>NC_090320.1:208183523-208505313 GCF_040869045.1 Eurosta solidaginis | reverse complement strand
TTAACTTTAACTTTAACTTCAACTTTAACTTTAACCTTAATTTTAATTTTAACTTTAACTTTAACTTTAACTTTAACTTTCACTTTAACTTTAACTTTATTTTTAACTTTAACTTTAACTTTCGCTTTAACTTTGACATTCACTTTAACTTTAACTTTAACTTTAACTTTAAGTTTAACTTTAACTTTAACTTTCACTTTCACTTTCACTTTAACTTTAACTTTATTTTTAACTTTAATTTTAACTTTCGCTTTAACTTTAACATTCACTTTAACTTTACATTTAACTTTAACCTTAACTTTAACTTACACTTTAACTTTAACTTTATTTTTAACTTTAATTTTAACTTTCGCTTTAACTTTAACATTCACTTTAACTTTACATTTAACTTTAACTTTAACTTTAACTTTAACTTTAACTTTAACTTTAACTTTAACTTTAACTTTAACTTCAACTTTAACTTTAACTTTAACTTTAACTTTAACTTTAACTTTAACTTTAACTTCAACTTTAACTTTAATTTCAACTTTAACTTCAACTTTAACTTTAATTTTATTTTTAACTTTAACTTTAACTTTAACTTTAACTTCAACTTTAACTTTAATTTCAATTTCAATTTTAACTTCAACTTTAACATTAATTTTATTTTTAATTTTAACTTTAACTTTCGCTTTAACTTTAACATTCACTTTAACTTTAACTTTAACTTTAAATTTTACTTTAACTTCAACTTCAACTTTAACTTTAACCTTAACTTTAACTTTAACTTCCCTACTCAAAAAAGGTAAAATTCCGATCGGATGGATACAGTGCCGAATCAGACAGCGAGCAGAAGTACAACGCTGCTTTAGGTGTCTCGGCTACGGACACCGGAAGGCAGAATGCAAGGGTCCAGACAGGAGTAACGCCTGCTGGAAGTGTGGGCAAAGCGGCCACAAAGCTTCGGCCTGTACCGCAGCTCCAAAATGTTACCTGTGTAATACACAGAAGCTCGATCATGTCCCTGGATCTGGAGCATGCAGCATTTTCAGAGCGGCACTCGCTGTTGCAAAGGCCAAAGTCTCAATTCAATAGTGATTAGTTTTATCCAAGGCAACCTAAACCGGAGCAGACTTGCTGATGAGCTACTACAACAGTTGGTCTTAGACCATAAAGCTAACAGCGTTATCATCAGCGAACCCTATAGAGCCCGAAATGATTGGCATATAGACAACACCGGCACCGCCGCAATCTGGATGACAGATGCAAACGCCAATATTGTGAACCGTGTTGCCGGACAAGGCTACGTCCGCCTAACTACGAATAATACCACAATAGTAAGCTGCTACTTGTCCCCGAATGATCCCATTCAAACGTTCAGGGAGAAGCTTGAACTTATTGAAGACGACCTGAGGGACTTAACTAGTAACCTGGTTGTGGCGGGAGACTTTAACGCAAGAGCCGTCGAATGGGGAATGCCGCAGACTAACACCCGTGGAAGGTTAGTCCTTGAGATGGCAGCCAGGCTCGGTTTGAACGTGCTTAACACTGGTACGACCCCTACATACCGACGGCCAGGCTTTGGATACTCGATCCCCGATGTAACACTAGTGTCAGAAAGCCTGCTCCTGACCGCTGCTGGATGGAGAGTCATAGAGGATCTGACTGGCAGCGATCACAACTACATCACTTTCCACCTAAACGATCCCGGTCAGAGGCAGATTCCGAACGGGCCACGCAGAACAAAAGCATGGGACACATCCAAGGTCGACTCTGCCACGTTCTCCGCATCAGTACTGGGGGATGCCCGACGGATAATCAACAACTCCAGTCCGACGGAAGAGACGGTTGAAAAGACAATGAGCTGTCTTCGCCACGCTTGCAACCTCTCTATGCCACGGAGTGGAGTGTGGAGGGGTAAAAAGCAGGTATACTGGTGGAATAGCGAAATCGCGGAGCTGCGGAAAATATGCCACAGGATGCGAAGGCTAGCAACTCGCGCGCGCGGCAGGCCTGAGGCTCTAGAAAAGTCGGAAGCGTACAAAGGAGCGAAGAAAGCTCTTAGTGCTGCCATTAAGCAAAGCAAGCTTAAGTGCTGGAAAGCGCTTTGCGAGGAAGTGGATCGAGACCCATGGGGGCAGGGATATAAGATAGTAATGAAGAAGTTCCGTCCGCCAAACCAGCTGATGGACGAGAACCAAATAAGGAACATTGTGGATGGCCTGTTTCCCACCCAACTGCCTAGGGAGGGCGGGTACGTTACCCATGAAGATCGCAACGTGGAACCATTCCAAGAAGAAGAGCTTAAAACTGCCGTGCGAACTATGAAACCTAGGAAAGCATCTGGGCCCGACGGAATACCCGCGGAGGCAATTAGACTAGCTGCAAACGACTGCCCAGAACTTATGTTGCACATGTACAACAAATGTCTCGAAGAAAGAATTTTCCCCACCATATGGAAGACAGCACGACTGGTTCTCATTCCAAAAGGGAAAGGAGATCCCAACTCTCCATCATCCTACCGTCCCCTATGTATGTTGGACACAGCAGGGAAATTGATGGAGAGTCTCCTGAAGCAACGCCTCACCAGAGCGTTACAGGACGCCGGAGGACTGTCGCCCAGACAGCATGGTTTTCGGAGGGGGCACTCTACAATAGATGCCATAGCAGAAGTTATAGACGCAGTCAAGAAAGCCGAGACAGCGTGCCACAGAGCAAGACCTATAGTGTTGCTGGTCACGCTGGACGTCAAAAACGCTTTTAACTCAGCTAGGTGGGAGGACATGCTTGAGGCACTAGAAAGCACTTTCAAAGTACCGCAATATTTGTTAGAAATTTTAAGGGACTACCTAAGAGAGAGGTATCTAATATATGAAAGTACTCACGGTCAAAAAAGGGTAAAAATAACAGGTGGAGCAGCCCAGGGTTCGGTACTAGGTCCCGATCTCTGGAATATAACTTACGACAGTCTTCTCCGATTAGACATGCCAGAAAGCACCTTCCTCGTTGCATTTGCAGACGACGTGGCAGCTGTGATAACAGCACCAAGCTGCGAGCTGGCACAGCTAAAATTAAACCAGGTCATGCGTAATGTAAATAGGTGGATGGCTGAGCACGGTCTCCAGTTAACAACAGCCAAAACGGAGATCGTCATCCTCACAAAGAGACGTATTCCCACTACCAGGAACATGATGGTTGGGGACCAGCCAATAGAAACACTCGCTTCAACGAAATATCTGGGAGTGAGGTTAGACAGCAAACTCAACTTCTCGGATCACATACGAGGGACCTGCGAAAGAGCTGCGCGCATAATAGCGCAGTTGAGTAGATTAATGGCAAACACAGGTGGCCCAAAGCCATGCACAAGGAAGTTGCTTGCATCAGCCTCGGATTCTATACTCTTATATGGTGCAGAAATCTGGGCGGACGCAATGAAATACCGGAAGAACCGAGTCGCCCTCACCTCGGTCCAACGCAGAGGGGCGCTGCGAATATCTTCGGCTTACCGCACGGTATCAGCTGAAGCTGTCCTGGTCGTTGCGGGAACCATACCGATATATCTTCTCGTTGAGGAAAGAAAAACAATATATGACAACGGATCGCAAGCAAGTAGAGCTGCTGTTGCCATGCAGGCGCGAGAAGAATCGATCCGACGTTGGCAAGACCAGTGGAGCAACAGCATCGTAGGAAAGTGGACTAGGGAACTAATCCCTGAACTTGATCCATGGTTGAAGCGACCGCACGGAGAGGTAGACTTTTACCTGACCCAGTTTCTAACGGGACATGGTTACTTCCGCAAATACCTACACAGAATGGGTAAGGTTGATAGCCCGAGCTGTCTGTACTGTGGGGAAATAGACGATGTACGCCACACCTTCTTCGAATGCAGGCACTTCTCCCATCAGCGAAGGAGGGTAGAAGAGGTACTTGGCGACCTATCCCCGGGCAGTGTCATTAATAACATGACCTGTCGAAGAGACAGATGGGATACGGTCAGCACATATGTGAGGCATATACTTACCAGTAAACGAGAAGACGGATGCCTAGCCCATTAGCGTGAGAGTAGCCATAGAGCTCACGTAGCGCGCACCCGTACCCGAAGTAATGCTAAACGCGGTCCCAGGTACGGGGATTTGCGCGGGCCGTGGGAGGTTAGGTTTTAGTGGGTAGGCCTTCATGGAAGAAGGGAGTCCTACACTCGGAGAGTCTCGCAGTGAGGCTTAAATATCCCGGTCAGTGCATAAAGCATTTCCTCCTTCCACGAAACACAAAAAAAAAAAAAAAAAAAAAAAAAACTTTAACTTTAACCTTAACTTTAACTTTAACTTTAACTTCAACTTTAACCTTAATTTTAATTTCAACTTTAACTTTAACTTTAACTTTCACTTTAACTTTAACTTTATTTTTAACTTTAACTTTCACTTTCACTTTAACTTTAACATTCACTTTAACTTTAACTTTAACTTCAACTTTAACTTTAACCTTAACTTTAACTTTAACTTTAACCTTAACTTTAACTTTAACTTTAACTTCAACTTTAACTTTAACCTTAATTTTAATTTTAACTTTAACTTTAACTTTAACTTTAACTTTCACTTTAACTTTAACTTTATTTTTAACTTTAACTTTAACTTTCGCTTTAACTTTAAATTCACTTTAACTTTAACTTTAACTTTAACTTTAACTTTAAGTTTAACTTTAACTTTAACTTTAACTTTAACTTTAACTTCAACTTTAACTTTAACTTTAACTTTAACTTTAACTTTAACTTTAACTTTAACTTTAACTTTAACTTCAACTTTAACTTTAATTTCAACTTTAACTTCAACTTTAACTTTAATTTTATTTTTAACTTTAACTTTAACTTTAACTTCAACTTTAACTTTAACTTTAATTTCAATTTCAATTTTAACTTCAACTTTAACATTAATTTTATTTTTAATTTTAACTTTAACTTTCGCTTTAACTTTAACATTCACTTTAACTTTAACTTTAACTTTAAATTTTACTTTAACTTCAACTTCAACTTTAACTTTAACCTTAACTTTAACTTTAACTTTAACCTTAACTTTAACTTTAACTTTAACTTCAACTTTAACCTTAATTTTAATTTCAACTTTAACTTTAACTTTAACTTTCACTTTAACTTTAACTTTATTTTTAACTTTAACTTTAACTTTCGCTTTAACTTTAACATTCACTTTAACTTTAACTTTAACTTTAAGTTTAATTTTAACTTTCACTTTCACTTTAACTTTAACTTTATTTTTAACTTTAATTTTAACTTTCGCTTTAACTTTAACATTCACTTTAACTTTACATTTAACTTTAACTTTAACTTTAATCTTAACTTTAACTTTATCTTTAACTTTAACTTTAACTTTAACTTTAACTTTAACTTTAACTTTAACTTTAACTTTAAGTTTAACTTTAACTTTAACTTTATTTTTAACTTTAATTTTAACTTTCGCTTTAACTTTAACATTCACTTTAACTTTACATTTAACTTTAACTTTAACTTTAACTTTAACTTTAACTTTAACTTTAACTTTAACTTTAACTTTAACTTTAACTTTAACTTTAACTTTAACTTCAACTTTAACTTTAATTTCAACTTTAACTTCAACTTTAACTTTAATTTTATTTTTAACTTTAACTTTAACTTTAACTTTAACTTCAACTTTAACTTTAATTTCAATTTCAATTTTAACTTCAACTTTAACATTAATTTTATTTTTAATTTTAACTTTAACTTTCGCTTTAACTTTAACATTCACTTTAACTTTAACTTTAAATTTTACTTTAACTTCAACTTCAACTTTAACTTTAACCTTAACTTTAACTTTAACTTTAACTTTAACCTTCACTTTAACTTTAACTTTAACTTCAACTTTAACCTTAATTTTAATTTTAACTTTAACTTTAACTTTAACTTTCACTTTAACTTTAACTTTATTTTTAACTTTAACTTTAACTTTCGCTTTAACTTTAACATTCACTTTAACTTTAACTTTAACTTTAAGTTTAATTTTAACTTTCACTTTAACTATAACTTTATTTTTAACTTTAATTTTAACTTTCGCTTTAACTTTAACATTCACTTTAACTTTACATTTAACTTTAACTTTAACTTTAATCTTAACTTTAACTTTATCTTTAAAAGCCTGCTGCTGACCGCTGCTGGATGGAGAGTCATAGAGGATCTGACTGGCAGCGATCACAACTACATCACTTTCCACCTAAACGATCCCGGTCAGAGGCAGATTCCGAACGGGCCACGCAGAACAAAAGCATGGGACGCATCCAAGGTCGACTCTGCCACGTTCTCCGCATCAGTACTGGGGGATGCCCGACGGATAATCAACAACTCCAGTCCGACGGAAGAGACGGTTGAAAAGACAATGAGCTGTCTTCGCCACGCTTGCAACCTCTCTATGCCAAGGAGGGGAGTGTGGAGGGGTAAAAAGCAGGTATACTGGTGGAATAGCGAAATCGCGGAGCTGCGGAAAATATGCCACAGGATGCGAAGGCTAGCAACTCGCGCGCGCGGCAGGCCTGAGGCTCTAGAAAAGTCGGAAGCGTACAAAGGAGCGAAGAAAGCTCTTAGTGCTGCCATTAAGCAAAGCAAGCTTAAGTGCTGGAAAGCGCTTTGCGAGGAAGTGGATCGAGACCCATGGGGGCAGGGATATAAGATAGTAATGAAGAAGTTCCGTCCGCCAAACCAGCTGATGGACGAGAACCAAATAAGGAACATTGTGGATGGCCTGTTTCCCACCCAACTGCCTAGGGAGGGCGGGTACGTTACCCATGAAGATCGCAACGTGGAACCATTCCAAGAAGAAGAGCTTAAAACTGCCGTGCGAACTATGAAACCTAGGAAAGCATCTGGGCCCGACGGAATACCCGCGGAGGCAATTAGACTAGCTGCAAACGACTGCCCAGAACTTATGTTGCACATGTACAACAAATGTCTCGAAGAAAGAATTTTCCCCACCATATGGAAGACAGCACGACTGGTTCTCATTCCAAAAGGGAAAGGAGATCCCAACTCTCCATCATCCTACCGTCCCCTATGTATGTTGGACACAGCAGGGAAATTGATGGAGAGTCTCCTGAAGCAACGCCTCACCAGAGCGTTACAGGACGCCGGAGGACTGTCGCCCAGACAGCATGGTTTTCGGAGGGGGCACTCTACAATAGATGCCATAGCAGAAGTTATAGACGCAGTCAAGAAAGCCGAGACAGCGTGCCACAGAGCAAGACCTATAGTGTTGCTGGTCACGCTGGACGTCAAAAACGCTTTTAACTCAGCTAGGTGGGAGGACATGCTTGAGGCACTAGAAAGCACTTTCAAAGTACCGCAATATTTGTTAGAAATTTTAAGGGACTACCTAAGAGAGAGGTATCTAATATATGAAAGTACTCACGGTCAAAAAAGGGTAAAAATAACAGGTGGAGCAGCCCAGGGTTCGGTACTAGGTCCCGATCTCTGGAATATAACTTACGACAGTCTTCTTCGATTAGACATGCCAGAAAGCACCTTCCTCGTTGCATTTGCAGACGACGTGGCAGCTGTGATAACAGCACCAAGCTGCGAGCTGGCACAGCTAAAATTAAACCAGGTCATGCGTAATGTAAATAGGTGGATGGCTGAGCACGGTCTCCAGTTAGCAACAGCCAAAACGGAGATCGTCATCCTCACAAAGAGACGTATTCCCACTACCAGGAACATGATGGTTGGGGACCAGCCAATAGAAACACTCGCTTCAACGAAATATCTGGGAGTGAGGTTAGACAGCAAACTCAACTTCTCGGATCACATACGAGGGACCTGCGAAAGAGCTGCGCGCATAATAGCGCAGTTGAGTAGATTAATGGCAAACACAGGTGGCCCAAAGCCATGCACAAGGAAGTTGCTTGCATCAGCCTCGGATTCTATACTCTTATATGGTGCAGAAATCTGGGCGGACGCAATGAAATACCGGAAGAACCGAGTCGCCCTCACCTCGGTCCAACGCAGAGGGGCGCTGCGAATATCTTCGGCTTACCGCACGGTATCAGCTGAAGCTGTCCTGGTCGTTGCGGGAACCATACCGATATATCTTCTTGTTGAGGAAAGAAAAACAATATATGACAACGGATCGCAAGCAAGTAGAGCTGCTGTTGCCATGCAGGCGCGAGAAGAATCGATCCGACGTTGGCAAGACCAGTGGAGCAACAGCATCGTAGGAAAGTGGACTAGAGAACTAATCCCTGAACTTGATCCATGGTTGAAGCGACCGCACGGAGAGGTAGACTTTTACCTGACCCAGTTTCTAACGGGACATGGTTACTTCCGCAAATACCTACACAGAATGGGTAAGGTCGATAGCCCGAGCTGTCTGCACTGTGGGGAAATAGACGATGTACGCCACACCTTCTTCGGATGCAGGCACTTCTCCCATCAGCGAAGGAGGGTAGAAGAGGTACTTGGCGACCTATCCCCGGGCAGTGTCATTAATAACATGACCTGTCGAAGAGACAGATGGGATACGGTCAGCACATATGTGAGGCATATACTTACCAGTAAACGAGAAGACGGATGCCTAGCCCATTAGCGTGAGAGTAGCCATAGAGCTCATGTAGCGCGCACCCGTACCCGAAGTAATGCTAAACGCGGTCCCAGGTACGGGGATTTGCGCGGGCCGTGGGAGGTTAGGTTTTAGTGGGTAGGCCTTCATGGAAGAAGGGAGTCCTACACTCGGAGAGTCTCGCAGTGAGGCTTAAATATCCCGGTCAGTGCATAAAGCATTTCCTCCTTCCACGAAACACAAAAAAAAAAAAAAAAAAAAAAAAAAAAAAAAAAAAAAAAAACTTTAACTTTATCTTTAACTTTAACTTTAACTTTAACTTTAACTTTAACTTTAACTTTAACTTTAAGTTTAACTTTAACTTTAACTTACACTTTAACTTTAACTTTATTTTTAACTTTAATTTTAACTTTCGCTTTAACTTTAACATTCACTTTAGCTTTACATTTAACTTTAACTTTAACTTTAACTTTAACTTTAACTTTAACTTGAACTTTAACTTTAACTTTAACTTTAACTTTAACTTTAACTTCAACTTTAACTTTAACTTTAGCTTTAACTTTAACTTTAACTTTAACTTTAACTTTAACTTTAACTTTAACTTTAACTTTAACCTTAACTTTAACTTTAACTTTAACTTTCACTTTAACTTTAACTTTAACTTTCGCTTTAACTTTAACTTTAACTTTAACTTTAACTTGAACTTTAACTTTAACTTTAACTTTAACTTTAACTTTAACTTTAACTTCAACTTTAACTTTAACTTTAGCTTTAACTTTAACTTTAACTTTAACTTTAACCTTAACCTTAACCTTAAGAGTTCGGAAAAGAAGAAATCACTAGACCTCTCCTGGTCTCTGTGTTCGCAGCAAACCAAAGAGAACAGAAAATGGCGGTCGTCGAAGTGGACGAGAATATTGGCAACGCCCTACTCAAAAAAGGTAAAATTCCGATCGGATGGATACAGTGCCGAATCAGACAGCGAGCAGAAGTACAACGCTGCTTTAGGTGTCTCGGCTACGGACACCGGAAGGCAGAATGCAAGGGTCCAGACAGGAGTAACGCCTGCTGGAAGTGTGGGCAAAGCGGCCACAAAGCTTCGGCCTGTACCGCAGCTCCAAAATGTTACCTGTGTAATACACAGAAGCTCGATCATGTCCCTGGATCTGGAGCATGCAGCATTTTCAGAGCGGCACTCGCTGTTGCAAAGGCCAAAGTCTCAATTCAATAGTGATTAGTTTTATCCAAGGCAACCTAAACCGGAGCAGACTTGCTGATGAGCTACTACAACAGTTGGTCTTAGACCATAAAGCTAACAGCGTTATCATCAGCGAACCCTATAGAGCCCGAAATGATTGGCATATAGACAACACCGGCACCGCCGCAATCTGGATGACAGATGCAAACGCCAATATTGTGAACCGTGTTGCCGGACAAGGCTACGTCCGCCTAACTACGAATAATACCACAATAGTAAGCTGCTACTTGTCCCCGAATGATCCCATTCAAACGTTCAGGGAGAAACTTGAACTTATTGAAGACGACCTGAGGGACTTAACTAGTAACCTGGTTGTGGCGGGAGACTTTAACGCAAGAGCCGTCGAATGGGGAATGCCGCAGACTAACACCCGTGGAAGGTTAGTCCTTGAGATGGCAGCCAGGCTCGGTTTGAACGTGCTTAACACTGGTACGACCCCTACATACCGACGGCCAGGCTTTGGATACTCGATCCCCGATGTAACACTAGTGTCAGAAAGCCTGCTGCTGACCGCTGCTGGATGGAGAGTCATAGAGGATCTGACTGGCAGCGATCACAACTACATCACTTTCCACCTAAACGATCCCGGTCAGAGGCAGATTCCGAACGGGCCACGCAGAACAAAAGCACGGGACGCATCCAAGGTCGACTCTGCCACGTTCTCCGCATCAGTACTGGGGGATGCCCGACGGATAATCAACAACTCCAGTCCGACAGAAGAGACGGTTGAAAAGACAATGAGCTGTCTTCGCCACGCTTGCAACCTCTCTATGCCACGGAGGGGAGTGTGGAGGGGTAAAAAGCAGGTATACTGGTGGAATAGCGAAATCGCGGAGCTGCGGAAAATATGCCACAGGATGCGAAGGCTAGCAACTCGCGCGCGCGGCAGGCCTGAGGCTCTAGAAAAGTCGGAAGCGTACAAAGGAGCGAAGAAAGCTCTTAGTGCTGCCATTAAGCAAAGCAAGCTTAAGTGCTGGAAAGCGCTTTGCGAGGAAGTGGATCGAGACCCATGGGGGCAGGGATATAAGATAGTAATGAAGAAGTTCCGTCCGCCAAACCAGCTGATGGACGAGAACCAAATAAGAAACATTGTGGATGGCCTGTTTCCCACCCAACTGCCTAGGGAGGGCGGGTACGTTACCCGTGAAGATCGCAACGTGGAACCATTCCAAGAAGAAGAGCTTAAAACTGCCGTGCGAACTATGAAACCTAGGAAAGCATCTGGGCCCGACGGAATACCCGCGGAGGCAATTAGACTAGCTGCAAACGACTGCCCAGAACTTATGTTGCACATGTACAACAAATGTCTCGAAGAAAGAATTTTCCCCACCATATGGAAGACAGCACGACTGGTTCTCATTCCAAAAGGGAAAGGAGATCCCAACTCTCCATCATCCTACCGTCCCCTATGTATGTTGGACACAGCAGGGAAATTGATGGAGAGTCTCCTGAAGCAACGCCTCACCAGAGCGTTACAGGACGCCGGAGGACTGTCGCCCAGACAGCATGGTTTTCGGAGGGGGCACTCTACAATAGATGCCATAGCAGAAGTTATAGACGCAGTCAAGAAAGCCGAGACAGCGTGCCACAGAGCAAGACCTATAGTGTTGCTGGTCACGCTGGACGTCAAAAACGCTTTTAACTCAGCTAGGTGGGAGGACATGCTTGAGGCACTAGAAAGCACTTTCAAAGTACCGCAATATTTGTTAGAAATTTTAAGGGACTACCTAAGAGAGAGGTATCTAATATATGAAAGTACTCACGGTCAAAAAAGGGTAAAAATAACAGGTGGAGCAGCCCAGGGTTCGGTACTAGGTCCCGATCTCTGGAATATAACTTACGACAGTCTTCTTCGATTAGACATGCCAGAAAGCACCTTCCTCGTTGCATTTGCAGACGACGTGGCAGCTGTGATAACAGCACCAAGCTGCGAGCTGGCACAGCTAAAATTAAACCAGGTCATGCGTAATGTAAATAGGTGGATGGCTGAGCACGGTCTCCAGTTAGCAACAGCCAAAACGGAGATCGTCATCCTCACAAAGAGACGTATTCCCACTACCAGGAACATGATGGTTGGGGACCAGCCAATAGAAACACTCGCTTCAACGAAATATCTGGGAGTGAGGTTAGACAGCAAACTCAACTTCTCGGATCACATACGAGGGACCTGCGAAAGAGCTGCGCGCATAATAGCGCAGTTGAGTAGATTAATGGCAAACACAGGTGGCCCAAGGCCATGCACAAGGAAGTTGCTTGCATCAGCCTCGGATTTTATACTCTTATATGGTGCAGAAATCTGGGCGGACGCAATGAAATACCGGAAGAACCGAGTCGCCCTCACCTCGGTCCAACGCAGAGGGGCGCTGCGAATATCTTCGGCTTACCGCACGGTATCAGCTGAAGCTGTCCTGGTCGTTGCGGGAACCATACCGATATATCTGCTCGTTGAGGAAAGAAAAACAATATATGACAACGGATCGCAAACAAGTAGAGCTGCTGTTGCCATGCAGGCGCGAGAAGAATCGATCCGACGTTGGCAAGACCAGTGGAGCAACAGCATCGTAGGAAAGTGGACTAGGGAACTAATCCCTGAACTTGATCAATGGTTGAAGCGACCGCACGGAGAGGTAGACTTTTACCTGACCCAGTTTCTAACGGGACATGGTTACTTCCGCAAATACCTACACAGAATGGGTAAGGTTGATAGCCCGAGCTGTCTGTACTGTGGGGAAATAGACGATGTACGCCACACCTTCTTCGAATGCAGGCACTTCTCCCATCAGCGAAGGAGGGTAGAAGAGGTACTTGGCGACCTATCCCCGGGCAGTGTCATAAATAACATGACCTGTCGAAGAGACAGATGGGATACGGTCAGCACATATGTGAGGCATATACTTACCAGTAAACGAGAAGACGGATGCCTAGCCCATTAGCGTGAGAGTAGCCATAGAGCTCACGTAGCGCGCACCCGTACCCGAAGTAATGCTAAACGCGGTTCCAGGTACGGGGATTTGCGCGGGCCGTGGGAGGTTAGGTTTTAGTGGGTAGGCCTTCATGGAAGAAGGGAGTCCTACACTCGGAGAGTCTCGCAGTGAGGCTTAAATATCCCGGTCAGTGCATAAAGCATTTCCTCCTTCCACGAAACACAAAAAAAAAAAAAAAAAAAAACTTTAACTTTCACTTTAACATTAACTTTAACTTTAATTTCAATTTAAATTTTAACTTCAACTTTAACATTAATTTTATTTTTAATTTTAACTTTAACTTTCGCTTTAACTTTAACATTCACTTTAACTTTAACTTTAACTTTAAATTTTACTTTAACTTTAACTTCGACTTTAACTTTAACCTTAACTTTAACTTTAACTTTAACTTTAACCTTAACTTTAACTTTAACTTTAACTTCAACTTTAACCTTAATTTTAATTTTAACTTTAACTTTAACTTTAACTTTATTTTTAACTTTAACTTTCACTTTCACTTTAACTTTAACATTCACTTTAACTTTAATTTCAATTTCAATTTTAACTTCAACTTTAACATTAATTTTATTTTTAATTTTAACTTTAACTTTCGCTTTAACTTTAACATTCACTTTAACTTTAACTTTAACTTTAAATTTTACTTTAACTTTAACTTCAACTTTAACTTTAACCTTAACTTTAACTTTAACTATAACTTTAACCTTAACTTTAACTTTAACTTTAACTTCAACTTTAACCTTAATTTTAATTTTAACTTTAACTTTAACTTTCACTTTAACTTTAACTTTATTTTTAACTTTAACTTTAACTTTCGCTTTAACTTTAACATTCACTTTAACTTTAACTTTAACTTTAAGTTTAATTTTAACTTTCACTTTCACTTTAACTTTAACTTTATTTTTAACTTTAATTTTAACTTTCGCTTTAACTTTAACATTCACTTTAACTTTACATTTAACTTTAACTTTAACTTTAACTTTAACTTTAACTTTAACTTTAACTTTAACTTCAACTTCAACTTTAACTTTAACTTTAATTTTAACTGTAACTTTAACTTTAAATTTAACTTTAACTTTAACTTTAACTTCAACTTTAACTTTAATTTCAACTTTAACTTTAATTTTATTTTTAACTTTAACTTTAACTTTAACTTTAACTTCAACTTTAACTTTAACTTTAATTTCAATTTCAATTTTAACTTCAACTTTAACATTAATTTTATTTTTAATTTTAACTTTAACTTTCGCTTTAACTTTAACATTCACTTTAACTTTAACTTTAACTTTAAATTTTACTTTAACTTTAACTTCGACTTTAACTTTAACCTTAACTTTAACTTTAACTTTAACTTTAACCTTAACTTTAACTTTAACTTTAACTTCAACTTTAACCTTAATTTTAATTTTAACTTTAACTTTAACTTTAACTTTAACTTTAACTTTAACTTTCACTTTAACTTTAACTTTATTTTTAACTTTAATTTTAACTTTCGCTTTAACTTTAACATTCACTTTAACTTTAACTTTAACTTTAACTTTAAGTTTAATTTTAACTTTCACTTTCACTTTAACTTTAACTTTATTTTTAACTTTAATTTTAACTTTCGCTTTAACTTTAACATTCACTTTAACTTTACATTTAACTTTAACTTTAACTTTAACTTTAATCTTAACTTTAACTTTATCTTTAACTTTAACTTTAACTTTAACTTTAACTTTAAGTTTAACTTTAACTTTAACTTACACTTTAACTTTAACTTTATTTCTAACTTTAATTTTAACTTTCGCTTTAACTTTAACATTCACTTTAACTTTACATTTAACTTTAACTTTAACTTTAACTTTAACTTTAACTTTAACTTTAACTTTAACTTTAACTTTAACATTAACTTTAACTTGAACTTGAACTTTAACTTTAACTTTAACTTTAACTTTAACTTTAACTTTAACTTTAACTTTAACTTTAACTTCAACTTTAACTTTAACTTTAGCTTTAACTTTAACTTTAACTTTAACTTTAACCTTAACCTTAACTTTAACTTTAACTTTAACTTTCACTTTAACTTTAACTTTAACTTTCGCTTTAACTTTAACATTCACTTTAACTTTAACTTTATGATCCGGGGTGGGCGTGAGCTTAGCACCTGCTAACAAGCCAACCTAATATAAACGCACGCAAGTCATTTTCTGTCAACAATGTCTCATACACATACAACTTGTATGAGAGCAACTCAAATTGAATTTGCTGCGTGAAAACCTAAGGCCGGAGTCATTGGTGCCGTATGTCGTATCGCTGTATCCGTATCCCTAACGTAATCATCTGTTTATCGTTACGACGGTAAACCAAAACCCAATTGGTTGGCTACGATACGGTTACGACCTTAGCGGCACCAATAATCGATTGCATTGATTCTCATAAGGCTGGTCGAATCAGCTGTTAAAAGGATACAGATACGGTTACCGATAAAGCACCAATGTCTCCAGCTTAACTCGATTTCCAATTTTTGTTCTGCGTGACATTTAGATTTGAAGTTTGCACACATGCTTTACATAGTCGCAACGCATGCTTATTTGGGTTAGGGCAAAAAACGCCGGTTGTTTATGTGCGCTAAAAAAACGCAGTGCGTTTTTATTAGGTTGGCTTGTAAGCGACCATATATGTATACGATAAGCGATAGCACAATGGCTACTTCGTGAAAATCAACGACAACTCTTTTAGGTTGATTTCGATGGTCGTACGGTGAGGAAGTGTCGCACGCGCGCTTAAAGCAGAGTACTAAAGAGTGCGTGTGACACGTGTTCACCGTTCAAGCATTGAAATCAAACTAAATAAATAATTGATTTTGCTTTCGTGCTCGCTACGCGTTCGTGTTTACTAACACATTCTCAATTTGGTAACCGTGTAAATGTAGTGGTGCTCACCGCTGTTTATGATAGAGATCCAATTTTATTTATTTGGCCTGTTGCTAACACCGAACCTTTTCGAAACTTTTCGAGCCTTTTCGAACCTTTTTTGCCAAATATCCTTTACGGTTTTTTTTGATTTAGTCGCCAAGCCCGCGATAAAATCTATGCAATAGCTTAAAAATAAACATGGGGTGCCACAAGGTGGTGTACTTTCCCACTTTTATTTAACTTTTACACATCGAAGATCCCTCACCCTACTTGGAGGAGTTACCATTATGTCCTATGCCGATGACTGCACAATATCGGCCACAGGTCCAGGCCCACATATCGATGAGCTTTGTAATAAAATAAAGAGCGCTTCCCGAAACCTGAAATTGTCACCGACCAAACCATCGGCGACCTTGTTAATAATATGGACATGCAAATGTCGACCATATTGGAAATACGCGTCAACGCCATTACGCTATTGACTGCCCACATCCAAAAATTTTGGGTGTGACTTTGGATTAAATATATGTAAGGCGCGATAGCCTCCTAAGAGATTTTAGATTGAGCTTCCCTTCCAATTCGCGTGTGCTTCTATAATTTTTTTTAAAATTTGCTCAGACGGCACCAGCATCTTTTACGCCGACTCCGAACGCCATCTGCAACTTGTCACTTTCATGGCAGAAATACACACGGAGAGGTTTCCAAATCACTGCCGAGGGTCGACGACGCTAGAATCATCTGTGTGGTAAGCGGAGCATGTTACTACACCACCACGGCGGCCACGTTCGATCAGGATATACATTATGCCAGCATGCAGTCAAACTTTTACCTTAAGTCAAGAGCAATAACAAAATCCTCAAGCCTCTTCCATAAGCACTTGGGATAAATATAAAGAAACGCCCTTAACGACTTATTAAGCAATTCACCGGCCCCTTGTATGCTACGCCAATATGGTCGCCGAGCCCAAAATAAACACGCTGGAGGAAGAGTCTTTTCCCACCACCGTGCTCAGAACTGGCACGGGTTGTCTTCCAATGTCTACAGAATATTATCTTCACATTTAGGCGAGAATGCTCCCCAAAAAGGGGAGAAACGAAATGCTGAACAAACAGTTTCTGCTAAATACCCAGAAACCTGGGCACCCAAACAAACATCTCATTGAAGAGGCCCCACCTTCCAGGTTCGTGCATTTTTTGAAGCTCTAAGACTGAGAGAATCCAACATGGGGAAATCAGCCTTTGGGTACTCAACATAATTATATGACATAGGAAAAAGTCGATTAATCTGGGTCTAAACTAACAAATATGTGAGCTCGTTTCTCCCTAAGGGTTTGTAAAAAATTTTGTATCAGCACATTAGGGAGGTCAACCTTAACGAACTCTATCTGTGTAAAATTCAAGTTGCCTTTAAGTCACGAACATCCCCGGAGATGGCTATTCATAGCATAACGGAAAATATTTAAAGGGCTTTGGAGTCTAAAAATACAGCCATCAGGGCTTTTATTGACTTCTCAAGGGCTTTCGATAACACGGTACATGAAGCTATCGCACAAGTTATTATTGGTAAGGATATAAGTCCAATGATCATTGGCTGGGTGCAGTCCATTCTAAGGAGAAAAATATCGGTCTGGACCTGGGAGGGGCATCCGAGTCTATTGTTGTCACTAGAGGATGCCCTCAAGGAGTTGTAACTTTTCCTATCTATGGATCCTAACAATAGATGACTTCCTTCAGTTAATGAAGTCCAATGACTTAGTAATCTGCATATCAGGGATGCATTGAAAAATCATATTAATATTTAAAGGGCTTTGGAGTCTAAAATTACAGCCATCAGGGCTTTTATTGACTTCTCAAGGGCTTCGATAACACGGTACATGAAGCTATCGCACAAGTTATTATTGGTAAGGATATAAGTCCAATGATCATTGGCTGGGTGCAGTCCATTCTAAGGAGAAAAATATCGGTCTGGACCTGGGAGGGGCATCCGAGTCTATTGTTGTCACTAGAGGATGCCCTCAAGGGGTTGTAACTTTTCCTCTCTATGGATCCTAACAATAGATGACTTCCTTCAGTTAATGAAGTCCAATGACTTAGTAATCTGCATATCAGGGATGCATTGAAAAATCAGATCCAACAAGCCCCGCGCATCATAGAAATGTGGTATTAAACCACAGGAATGTTTATCAATCCGTACAAAACTGTCCGTGTGAATTTTACCCAGAGAAGAAAACTGTCCAAGACCGAACCGTCCCTTATTGGCCCCGAAATCCAATTTTCAATTGATAGAACCCTCACGTGGAATGCTCATTTAGATGCTGCCTCAAACAAGGCAACAAGAATTTTTTACGCCATGTATCTACCCCCAATACGGTATACTGCCCTTTCGCTCACAATCTCACGAAATATGAGGTGTCCATTGGGGACAGAACTCTTTGGGAAACAGGGCGTCTATATACTGGCCCTGACTCAGAGGTCTTGTTCATTCATGGATCAAAACTTTATGACGGAAAAACGGAAGCTGGTATCTATGGAGCAAACTTCAATAAAACTATACAAACGGAATGCTAGCCCACTATTTTGCAGACAGAAATATATGCAATATAAGTTTACGCTAAATAATATTTACGAAGAGGCTTATCTTCGAAGAGTATCCTCATTATATCAGAGAGCTTTCATGCCTTGCAGTGTTACACAACTAATTTTAAGGTAGTGAGTGAATCCTTTGGAGTCCTTAATGGCCTGGGAGCTAAAAAAGGATTTGTTAGGATGGGTTTCCAGGACATGAAATTAATGAAAAGGCAAACTTCCTAGCCAAGCAGATTGCTTTAGCAGTATTCTTTGGTCCAAATCCTCACAAAAGCACACACATTGGTAGGCACACGTAACTGGGAAATAAAGCGGTTAAGACAACCCTGGATTTAAAGACCAGGGAAAGGACAGGCTAAATTATTTATACTTCCAGCAATGAGAGTATCAGCCATATTCATTAATCTAAGCAGAGAGGACCTACGAAGTCCCACTGGGTATTATGCAAGACACTTTAGCTTACGGTATCACCTTTGTAAGTTAAATCTATCGGATACACAAATCTTTCGTTTTTGTGAGCTTGTGAATTAAAGGTCGGTTGACAGTTTCTGCGAGTGTATTGCTTTGGAAAGGCATATACTCTTCCATGGAGTTTCCGTGACTCTTACTCCTTTCGTAATATGGAGTAGAAAGCTTGAAACTGTACTTAAATCCATTAAAAGCCCCCACTTACATGAATAAGAAGAAATGACAAGTGGGCTAACACAGTAGTAGGTATATTCTACACAGTCTAAAAAGTCGGCTCGAAAATGGAAAAGGGAACTACGCCTGGGCTGTCCACAAAGCCATTTATAGATCAATCAATCAAGACGCCTTAAAGACGAAGAACTTATTTAAACAAAATCGGATATCGTGGGAAAGTGTTGACCCTCGCTACCTTACGTCTCCCTTTGTTCAGTCCCACGGTACAGCAATACTGAGGGGAATAAGTTGGATAACGTTAATGCCAGGAAAGGTGCCAATTTGGATAAAGAACGAAATTAGGATAACGAATTTGCTGTGAAATTACAAGAATGGCCGTGATGCCTCAAGGTCCTTAATGCCATTTATGGATAAGAAAGCTATGAGCTTCCTTCTAAATCTAAACAAATCTGCAGTGAAATAACTTATGGGCATCATCTCAATTCACTGTGTTTTACATTGATGCCTCGACGAGGGTGCATACCAACAGTACCCCTCTGCAGTAGCTATAACGGTTCGGAAGGGATTAGATTTGCTTAGATAAACTGAATTTTCACAATCACAAATCCGTCACTTTTTAAAGTAGACCATAGAAAGCTGATGAATATGCTCGAATTACGTCTTGCTCTTTCTTGAGGCAAAAAGATAACATTTCGATGATGGAAAATTATTTCTCATAGGAAATTGTTCAAATAATTTTAAAAGCAGAATTGGTATTAGTTACGGGATAGTTTTGAACCAGTTCGTTTGACGGCTTGGATTTACTTGTGCGTTTAAGTAGCAAAACAAATTTAGTATTGTAGCAAACTTAAATCAATTTAAAGATAACAAATAGCTCATTGGCAGGGATGTTTTTCATAGGGATTATTGACTTGATGTGGATTTTTAGATTTACTACCCATTTGGTCTGAAATATTAGTACATGATGTTTAGCAAAGCGCATATTTGGGTATTTAATGGAGTGCGTTTTCATGAGAGAAAATTAAGGCCGGCCTTTTACTACATTAAAATTTTTCACTAAAATTTTTGGATCCACTTACATATTTATGCCAAGTTAGAATGGCATTTGCTAAGCCAGACTAATATCTTTGCAGAAATATAAAAAAGTTTTAAGTATTTTTTATATTAGTTGGCTGCCATTTCAGTATAGGACCTTCCGTTGGTCTGGCCAGCACACTACTTCCATACCATTACGGATGATCCAATGCCACCATTTCGTCTGTTTGCCCGAAGATTCATCAATATATGATTTTATAGCCAGCTGTAGCTGCTTACAGAGTATTATAACTTCAATTAACAGTGGATTGTAATAGTACAAAAAATTTTGGCTTTCATATTATTTTTTGTGTCGAAAAAGATTTGGATTGAGTCACGTCCGTCCATCCGTTAACCCGATAACTTTAGCAGAAACGGAGATACCTTTGCAAAACTTTGTACATTGTTTAATCTGGGCCTTGAACGTAGTCGACTAAAACCACGCCTACTTTTTCGATATCGAAAGTTTCCAAAAATTCAAAAAATGATATAATTCATATAAAAGTATTGGCAATAAATACTAAAACTTGACAAGGAAACTGACTTCGTACAACAATGCTTAAAACAATCACTGCGTACATTTTTCTATAAATGTTATAAAAAAGTAAAAATTGAAAAATTTAATTTTGTCCCGTACAAACACGAATGTCCGTACACCAATTTAATATTTGCACTTGTTATACTCAGCTGAGCAGAGCTCACAGAGTATATTAACTTTGTTCGCATAATGCTAATCCGTAACGGCATAAACTAATCGAGATAGATATAGACTTTTCTATATATCAAAATGATCTGGGCGAAAAAAGAAATTAATTTAGCCATGTCCGTCCGTCCGTCCGTAAACACGATAACTTGATTAAATTTTGAGGTATCTTGATGAAATTTGGTATATAGGTTCCTGGGCGCTCATCACATATCGCTATTTAAAATGAACGAAATCGGACTACAACCACGCCCACTTTTTCGATATCGAAAATTTCGAAAAACCGAAAAAGTGCGATAATTCATTACCAATGACGAATAAAGCGATGAAACTTGGTAGGTGCGTTGGCCTTATGACGCAAAATAGAAAATTAGTAAAATTTTGGACAACGGGCGTGGCACCACCGACTTTTAAAAGAAGGTAATTTAAAAGTTTTTCAAGCTGTAATTTGGCAGTCGTTGAAGATATCATGATGAAATATGGTAGGCACGTTACTCCTATTACTATATGTGTGCTAAATAAAAATTAGCGAAATCGGATGACGAGCACGCCCACTTAAAAAAAAAAAATTTAAGGTCATATTTTAACAAAAAATTTTTATATATTGTCACGGATATTAGCATCACTAAGTTATCCCATCACTAAGGCGATGCTAAGGCCATGCCAAGCAGTATTTACCTTAATAATCAAATCAAGTATACACATATATAAGGCAGCCGAGAGAGATGTCACACACAGATGCATTTACTTATACGCCTATGTGCGCGCGAGAGACTGTAAACTACAAACATTCACATCAATAATTCAATCTTTATATATCTACATAAACGAATAAATAATTGCGTCTACACATATGTACCATGTACGAATACGAGCAGCGGAGAGTCAATGCGCAAACACATGCATATATTTGAGAAGTTTGAGAGCTACTGAACTAGTAGATTCTGGAAGCGCCTAAAAGATTTATAAAATTGTGCAATTTTAGTTATAGCTGAGAAGTTTGAGAGCTCATGGACAATGCTAGTACATTCTGGAAACATGCGAACGAGGAAACCAAAGGGTATAAAAGGCAACAGATGTAGAGGCGCTGTAATTCAGTTTGAGTTGAGCAATCAATCAGTTATTGATTAAGCACGCGATCTGGCGGCCAATAGTAGAGTTCAATTGAGTTATCAATCAGTTTGGTTATTAAGCCAGCGAGTAGCAAAGTATAAGTGTCATTGTGAAGTACTTTAATAAAAGCCATTTTTCCATTATTCAATATTGTAGTTATTTATTCAACAGTTTAGCGATTCGAACTAAGCAGAGGATTGCAAATAAGAGGATTTGCAAGTAATTCGTTACAATATTTACACTATATAAGTAAATTATGTCAACATTCAACTCCAGTAATGCTATGGTGCAACAAAATACAAAAATAAAAGAAAATTTCAAAACGGGCGTGGCTCCGCCCATTTTCATTTAATTCGTCTAGAATACCTTTAATGCCATAAGTCGAACAAAAATTTACAAATCCTTGTGAAATTTGGTAGGGGCATGGACTCTATGGCGATAACTGTTTTCTGTGAAAATGGGCGAAATCGGTGGAAGCCACGCCCAGTTTTTATACACAGTCGACCTTCTGTCCTTTCGACCGTTAACACGATAACTTGAGCAAAAATCAATATATCTTTACTAAACTTAGTTTACGTACTTATCTGAACTCACTTTATCTTTGTATAAAAAATGGCCCAAATCCGAATATGACCAAACCCACTTTTCCGATATCGGAAATTACGAAAAATGAAAAAAATTCCACAATTCCATAATTCTATACCAAATATGAAAAAAGAGATGAAACATGGAATGCAGGAATACTGTTCGTGGTATTACATATATAAATAAATTTGCGGTACCCGACAAATGAAGTTCTGGGTCACCCTGGTCCACATTTTCATCGATATCTCGAAAACGCCTTCACATATACAACTAATGGCTACTCCCTTTTAAAACCTTCATTAATACCTTTAATTTGATACCCATATCGTACAAACGCATTCTAGAGTGACCTCTGGTCCACCTTTATGGCGATATCTCGAAAAGGCGTTCACCTATAGAACTAAGGCCCACTCCATTTCAAATACTCAGTAACACCTTTCTTTTGATACCCATATTGTACAAACACATTCTAGAGTCAGCTCTGGTTTACCTTTATGGCGATATCCCTAAATGGCGTCCACCTATAGAACTATGGCCCACTCCCTCTTAAAATACTCATTAATATCATGCCCACTTTTTCGATATCGAAAATTTAGAAAAATGGAAAAAATTAGATAAACGAATACCGCTAAGCTAATGAATATTGGTGGTTGGATTGTGTTTTTGACGCAAAACATAAATTCTAAAAAATTGTGGAATATGGGCGTGGCACCACCCACATTTAGAAGAATAAAATTAAGCAGTTTACCAAGCAGTAAATCAAAAGCCGTTAAAGATATTACATTGGAATTTGGCAGAGACACTATCCTTGCCAAAGTATATAGACTGAGTGAAGATAATCAAAATAGGTTAAAGACCATGCCCAGATTTCCTAAAGGTCAAACCTTAAAAGAGTTTGCAATAACTGTATGGTATTTAAGTACATTTTACTTTAACAAATTTTAAAATGGGCGTGACCTGTTCCTTTTTTGTTACTCTTTCCAAAATACTTTTAATACCATAAGTCGAAGAAAAATCTCCCAATCCGAACGAAATTCGGCATAAACATTTTTTTCATAGCTACTGCTGTATTTTTACCCGCTCAAGCTCATTAGTGGTAGCATCTGTATCCTTTTTGCTTCTTTTTAACGAAAATCATGATAGAACCATATATGTATGTATTATTACGCAGCCTTATAACACTATTAACAACACAAAGTAAACAACAGCGTTTCAAGTGCCCAGCTGGGTATGTAATGTTCGGTTTCATCCTTAGACTTAGAACTTAGACTTTCTTACTTGTTTGTTAATACATTGGCTCATGCTTCTCGTGTGCGGAATATCTGCTGTATGCGGATGATCTAAAAGTGTTTGCTGTTATAAATAGTTCTGGTGACTCTGAACGTCTGCAATCAGACCTTAATAATGTCGAAAACTGGTGTAGTTTAAATCGTTTATCGTTAAACATTAAAAAATGCTTTCATGTGACTTTTCCAAAATCAGTTAATACCCTTCGTACTTGCTATAGTATCGCTGGCTATACCTTGCAATCTGTTGAAGAAATCAAAGACCTAGGGGTGTATTTTGTCACTAAATTTAATTTCTCTACGCATGTAAGCTATGTCATAACTCGATCTTACGCAATGTTTGCGTTCATACGACGTAACTGTTCCGCATTCACCAGTCCCTACACTATGAAATCACTATATTGTGCCTTTGTCAGGTCGAAGTTGGAGTATGCGGCTGTCATATGGAGACCCTACCAAATTGGCATCTCTAATCGGCTTGAGCGTGTTCAGAAAGTTTTTTTACGATTTGCTCTTCGATCTTTAAACTTCTCTGAGCCAATGCCTTCATATGAATCTCGATGCCTTTTAATTGATCTAAACACGCTTGCAAATAGACGATCCATTCTATCTTGCTCATTTGTCATTGGCATAATTTCAGGGACCGTTGATTGTCCATCACTTCTTGATAAAATTCAGTTTAATGTACCATGCAGAAACCTCCGACAGTTTGAACCCTTAAAAGTTGGGTTTTCTAGAACTATTTATAGTATAAATGCTCCCATTTCTAGGGCTTGTGCTGATCTGAATATGTTTTTTAACTCCTCAAGTGCTGACTATACTTTTCCTTACGCTGCCTTAATTAACAATCTAAGATCTTATTTTTCTTAGGATTAAGTTAATGTAAAAATTTGCATAATATAAATCTATAAATTCAAAGACTCAAATAAATAAATACATATTATTAGCTTCGCTGAAACTTCACTGGACTCAATCTAGCCACAGAATTCGGTGACTATTTTCTCTTCTGTACAATCACATGAACACGTTTTTAACTTTTCGTGCACATACACAAATACTTTAAAATCAGCTTTCTGTTTCAATGCAGGCATACATTGCTTACTCCAGAGAGGCTTCGACCTATCCCCGATCTTAGGGACTGCTACTGCTGCGTCTTCCGGAAAAAATAAGAATACTTAAAATGGTCACACTTTTGTCTGTATGTCTTGTGCAAAGCATAGTTTCACAGAAGAAGATGTTCTGGGATAACTCCTAGTACTCGTTGTCGACACGATTTCTTTAAATAATTTGTGGCTCCTTGCGCACAAAGACGACCTACAGCCGCTTTTAATGGTATATTAATAGTCATGATTCTCGTGGCACGGTTTTAACGATTATCATCAATGCCCCCACACCATTTGCAAGGATGCCGCCCTCGAAATCATAAGCTGTTAAGTGGATATCATTGCGAAACTCATGGGTGAAAATTGTATAGTTAATGAATAATCAATTTTACAAGGACCCTGGATAAATTTTTCAAAATCTAGGCCAAAATTTGCATACGTTTTTGTTCAAAACATTGATTTAGATTTCAAAACGAAATTTTAGAATGAAAGTCAACGGATTTTAAGTTGAAAGTTTTCCGACTAGTTGGGTTGTGCACTGCGTTAGGGTAGTAGAACAATGGGTCATTTATTCGACAGTCTTGAAAAAGCTTTTACTTTACCACTTTTAGCCTTCTTGGGAAAGACAAAGCCTCACCAGGTAAATATAATCACATTTGTAGCAGGAGCCGTAACGTGTAGGTGATACTTAAACTTGGTTGATAGGTTACTACCAATGTGATTCACTCCATGGGGCTAGTTGGGGATAGGGCGGCCAACTTTAAGAAATGTCAATCCGGGAGACTTTGGTGTTGGTATTGATGAAGTGGCAAAATCAAAATTAACATTTCAGACGATATTTTATAGTTTCACCAACGAACAGCAGATTTTTGAATGTAATACATACATATATTCCCAACTTAAGTATGAAGTGAGAATCATTTCAAAGGAATATTTAAGCCGAGTTGAGTCTACGGGTGGAAACCTGACGGTTGGCAGCCCTGGTTTTGAGTAACTGTGGAACAATTGTGTCCGAAAAGAGATGAGAGATGTGGATGTGGATGAGAGAGAGATGTGGATGCCCTTTTTAAGAAGGAGTTACAAAATTGTTTGCAACCAAACAAATGCAAACCAATTCCAAATGCGTTTTTAGTATTTTGTATATGGATCTCTCGAAAAAATGCGATTTTTTCAGTAGTCACTATTGACTTAATCGGTGGTGGCGCCTAGCAATTTGTTTTATATCCTCTTTTCCGAAAAAATCGGTATTCTCAACCAAAAAAAAAAATGTTAGCATTGCTCAGTCATTCATCGGTCTCATTTAAAGAAATGTATTGTTATGAAATTAAACACACTACTTCTTATGGCCGCGACTAATACTCCTAAAAAAAAAAAAATATTTTTTTCAAAATGAAATATAATTCTGCCATAATTCAATACATTACGAAATATATCTGTCTTTTATAAGGCTACAATCATTGTGAATTCATACAAGTGGCGAATGTTTGAAAAAAACGTGCACAATAGTAAACAGCCTCGATCACCTGTTCAATCGCAGTTCGATTACTTAAATCATTACCAAAAGTGGTATTCAAACATTTTTGTAAACGACTGGTATTATTTTATTTATATACATATTTTAAAATTCTTGCTAAACTGGCTGCTCATATTTTATCAATATGTAGTCTGACTTTCTGTATATACAATGAAAAGAAAAGCTGATTTGAAACACAAATGGGCGATTCATGGTATTTCAATTTAACAACGGCGAGCAAAAAACAAACCTTTCTTTCATTCTATGGCGACAGCCATTCTCCCTGTCAGATATTATTTGACAGGTAGGTATGGCAATGGAGGAATAGAAAGATTTTTCACTTGTATGAATTCACAATGGCTACAATACTAAAATTTTGTGTCATCAACTTCGAAGGTTGACTTAAAAACTGTATTTGACTATCTTGAAAAAAGCGGCGACGCCTACTAAGGCCGTTCGAATCTTTTGAAAATCTTTGCATCGACTTCAAAAACGGTTGAAGATGTTGTGATATTATTTATAAACATCTTTTCATTTCAAACTAGAATTGCCCTAGGCAAGAATCACAAAATCTGTATATTACCACGCCCAATTTCTATATAAAAATGAACAATACTTATAAAGAACACACATACATATTCGTGATCGGTAGTCTCTACCGCTTCTTCCCATGTATTTCGCGATGAAAAAATAACATAAATATGCATATTTTTCATAAAAATACATTTACAGCAATTTTAGATTATAATATATAGCGAGCGGACAATCGACGTCGTTATTGAAAGAACTATTTTCGTATCGAGCTCAAAAATTTAACACTAAAAGATCCAAAAAGTTACATGGCTGCTCCCGATCGAAAAATACAGCACAGAGTATAGGAAATACTTAAAATATTACCGTAAACTTGGCGAAAGACGGAAGGTTTCAAACACGGGCCAAATTTCTGCCAGAACGAAAAGGGCGACCTGGTAACCAATATTCAGGGTGTGCTCAGATTCTAGGGGAAAGTCGTCTACGTCTTCATTAACAGAGGCAGCGCTGAAGCACCCAGCGATGTTGATAATGTTTCACCCGCTCTTCACAATAATTGTTACTGGATCATTTCACGGTTGGTACGGAACAAATCATACACATTTTTAAGCCTTAGCTAAAGCAAAACTCTTACTTTTTTAGACATTTTTTTTTTAGTGCATTAAGATTGTATAGTACTGTAAAAAAAAATAGAAACTGAAATATTTGTATATGTGTGTGAAAAATCGCAAAAACATCCATTTATACGGGACACCAGTCAGTCAGTGAAATTTCAGCGACACTATTAATATATATAAAAAAACAAGTAAGGAAGGCTAAGTTCGGGTGTAACCGAACATTACGTACTCAGCTGAGAGCTTTGGAGACAAAATAAGGGAACATCACCATGTAGGAAAATTAACCTAGGGTAACCCTGGAATTTGTTTTTATAAAAGGGTATCAAATGGAAGGTATTTAAGAGTATTTTAAAAGGGAGTGGGCCATAGTTCTATAGGTGGAAGCCATTTTGGGATATCGCCATAAAGGTGGACCAGGGGTGACTCTAGAATGCGTTTGTCGATATGGGTATCAAATGAAAGGTGCTAATGAGTGTTTTAAAAGGGAGTGGGCCTAAGTTCTATAGGTGGACGCCATTTCGTGATATCGCCATAAAGGTGGACCAGGGGTAAATCTAGAATGCGTTTGTACGATATGGGTATCAAACGAAAGGTGCTAATGAGTGTTTTAAAAGGGAGTGGGCCTTAGTTCTATAGGTGGACGCCTTTTCGAGATATCACAATAAAGGTGAACCAGGGGTGAATCTAGAATGCGTTTGTATGATATGCATATCAAATGAAAGGTGTTAATGAGTATTTTTAAAGGGAGTGGGCCTTAGTTCTATAGGTGGACGCCTTTTTCGAGATATCGCCATAAAGGTGGACCAGGGGTGACTCTAGAATGTGTTTGTACGATATGGGTATCAAATGAAAGGTGTTAATAAGTATTTTAAAAGGGAGTGGGCCATAGTTCTATAGGCATACGTCTTTTTCGAGATATCGCCATAAAGGTGGACCAGGGGTGACTCTATAATGTGTTTGTATGATATGGGTATCAAATGAAAGGTGCTAAAGGGAGTGGGCCTTAGTTCTATCGGTGGACGCCTTTTCGAGATATTGCCATAAAGGTGAACCAGGGGTTACTCTATAATGCATTTGTACGATATGAGTATCAAATGAAAGGTGTTAATGAGTATTTTAAAAGGGAGTGGGCCTTAGTTCTATAGGTGGACGCCATTTCGGGATATCGCCATAAAGGTGGGCCAGGGGTGAATCTTGAATGCGTTTGTACGATATGGGTATCAAATGAAAGGTGCTAATGAGTATTTTAAAAGGGAGTGGACATTAGTTCTATAGGTGGACGCCTTTTCGAGATATCACCATAAAGGTGAACCGGGGGTGAATCTAGAATGCGTTTGTCGATATGGGTATCAAATGAAAGGTGCTAATGAGTGTTTTAAAAGGGAGTGGGCCTAAGTTCTATAGGTGGACGCCATTTCGGGATATCGCCATAAAAGTGGGCCAGGGGTGAATCTTGAATGCGTTTGTACGATATGGGTATCAAATGAAAGGTGCTAATGAGTATTTTAAAAGGGAGTGGGCCTTAGTTCTATAGGTGGACGCCATTTCGGGATATCGCCATAAAGGTGGGCCAGGGGTGAATCTTGAATGCGTTTGTATGATATGGGTATCAAATGAAAGGTGCTAATGAGTATTTTTAAAAGGAGTGGGCCTTAGTTCTATAGATGGACGCCTTTTGGAGATAACGCCATAAAGGTGGACCAGAGGTGACTCTAGAATTCATTTGCCGATATGGGCATCAAATTAAAGGTATTAATGAGGTGTTTAAAAGGGAGTGGCCTTTAGTTGTATATGTGAAGGCGTTTTCGAGATATCGATCAAAATGTGGACCAGGGTGACCCAAAACATCATCTGTCGGGTACCGCTAATTTATTTGTATATGTAATATCACGAACAGTACTCCTACCAAGATTCCAAGGGCTTTTGATTTCGCCCTGCAGAACTTTTTCATTTCATTCTACTTGATATGGTAGGTGTCACACCCATTTTACAAAGTTTTTTTCTAAAGTTATATTTTGCGTCAATAAACCAATCCAATTACCATGTTCGGCCTGGGTGCGTCGGAAACCAGCCGCGGGTTGGCGCACACGGGTCGATCTCGGGAATGGTGTGATGGTTCACTCAAAATAAATAAAAGAACGCAAGAGGATTTTCCTCATTATAAAATAATATTTAATTCAAGTGAAAGAAAATATACAATGGGTATAATGTTACCTTCATGTCGAAAATGACGATGGTGATCCTCGGCGATGTGTGCTGGTTAGCGGTCGATCGAAAAAGAGGCCGGTTGTCCCGCTAGCCGCGAAAAGTCCTCTGGTGTTAAGAAGCGGAAAGCCACACACACAATCACCCCCACATATACATACGTGCATGGGTGCTGACAACCTGCACATACACACATGCATGTGTATGAAACGCATGCATGTGCCAGCATGCACATAAAGGCGGCCGTGATAGTGTGGGTGGCTAGAAATGTTGTAAAAACATTAGGGAGGTGCGCCGTCAATCAAGTAAAAGTTAGGCATTGGGCCTAAACATGCCGCCCCCTTGCGGTACGCAACCTCAAAGTCCTCCAGAGATCACCGACCGTGAAGAAGAGGAAAAAATAAAAAACTTATAACTAATTATAACTAACTTAACCTAAGGACAGCCAATCCGCCGGCTTGGCGGCACGCAAGGTGGTTTTCATAGTGTGCAAGCGTGGTTGCTGATGCCTCGGTCATTCGCCACTAGTCCCGTCAAAGGTTCGAGGTTGACGAGCCATGTTTGCCTACAGCTAGGGATTGAGAAAAGACTTGAAAAATATACGTGTTCATATTTCTTGCCGTTTATTTCAAATGGTTTGTAAAATTAAAGCTGATCGAGATTTCAGTACCAAATAAAGTATTGTAACGATAAAAACATTGTAACGCACATCTCTTAGTAATTTTGTACAATCAAGAATTCAATAAAAATAACAAAAGTGAAAAAAATGCATGGATTTCGGTTGGTGCCGGAGAATTAATTTTAGGTATTGGTTGTGTCTGAGAGTACACAACCGAAGATAGTACTCTGAGTTAGCAAAGTGCCAAACGTGGTTGTTAGAATCCCAGGATGTATTATCTCCGCATATATGTCTGTCCCTAGTACGAGGCTGATCGAAGCGGATGAATAAAAGTGCGGATCCGCCAGACGGAGATGTGCGTACGGGGCTGCGATTGCGCTGTCGATGCTGGTCGTGGGGCTATTCGCCGAAAATTGGACACTACGATAGCATGAGTCGCAATCCTTTTATTGTGTCGGTGTCTTCCTCTGATACGTAGCAGGCATCCTGATTGACCACCAATGTTGCTGCTAGGGAGTTGGAGCTCCTGGACGAGCTCAACCATGATGACTGTGGTGAGGGAGCATCCATCTATTAAGGCGCGAACGAGGTGTAGTCGCCCCCCCCCCTGCTTCTATATTCAAACCGCGGTGGGTGTGATTTCTACCGTCGGTGTCATGGCTCCGATGGCAGCTGAATGCAGGGCTAGGAGCCCTGCCCTGAAGACGGACACTGTGTGAAGCTGCAAGGAGCTGGATCCGTGGCTGCGATCCTGTAGCTGATGATGGGTGTGGTGTCGTGGTTGCAGGCGAAGAGGCCTTGTCTCCGTTCTGCGGTTGCGTGAATGTCATCTCCTTTGGGGGTTCTTGGTTTGCCGGCGAAGAGACCGGGTCTCCGCTCGGCCGTTGCGTGTATGGCGCTGGACTGTCGCTGTTTCGTGCTGGAGGTGCTTCCTCTCGTGCTTTACACGAGGTCGAAATGATTCCGCTGCTGTTGTTGTGGACTGTAATTTTAGGTTTTTAGTTCCTTTTTCGGTGAGTATGGACCAATGTGCGGTCTGATAGATCTCGGGAATGGTGTAATGGTTCACTCAAAATAAATAAAAGAACGCAAGAGGATTTTCCTCGTTATAAAATAATATTTAATTCAAGTGAAAGAAAATATACAATGGGTATAATGTTACCTTCATGCCGAAAATGACGATGGTGATACTCGGCGATGTGTGCTTGTTGGCGGTCGAACGAAAAAGAGGCCGGTTGTCCCGTTAATGACAACCGCTAAGCCGCGAAAAGTCCTCTGGTGTTAAGAAGGGGAAAGCCACACACACAATCACCCCCACCTATATATATGCATGGGTGCTGACAACCTGCACACACACACATGCATGTGTATGAAACGCATGGATATGCATGCATGCACACAACAGCGGGCGTGAGAGTGTGGGTGGCTGAAAATGTTGTAAAAACATTAGGGAGGGGCGCCGTCAATCAAGTAAAAGTTAGGCATTGGGCCTAAACAATCATGTTTCATACCTTTTTTCATATTTGGTATAGAATTGTGGAATTTTTTTTTCATTTTTGGCGGCCACCGTGGTGTGATGGTAGCATGCTCCGCCTACCACACCGTATGCCCTGGGTTCACATCCCGGCAAAGCAACAACAAAATTTTAGAATTAAGGTTTTTCAATTAGAAGAAAATTTTTCTAAGAGCGGTCGCCCCTCGGCAGTGTCTGGCAAGCGCTCTGGTTGTATTTCTTCAACGAAAGGCTCTCAGTGAAAACACATCTGCCTTGCAGATGCCGTTCGGAGTCGGCATAAGACATGTAAGTCCCGTCCGGCCAACTCGTACGGAAAATCAAGAGGAGCACGACGCAAATTGGGAGAGAAGCTCGGCCTTAGATCTCTTCGGAGGTTATCGCGCCTAACATTTTTTATTTATTTTTTTCATTTTTCGTAAGTTTCGATATCGAGTTTCGGTTTTCGGCCATTTATTATACCAAGATAAAATGAGCTCAGATAAGTACGTCAACTAAGCTTACTAAAGATATTAAGATTTTTGCTCAAGTTATCGTGTTAACGGCTGAACGGAAGAACAGACGGCCGACTGTGTATAAAAACTGGGCGTGACTTCAACCAATTTCGCACATTTTCACAGAAAACAGTTATCGCCATAGAATCTATGCCTCTACTAAATTTCACAAGGATTGGTAAATTTTTGTTCGACTTATGGTATTAAAAGTATTCTAGACAAATTAAATGAAAAAGGGTGGAGCCACGCCCATTTTGAAATTTTTTTTTATTTTTGTATTATGTTGCACCATGTCATTACTGGAGTTGAATTTTGACATAATTTACTTATATACTGTAAAGATATTAAATTTTTTGTTAAAATTTGGCTTTTAAAAAACATTTTTTTTTAAAGTGGTCGTGTTCGTCATCCAATTTTGCTAATTTCTATATAGCTCACATATAATAATAGGAGTAACGTTCCTGCCAAATTTCATCATGATATCTTCAACGACTGCCAAATTTTACTAGTTTTCTATTTTGCGTCACAAGGTGAACCAACCTACCAAATTTCATCGCTTTATCCGTCTTTGGTAATGAATTATCACACTTTTTCGATTTTTCGAAATTTTCGTTATCAAAAAAGTGGGCGTGGTTGTAGTCCGATTTCGTTCATTTTAAATAGCGATCTGAGATTAGTGCCCAGGAACCTACATAGCAAATTTCATCAAGATACCTACAAATTTACTCAAGTTATCGTGTTAACGGACAGACGGACGGACGGATGAACATGGCTCAATCAAATTTTTTTTCGATACTGATGATTTTGATATATGGAAGTCCATATCTATCTCGATCCGTTTATACCTGTACAACCAACCGTTATCCAATCAAAGCACGCTGAGTATAAAAAGAACAAATATTTCATTTGGTAGTAGTTCTATAAAGGTTTGTTCAATTTAAATACGTTTATTCGATTAAAAAATTGCCTTAAATATAAGTTGTTTTTACGGGACAAGTGCGCAGTTCACTTTTAAAATTTGATTTCCCCTATATTAAATATCGTAACGTGCTCCAATTTCTCCAAAAATTCTGGACTCAAGCCGCGGCCAGAGCAACTTCAAAAATTTAGCAGCAAGCTTTCTCTATTAGAAAACTTTTTCTTAGCGGAGTCGTCCCTCGGCAGTAATGTCGGGTGTATTTCTGCCGTGGTAAATTTCTCAGTGAAAATTCATATGTCTTGCAAATGTCGTTCGGAGTCAGCGTACAATATAAAGGAAGAGAAGCTATGCCTGAATTCTCTTCTGGAAATTTACTACGGTTTATTTCATTCCCACTTTCGAAAAAAAAAAAATGTTTGAGTGAAGAATTGATATCTGTGCCATAGATTTACAGAGCTTCCACTGCTTTGGGGTGGCGGTTAGGAGCTCTCCTAGTTCCATTTATATATATTATTGTTTTTGAAGTTTTTTGAATTTTTGTAGGTGCCTTTGTATGCTGAAAATAACCGCTAATCCCACGCTTAAGATTTGCCGAAAATGTAGTAGGTAATCACTTTTTATACTCAGCTGAGCAGAGCTCACAGAGTATATTAACTTTGTTCGCATAACGATAATCCGTAACGGCATAAACTAATCGCGATAGATATAGACTTCTATATATCAAAATGATCTGGGCGAAAAGAGAAATTCATTTAGCCATGTCTGTCCGTCCGTCCGTCCGTAAACACGATAACTTGAGTAAATTTTGAGGTAGCTTGATGAAATTTGGTATGTAGGTTCCCGGGCACTCATCTCAGATCGTTATTTAAAATGAACGAAATCTGACTACAACCACGCCCACTTTTTCGATATCGAAAATTTCGAAAAACCGAAAAAGTGCGATAGTTCATTATCAAAAACGGACATAGTGATGAAACTTGGTAGTGCGTTGACATTATGACGCAAAATAGAAAATTAGTAAAATTTTGGGCAATGGGCGTGGCACCACCCACTTTTAAAAGAAGGTATTTTAAAAGTTTTGCAAGCTGTAATTTCGCAGCCGTTGAAGATATCATGATGAAATTTTGCAGAAACGTTCCTCCTATTACTATATGTGCGCTAAATAAAAATTAGCAAAATCAGATGACGAACACGTTCACTTAAAAAAAAAAAATTTTAAGTCAAATTTTAACAAGTAAGGAAGGCTAAGTTCGGGTGTAACCGAACATTACATACTCAGTTGAGAGCTGTGGAGACAAAGTAAGGGAAAATCACCATGTTGTAAAAAGAACCTAGGGTAACCCTGGAATGTGTTTGTATGACATGGGTTTCGAATGAAAGGTGTTAATAAGTATTTTAAAAGGGAGTGGGCCATAGGTCTATAGGTGGACGCCATTTAGGGATATCGCCATAAAGGTGGATCAGGGTTGACTCTAGAATTTGTTTGTACGATATGAGTATAAAATGAAAGGTGTTAATGAGTATTTTAAGAGGGCGTGGGTCTTAGTTCTATATGTGGACGCCGTTTCGAGATATCACCATAAAGGTGGACCAGGAGTGAACCTAGAATTTATTTTGTACGATATGGGTATCAAATGAAAGGTATTAATGAGTATTTTAAAAGGGCGTGGCTCTAAGTTCTATGGATGGACGCCTTTTCGAGATATCGCCATAAAGATGGACCAGGGGGGACTCTAGAATTTGTTTGTACGATATGAGTATCAAATGGAAGGTATTAATAAGTATTTTAAAAGGGAGTGGGACTTAGTTCTATGGGTGGAAGCCTTTTCGGGATATCGCCATAAACGTGGACCAGGGGTGACTCTAGAATGCGTTTGTACAATATGGGTATCAAATCAAAGGTGTTAATGAGTATTTTAAAAGGGTGTGGGCCTTAGTTCTATATGTGGACGCCTTTTCGAGATATTGCCATAAACGTGGACCAGGGGTGACTCTAGAATGCGTTTGTACAATATGGGTATCAAATCAAAGGTGTTAATGAGTATTTTAAAAGGGAGTGGGCCTTAGTTCTATATGTGGACGCCTTTTCGAGATATTGCCATAAACGTGGACCAGGGGTGACTCTAGAATGCGTTTGTACAATATGGGTATCAAATCAAAGGTGTTAATGAGTATTTTAAAAGGGAGTGGGCCTTAGTTCTATAGGTGGACGCCTTTTCGAGATATCGCCATAAAGGTGAACCAGGGGTGACTCTAGAATGTGTTTGTACGATATGGGTATCAAATTAAAGGTATTAATAAGGATTTTAAAGGGAGTGGCCATTAGTTGTATATATGAAGGCGTTTTCGAGATATCGACCAAAATGTGGACCAGGGTGATCCAGACATCATCTGTCGGGTACCGCTAATTTATTTATATATGTAATACCACGAACAGTATTCCTTCCAAAATTCCAAGGGCTTTGGATTTCGCCCTGCAAAACTTTTTCATTTTCTTCTACTTAATATGGTAGGAGTCACACCCATTTTAACAAGTTTTTTTCTAAAGTTATATTTTGCGTCAATAGACCAATACAATTACCATGTTTCATCCCTTTTTTCGTATTTGGTATATAATTTTGGCATTTTTTTTCATTTTTCGTAATTTTCGATATCGAAAAAGTGGGCGTGGGCATAGTCGGATTTCGGCCATTTCTTACACCAATACAAAGTGAGTTCATATAAGTACGTGAACTAAGTTTAGTAAGGATATATCGATTTTTGCTCAAGTTATCGTGTTAACGGCCGAGCGGAAGGACAGATGGTCGACTGTGTATAAAAACTGGGCGTCGCTTCAACCGATTTCGCCCTTTTTCACAGAAAACAGTTATCGTCCTAGAATCTAAGCCCCTACCAAATTTCACAAGAATTGGTAAATTTTTGTTCGACTTAAGGCATTAAAACTATCCCAGACAAATTAAATGAAAAAGGGCAGAGCCACGCCCATTTTGAAATTTTCTTTTATTTTTGTATTTGTTGTACCATATCATTACTGGAGTTGAATGTTGACATAATTTACTTATATACTGTAAAGATATTAAATTTTCTTTTAAAATTTGAATGAATTTTTTTTTTTTTTTAAGTGGGCGTGGTCGTTCTCCGATTTTGCCAATATTTATTAATCGTATATATAGTAATAAGACTAACCTTCCTGCCAAATTTCATCGTGATATCTTCAACGACTGCCAAATTACAGCATGCAAAACTTCTAAATTACCTTCTTTTAAAAGTGAGAGGTGCCACGCCCATAGTCCAAAATTTTACTAGTTTTCTATTCTGCGTCATAAGTTCAACTCACCTACCAAATTTCATCGCTTAATCCGTATTTGGTAATGAATTATTGCAATTTTTCGATTTTTCGAAATTTTCGATATCGAAAAAGTGGGCGTGGTTATTGTCCGATATCGTTCATTTTAAATAGCGATCTGATATGAGTACCCAGGAACCCACATGCCAAATTTCATCAAGATACCTCAAAATTTACTCAAGTTATCGTGTTAACGGGCAGACGGACGGACGGACGGGCATGGCTCAATCGAATTTTTTTTCGATACTGATGATTTTGATATATGGAAGTCTATATCTATCTCGATTTCTTTATACCTGTACAACCAACCGTTATCCAATCAAAGTTAATATACTCTGTGAGCTCTGCTCAACTGAGTATAACAAAAAATTTAATAGCTTTACAGTATATAAGTAAATGATGTCAACATTCAACTCCAGTAATGATATGTTGCAACAAAATACAAAAATAAAAGTAAATTTCAAAATGGGCGTGGTTCCGCCCTTTTTCGTTTAATTCGTCTAGAAAACTTTTAAGGCCATAGGTCGAACAAAAATTTACCAATCCTTGTGAAATTTGGTAGGTGCATAGCCTCTATGACGATAACTGTTTTCTGTGAAAATGGACGAAATCTGTTTGAACCACGCCCAGTTTTTATACACAGTCGACCGTCTGTCCTTCCGCTCGGCCGATAAAACGATAACTTGAGCAAACACCGATATATCTTTACTAAACTTAGTTCACGTACTTACCTGAACACACTTTATCTTCGTATAAAAATGGCCGAAATCCGATATCGAAAATTACGAAAAATGAAAAAATTCCACAATTCTGTACCAAATATGAAAAAAGAGATGAAACATGGTAATTGGATTGGTTTATTGACGTAAAATATAACTTTAGAAAAAACTTTATAAAATGGGTGTGACATATTAAATAGAAGAAAATGAAAAAGTTCTGCGACGAAATCAAAAGCCCTTGGAATCTGCAGGAATACTGTTCGTGGTATGACATATATAAGTAAATTAGCGGTACCCGACAGATGATGTTCTAGGTCACCCTGGTCCACATTTTGGTCAATATCTCGAAAGCGCCTTCACATATACAACTAAGGGACATTTCCTTTTAAAACCCTCATTAATACCTTTAATTTGATACCCATATCGTAAAAACACATTCTAGAGTCACCCCGTGGTCCACCTTTATGACGATATCCCGAAATGGCGTCCACCTATAGAACTATGGCCCACTCACTTTTAAAATACTCTTTAATACCTTCCATTTGATACCCATGTCATACATGCACATTCCAGGTTTACCCTAGGTTCATTTTCTTACATGGTCAGTTTTCCTTATTTTGTCTCCAAAGCTCTCAGCTGAGTATGTAATGTTCGGTTACACCCGAACTTAGCCTTCCTTACTTGTTTTATTGATTTCTTTTTATATAATTAACAATATTTTATTTTTAATTTCATTTTTGTTTTAAAATATTTTTATTGTCTATATCATGTAATTTTGCTTTGGTTTTTATGCGCTCAAAATTACTAGATTTTAGTTTTATATTTTAAGCATAAAATCTCACTTCTCAGCTGTTTTATTATAGCCTCAATAAAAGACTTGCTACATTTTTAATGACACATATAAATAAATAAAGTTGGATTTTTAGATGCACTTTCCCCAGAAAAATTTTAAAAATTTTATAAAATAATTGTAACTTTTTTTCTAATTTCCAGTTTTCTCAAAAATTATTTTACTTCACACTTTTTTTATGCAGGTTTGTTTTTTTATTTATTTACGTTTATTTTGTTCTTTAATCAGTAAACATAATAATTATGATCAAAGCTGTGCGCACCACCTTCGATCATTTATCTTGCGATGCAACACTTTCGGTTTCTAATTGGCAAGCTGTCAATCATCGATGATTACCTGTGGTCGTACATCATGCACTTGGTTAACACATCCATATACAAGCTTATGTATGTATATCAGGTAAGTATTTTATTAACTCCCTTTTTCTAAAACACACATATACACAATTTGTGGTTTACTAAATTGTATTTGAATTAACCAAAAAAAAAAATTAGGTACTCTCCAACATTGAATATCCATACGTAACGAACCTTTTTAGCGCGCACGTCTACAATGACTGAATTTCCTCGGCAGAGCAAAGGAAGTCGAACCAAGCGTACGACATAGGCCACCGATAAACAGAGCAAACCAAGCGGCAAAGAGCAAAGCAAATGTAAACACATCGTTGACGACGGGGATGAAGGTGTTGATGTCTCGTCAGGGGTGGAGGCGGTGGTGGCAGTAGCTATGTTGTTAGGCAGTGGCAGCAAATTTGTATGCATCGGTTGGCTAGGGAACGCGTGCCACAGATTCAACCAGCCAGCCGCCTACCGAGCAACAGCAGCTGGTTGTAATATATGTTTATATGTATGCACGATCGTAGCTGTTGTTGTTGCTACACTCAAATTGCATTTGTTGTTGCTGTCGTTCGTAAGGCAGGCAGCCAAAGTAAATATTAAGTAAGCAGTATTCGTATTCATTACTTGCATTCACGGAGCTAGGTCGGTGCTGAAAAAGAGAGCAGAGCGATGAGAGACAGTCCCAATTTTGTTTTCAATTGAATTGCATGGTACCTAAATGCATTATAGTCGGTTAAGCGCCAAATACACGACACGAACATTCCGCACTCTTGTTCGCAGCTTTGGCCATACACCATACGAACTTTTGGCCGAACATTAGTTCTCTTTCAGACATCGATGAATACGGACAACAATTGTGCTGCAGCAATATTGCTCGCTGTGGCAATTAAGTGTAAAAAAAGAGAGAAGATCGCAAGAAAAGAATGTGGTGCAAAGAATGGTTTAAAAAACGAGCAGTTCTTGGACAAAGTGAGCTTATTAAAGAACTGGAATTCACGTCACAAAATGATTTTAAAAATTACGTTCGTATCTACTTCTTTTAATTTTTCGATTAAAGTCGCATAATCATTATTCTTTTTAATTCTATTACAATAATCTTTGCTTTTTACTTGCCACAATGACGGCAAAGATTTATACATTTCAATAAATTCACTCAGAAATTTTTTATTGTCCATTTTACTTTTCAGCGCATGTTTGTTCCGTTCAGATATTACTACGATTATGAGCTATTTCGCCATACACGCACGAACAGTTCACGCAAATGTTCGCCAAAAATTAAAATATTTTGATTTTTGGCGAACATTTGCGCGAACTGGCAAACACCAGCATACACGACAGAAAAGGTCGCAGAAACATGACATAACGGGAATGTTCGCGGAAATGTTCGTGTCTTGTATTTGGCGCTTTAGCTAGCCGGCTAATTTGATAACAGCTGGTCGGCAGTTAAGCTCGAGAAAATGTTTTTTTTTCTGTGCTAAGAGTGCAAATACTTTGAAAGAGAAAGAGTAACTGTGAATGTGTAGAGAAAACTTATTTACCGTTTGTTGAGAAAAGTAGCATGCCACACACGCATAGCACATTGTAGCTGCTAATGAGAAAAGCAGTATTAACCAGCTGTTACCGAATTCGCCGCGTGCTGTTAGTCGCAGCAGTATCCCTCAACTGTTCAGGAACATTCTGTAAAGTTAACGCACCAAACTCTTTCTTTGCTGTTTATGTTTACATTGTCCTGCAAGTGCTACTCTCATCGACTCAAACGAATTGAGTACCACACAAGCGAAAAATCCTAAAACGACAGGTGCTAACACAAATTCAAAGCAAAACAGTATCCTTGCTGACACAACTCAATAGCTGCGCGTGCCATTAACACCTGTTACAATTACATACATACATACTTACCTACATATAAGAGAGCATGCAAAGCCATCTATCAGGTGTTACCGCTATTAATATAAAACAGAATTGGATTTGAAAGACTTTTGATGTATTTTGTTGATGCAGTGTGTATGAATGTATGCATGCATGTTATTTTATTGATACCAGGTGAAGCATCAAAAGTCCTAAATGCACATTATGACTCTAAATAGAAATAGCCTCCCATGCACCTGCTGCAGACTTTCCATTTAATTAAACGGAACGCTTAGGCTTCCAATGGTCAGTGACCCATAAAAAGACAATCAGCAATGATAGATGAGCATTGAGCATAATTTCAGTAGACCGCCAATCATCCACGCCCCGCTAAAACGAACTCGCCACTATTCAAGAGGTAGAGCTCGCACATCACTTTTGCTCATCTGAATTGAGGCCCATCTGTACACGGGTAGCCAAATATGGCTAGCGGTGCTCCGAATTTGCTACAGACCTTGACATCTGGTGCAGTTTTTCCCATGTGGTCTAAGAAATTGGCGGCACAGTTGTCCGGGATATTGCTATGGCCTTATACCCAGATAATCCTTGTCTTTAACTAGTTCTTCGCAATTCCAAACGAGTTCAAGACTTCCCAGTGTACGCTCGACCGCACCACATTTGAGCTCAGGGATGATACAAGTGCTAGGCAAAACGATTAAATGTTAAATTTTAGAATTGGTTAGCGGCCGCCATTGTACGGTCTAAGCTTGCCCCACACCGCAGGTCCTGGGTTCAAGTCCTGGCAAAGCAACATCAAAACTTAAAAAGAGGGAAAAAAGTTTTCTAAGCATAGTCGCCTCTCGGCAGTGGCTTAGCAAACACTCCGAGGGCATTTCTTCCTCGAAAAGCGCGTGCGCGTAAACTCTGAGCATGACATAAATTGGGAAAGAAGCTCGGTCTAAATCTCCTCGGAACTATAACGCGCCAAGTATTTATTTGTGAAAATTTATCAGTAGCTTGAACATGTGGCATGCATCGACTTCCTTACAGGAAATACCACTTATCATTTCTCTTCAAACTTGGACCACATTCGAGAAGCAGTTACTTATTCCACTTCCCAGATGAGAGTATATAGCCCCTTTCCACACGAGGGCATGCCTTGGGTGAAGCTTGAAAAGAAGGCATGAAACAGTCTAAACTCTCTGGAATTAAATTAATAAGAATGCTTGACTACATGAAGTCAGGAAGCCCATAACACGAAACCTGATCTAAGACTAGGTCACAGCCGCCTTGCTCACCATGTTTTCCTGAAATGTGCAGCACGATATTCAAAGCCAAGGTAGGTGTTGTTATAAAAGCGCCGATGGCATTATAAAGCGCTGTCCTTTGTGTCAACACTTAAATTTTGGTAATGCTTGCCGTGTCCAGAGTAGATTTGGCTTGACTACCATATCATGAAGCCAGTGTGGAATAATTGGTGATTGTCTTCAGCTACTTCCGATTGTTTCTCTCCCATGCCTTCCTAAGCACCATATAGTCCACATAAGGTTTCCAGCACAGAATAAGGTTTACAATAGTCCCAAGGAGTTCAGCTCTACTAGAAAGTACCAGCGTACTTTAAAAAAATATAGCAAAGAGTATCCAGGAAAATATTACTTACACTTTACACTTCACGCTTACATTCAGGAATCCCTGCATAACGTGAGAAAAGATGTTTACACATCAAAAAGACGTGGAGGAAACCTTTATTCCCTTGGTGATTCAAATTGTTTGCTGATAAGATTTTGCTAGAGGCTGCGTAGTTTCGATTGTTGATAACATAATGATTTGAAGTTTTAATAAAATTTTGTCATAATTTATTAGGTGTTTTTGGTCTACAAACAAGAAATAAACAAATTTGATCCTTCTGCTGAAATTCAATTTTTGTATGTTTGGACATCTTGGCGCCGTTTGACCGATATCATTTCAAGTACAGAGCTACGTACATATTGCTCATTTGTTGCAACGTCGTCATAACTCAAAAAACACAATTTTCCAGGAGAACCATTCAAATATGTTAACTGCCATATGCTGCGCATATAAAGACATTTTTTCATTTTTATAACACCTGTTAAATTTTTAACTGATCACGAAGATCTTTTATACAACACTAGAAGACCCGACAGACTTTATCCTGCCCTAAATTTGGCCAATCTGCATACATTTTAATAAGCCTTTTCCGTCTGACTCTGCCCTCTCCTCCCCCCCCCCCCCCCCTCTCACTTTTTCCTAATCCTTTTATTCACTCCTCCCTCCGTATTTGTCGCTTCATCTATCTCCATCTTCGTCTCATTCTATCTCTTTCTCAATCTCAATCTCCCTCTCCTTCTCTCTTTTCTCTTCTCTCAATTTCTTCTCATTCTTCTGCATTCCTTATTGCTTGTCCCAGAAGGTGGTATGTATTTTATTCCAGTCCCAGTCCCATTCCGAGTCTCAGTCCCAGTCCTAGTCCTAATCCCAGTCCCAGTCCGTCTCGGGATAATATATTACTCTGTACTAAAGCACTCATCAACAGCTTTCATTTCATATCCATATTCTATAAACACACTCTAGGGGTACCCGGGTCCACGTTTAGTCACCCAGTCACCTATCCTATATTTCAAGTTAGATCAAGCTACACACGGGGTGCAAAACAATTTCAAAATTGGTTCAGTAGTTTAGGAGTCCATTGGCCTCAATTGTGTGACACGTATTTTTTATATATTAAGATAAATCATGATATTGGGTACGTTTATATGTTATTAACTCAAGAGTCATGTTTTTTGAGTTATGACGACGTTGCAGCAAATGATCATATGTACATACATTCATAACGAACGAACACTCTTACAAATGTTTTGCCCTTTAACGTGTGGTCGGTTCAAATAATAGCAATTCATAGAATTTTGTGTTAATCAGAACCGAAAATGAGATGCTCTTAAATTACATATGTATCCCCCATTAAAACATACTTTAGTGTTAGATTTTACAAAATATAAAGATTGTTTGAATGATGTTTTGAAGCGTTATTGGAAACCAACGTTTTTCAACATATTAGTCAAATTTAATTGTCGAACGCCTTGTGTACTTTCTAACTTCAAAAGGCGCCCAAATTTATGCACCTAGATACATGTGTATGTATGTAAATATGTAGTACACGGATACCCAACAAAAAATCGTATAAGGAATACCTGCGTTGGCTGCGCTGCACGATGGGGTATTTGATCAATCTAGCTGGCCAAAATTAAACAGCTGTTATTTCTACAAACAAAGTGGTTGCCTCAGTTCAATGTCATGAAAGGAAATATTTGGCAGTAAATTCACGGTGTTCCGCGCAGAATTACTATGGGTCGAGCCCCGGCATTTCATGAGATATGTATATTAATATGGGTATCAAACGAAAGTTATTCTACTCCGCATTTCTATTGATATTTTTAAGCAGGGTTGCCACTTAGGGTTGCCACCTCACCTTCTTTTTATACCCAGCGTGCTTTGCACACAGAGTATATTAACTTCGATTGGATAACGGTTTGTTGGACAGATATAAAGGAATCGAGATAGATATAGACTTCCATATATAAAAATCTTCAGTGTCGAAAAAAAATTTGATTGAGCCATGTCCGTCCGACACGATAACCTGAGCAAATATTGAGATATCTTCACCAAATTTGGTATGCGAGCTTATTTGGACCCAGAATGGAATGGTAGTAAAAATGAGCGAATTCGGATGATCACCACGCCCACTTTTTATATATATAACATTTTGGAAAACATAAAAAACCTGATTATTTAGTAAATAATACACCTAGAATGTTGAAATTTGACGTGTGGACTGATATTGAGACTCCCTATAAAAATTTGAAAAATTTTTTTAAAATGGGGGTGGCACCTCCCACTAGTGATAAAATCAATTTTACAAATATTTTTAATCATAAATCAAAAGTCGTTAAACCTATCGTAACAAAATTCGGCAGAGAGGTTGCCTTTACTATAGGGAATGCTTTGAGAAAAATTAATAAAATCTGTTAAGGACCACGCCCACTTTTATATAAAATATTTTCAAAAGGGTCGTGGACGAATAAAATATGCTATATCTTTGCAAAATAGAGCTTTATTTCAATGTTATTTCATTTCCCAAGTGGATTTATAACAATAAATATCGGAAATTTTAAAAATTGGGCGTGTTTCGGGAGCCACAACTCGAAGAAAATTAACGGATCGTAATAAAATTGGGTACACAGATTTTCCCTCTAGCAGGAAATATTTCTAGAAAATTGGACGAGATCGGTTAAAGACCACGCCCACTTTTATATAAAAGCTTTTTAAAAGGGTCGTAGACGCAAATAATAAGCTATATCTTAGCGAACAAGAGCTTTGTATCAATAGAATTTTATTTTTTAAATTGAGTTATAACATTAAATTGGAAAACACTAACATTTTTGGAAATGGGTGTGGCACCGCCCCTTTTATAACTAAGCAATTTTCTATGTTTCGGGAGCCATAGCTCGAAGAAAAATTAACGAATCGTAGTAAAATTGGGTACACATATTTTCCTTATAGTAGAAAATATTTCTAGTAAAAGTGGACGGGATCGGTTAAAGACCACGGCAACTTACATAGATGTAAAACAAATTGAAAGTGGTCGTAGACTAGAATAATAATCTTTAACTTAGCAAAAAATAGTTTTGAATCAATGATATTTCACTAATCAAATTTTATTGTAAGAGGAAATGGGGAGACATTTTTTTTAAACGGGCGGTGCCACGTGAAATGTGCAATGGAAACTCAATGTTCGGTTGCACCCGAACTTAGACACCTTTACTTGTTTATATTTCTTTGTACATCCACTATCATCTCGGAAACGGCTTAACCGATTTGAATCAAATTTGGTGCATCGATATATTATTACATTTTGAGGATGTTTTTACAATGTTGCCACCCTTTTAAAGTTAAAGAAAATTACACAAGATATGCCAGTAAGGGTATACGCCTCTTACAAAATTGATCACCACTCAAAAAATCGAGGGTATGCGTAGCCGTTTTTGTTATTAAACTTTGAAACAATAACACGCTTATGTATCGACAAAAAATTACTGACATGATATGCCATGTAAAAGATATATATCTCTTTGTTTGCAAAGTTTTTAAAAAATTTAATATTGAAAGGTATTTGTATTACAAGTAGAACAACTCAGTTAAAATATGGTATAAAAAATATCTCATAAGAATTAAAAACACCTTTACCTTCCCTAAAAGAAAATGTAATTAGATTTGATTGAGGCTAAACAAGTATTTAGGTTAGAAGGGTATATTGCGTTTTAATCCAAAAATACATCGAAATCCACACAATTTTTATACAACTTTAGATGTGCGCGGTTAGCTCCGTAGACTTTGCAGACGGCTTTTGGGGTATGCATCTTATTCAGTGGAAATCTAGAAACGGCAGGGAGTATATTTTAAAAAATTGGAATATTTTGAAAATTCAACTTTTGGCCAGCTAGATTGATCAAATACCTCACCGTGCACTGATTCCTCGCAGGAAAGGTGGATCTTAAATGTGGTAATTGTAATCTAGATACATATGTGACCTGGAATCATGAAACGACCCTATTGTGCGAAACCAAATTTTCGGGAAAAACGCATTTAAAGTTGTTGTTTAACTTGACTCTGTATAGCGGCCGGCCGTTGTGAACGAATTTTGTAATTAATATTTAAGTAACTTCCCGATAAGCTACAAGCTTGAAACTTGGAATATAGTTCAGAACCCAATGACAATGCAATAATAAGAAAAAAATCTCCTATAGGTGGCGCCTGGATCGAAATATTTCAAAAAATCGTATTTGTGGGCCAATTTGGCTTTAAATGCGATTTGTAAAACTAAGAAAGATAGAAAACTGCGGTTTGTTCCATTGGAAAGAGCGTTAAATTGCCTATAAGAATCGCTCAAAAAGTGAACAACGGTATTTTCGCACAATAGGTCACATATGTATAAGCATTATAATGAAGTGATTAAACATGCTTTGGATTGAATAAAACGTTTATATTATTTTATTAAACTTCAATTGATGATTGAGGGTTTGATTAGGTTAGGTTAAACTGGCTGGTCCCTCAGTACCTCACATATACTTAATGATTCCTTTTTTTATCAGAACTTGCTCGACTAATTTCACTTCAATTTTGTCACTTATTCATTAAATCCAACTAGAACTTGGCAGTTCCTCATTGTATTCGGGGAAAATGGGGTGCACCTCTTAATCCCGACAACTTTCAGAAACAAACACATAAAAAAATCCCGACATATCGAAATAATATCCCGACTAGACAAAATCCCGCAAAATCCAAGCCCCAACAATACAAAATCCAAAAAAATTTACCAAAATTTCGTTGTTACACATTACGCATACGCAGAAATATTTTCTGCGCAAGAATTCTGTGTACCGCGTGTTCGGTGATGAATCTTCTAAGGGATATTTTTTTGAAGCGCGAACGAAGGCCGGTTACGCAGTTACCCAGTAAGAATAGTACGGGTTACTTGATTAGCTTCAAAACTCACACATTTGACTATAACCTTGGTTAGGAGCCATGAGGCAGACTTGGTTAATTTTGTGAGAAGGTGGGGCAAAATTTAATCACCTCCGGTCTCCCAATATTTGTGTTAGTTTCTTTCATTTCCACTTATAAGATTTTGAATAACAGTTAATGTATGTGTCTCTTTGACAGGTAATTAACTTTAAAGAACCCACTTTGGTTTTACCCGCTTCACTTTAAGTCAAGAATTGCTAACACGGTAGGCGTTCTGTGCAATAATACTTCTTCCTTCTCTATCAGGTTGTAAAATTGAGGATTGCTCGTGGCAAAGTATTTGTTAGTGAACTGCTTTCATCATTATTCTACTATCTCACAGGCCCATACCAAACGCTCGCTTTCGTGGTTAGCTGGGTCGACCACTGCACTTAACCGCTGCATAATTCTTAATCCTGCCCAGCATTGTGAGAGGGTTCTCTTAATCTCACTGTGGTAATCCCGTAGTAACGTCAGACCGCTCTTTTACCGATGACACGTTGATAGCAATTTCCTTTGCCTCTGCTGGCGACGCCATCGCCTTTTCTTTCTCATCCTTCTTTAGGGTTGATGTTTTTGAGTTAATTCTTATCATATGACCACCTGCCCCGCTTTGTCGGGCTCAGAAGCCTAATTTTAAATGTGAAGATAGAAAACAGTCCGTCACAGCAACGGCCCTTACTACGATAAGGCTATCATTACTTTCTGAGGCCGCCCGGTATCGGAAAGACGCCGTTCATATACAGGCGAAAATACCCTGTGACTGTTAATCGTCCAAAAGGCACGTTCCGCATAACACCCTGGATAAGGCGATTGGCAGTGCTTGATCCCCGACAATCTGCTAATGTCCTATGAAGCAAAATAGCGTAGATGCAAGCCTATAAACCTAGCCATTGTCAACCATCATGGATTTTGGCTAATCTCTCACACCATCAACAAGTTGCCTGCTATATTGAGGGATACTCCGAAAAAATTTTCGCATTCGAGTCAAATAAAGAGAATATACGCTTGAATATTATCTGCAATACCTTTATGCGAGTTAAAGCCCCTTGACACACGATTTTTGATGCAGCATCGTTCGCTTATAGATAAGTACATTACATGGAGGGTGACAAAGAATGCATCACCAGCGCCATCGAGCATGAATAAGTAGCGAACTTCCAACTTTTGTTGCAAGTATGGCATAAGAAGAATAATTTGACATCTGTTTTGGCTAAGTTTTCAGACTTTCCAAGTGTAATTATCTTTCCCACTCGTTGGTACTTTTTTAAATTTTCCTATACTCGCGCCAATTTTTGTAAGACATATACCCGCGCACGGTCTTACAGACCGAAATTTTGAACTAGATGAAATACTAGTTTTTTGAAACAAAACTTAAAAAAAAAACAAACAATTTGTTTGATAATATAAGAAAAAAAATAAAACCATTCATTAAATTAATATTCAGTAATTTTATTGATTTTCAGTCGTTAACATATTAGTCTTCAAAATCGATTATTTTGTCTTACATGCTACAAAAATAAAACAAAAACATATTTTTTTCTTTTTTTTTTAAAGCACTCCTTGTGCAATACATAAATCACAAGTTTATTCAATTATCAGCCTTTAAATAAAAATGAAGGCATATCACACTTCATAAAAAAACAGGCTTGAAATACGTTAGTGTTGCTGCAAAAATGAAACTTTAATTTTGCTTCCTTTAGAAAAAACAAAAAATAACTCTCTTAGCTTAAAAAATACTTTTTTTGCAATAATAAACAATAAGATAAATTTTTCATTATTCTTATGGGAACAGTTAGAACAACAAAATCAACAAAATCTTCAACCTCGTTGTCATTTTCATTCTCATATTCAGAACTCGAAATTTCTTCCTACAAAAGTAGTCTGATTTGTTCTTGATTCATTTTCATAGTTAAAGGTACCTGCAAAATAATAAAGTACAAAACTATGAAAAACAAAAAAACAAACAAAAAAAAATGTTTACTTGCACAAAGTTACACATATACTCGCGCCGGTCTCACAGATCAATTGCTATCAAATACACCAATATGTCCGTCTCGCACAAACACCAAAGCAAAGCTTGTAAAAAAGCGGCAGCTAACGGAAAATTCAAATTTCTAGGGTTTCTGGAAAAAAGAGTATTTACGGAAAAGCGTTGGTCTCAGAGACCAACGCGAGTATAGGAAGGTTAACATATTTCACAAATAAAAACTGCATTTTAATAAACGAATAGGAGACAAAATATGTTAGCAAGTTTTTTTCTAGTTGGAATGCTTGTAACAGTGCTTCGAAAAGTTTTTTATGTGAATTTCCAAGCCAAAATAAGTTTCAACTGCTATGTCTGAAGTTATTTATTATTTACAAACACAACATCTATCGCGATTGTGATGATGTTCGCTTTTGCATCAAAACTCACAAACAAGAGAAATTTCATTGCGACACGGCCATTAGCTTATTAAATAGAGCACTCAATGAGGCCGCATATCCAAGTTCGAAACCTGCTGTAATGACTAGAGCATACGATTTCTCGAACTTGTTCGGGAAGAGATTTCTCGCGAGTCTCGCCTTCTCGCGAGTTTCTCGAATACCGAATTACTCGTAAGGCTCTCGAGCTTCTCGACTTTCAATTCTCGCGAGATTCTCGAATCTCGAAATACTCGTAATACTCGCGAGCTTATCGACATTCAATTTAATCGATTCATTGGCTGTTTTACATAGACCTTACTAAAAACACCGAAATGTATAGAATACTGCCAATGCAGCGACTGAATTGAAAGTCGAGAAGCTCTCGAGTATTCCGAGTATTCCGAGATTCGAGAATCTCGCGAGAATTGAAAGTCGAGAACCTCGCGAGTATTACGAGTATTTCAAGATTCGAGAATCTCGCGAGAAGAAGCCGTGTGCTCGATTCTCGTTAAAAAAAAAAAATAAAATATTGTGAACAAAATTATATGTATAATAAATATGTTTTGAGTTAAATGTCATTGAAAAGCAATATAATAAAAAAAAATCGCAAGTAAAAAAACCCAGTGCATAAATACTGTCCATACAGCAATTAAGTTTATATCGAGAATCTCGCGAGAATTCGAGTTCTCGATTTCTCGGGTCTCGAAAATGTCGCTTGTGTTCGAGAAGAAATCGTAAGCTCGGGTAATGACTGCATTTTTTCTTATTTATTTATATGTTTTCTAATTTTTTCTTTTCTTAAATAAATAATTTTCAGAATCAAGAATGAAATGTCTTATATTTCAAAAATTCCCGAAAATGTTTCCTTATTTCAATGTCGACCAGTTTCAGGAATGTCAATCAGTTTTAGGAATATCTATCTGTCAGATAAACCTTATGCCTGATGACATAAATACGCCAAGGAATTCTCCATGCAGATTCATGTTATAAGCCTTTTGACCAAACTAAATCAACTTTCGTCAAGTGCAATTTTTTTGTTGTTTTTATATGTCTATTTAACAAAAGGCATTAAACAGTCTTCTCAGTTTCAAGTATCAGTCATAAAACTTAATCTTTAACACTTACAAATGTATGTGTAAATGTTTTTAAACATATCACAGTTGTCGTTTTTGCCTTTGTTTCTTTACTTATTTGTTGACTTTGAATGCTGACTGCTATTCTTCGTCATGCCTTCGTTTATTTACTTATGAAACGAAATCACGCAGCGCATCCTTTTGTATGCCTTTCATGTAGTTGTTTGTAATCTTATCCTTAATAAGCTTAAGATTGATAACAATGAATAAGTAAGCCAGAAAGAGCAGAAAAAATTATAAAAATGTGTTGATTTGTTGCTATACGTCCTAAAAACACACACACACACATAATCACTTTAACAAGGAGTGTCAAAACATAGAAAATAATCACAGAAGTGCGATTTTTCTTCTTATCAATGTCGGCTTGTTGATATTTGCCACTTGATTAAACAAATATACTATTTTTATACTCAGCGTGTTTTGCACACAGAGTATATTAACTTTGATTGGATAACAGTTGGTTGTACAGGTATAAAGGTATCGAGATAGATATAGACTTCCATGTATCAAAATCATCAGTGTCGAAAAAAATTTGATGGAGCCATTTCCGTCCGTCTGTCCGTTAACACGATAACTTGAGGAAATATTGAGATATCTTCACCAAATTTGGTACACGAGCTTATCTGGACCCAGAATACATAGATTGGTATTGAAAATGACCGAAATCGGTTGATAACCACGCCCACTTTTTATATATATAAAATTTTGGAAAACATAAAAAACCTGAATATTTAGTAAATAATACACCTAAAATGTTGAAATTTGACTTGTGGACTAATATTGAGACTCTTGATAAAAATTTGAAACAATTTTTTTAAATGGGCGTGGCACCGCCCACTTGTGATAAAATCAATTTTACAAATATTATTAATCATAAATTAAAAATCGTTAAACCTATCGTAAAAAAATTTGGCAGAGAGGTTGCCCTTACTATAAGGAAAGCTTTGAAGAAAACTTAAAGAAATCGGTTAAGGACCACGTCCACTTTTATATAAAAGATTTTTAATGGGTCGTGGACGAATAAAATAAGCTATATCTTTGCAAAAAAACGCTTTATATCAATGGTATTTCATTTCCCAAGTAGATTTATAACAATAAATAGGAAAAGCTATAAATTTAAAAAAATAGGCGCTTTTATGACTAAGCAATTTTCTATGTTTCGGGAGCCATAACTCTAAGAAAAATTAACGGATCGTAATAAAATTGGGTACACAGATTTTTCCTATAGCAGCAAAAATTGGACGAGATCGGTTAAAGACCACGCCTACTTTTATATAAAAGATTTTTAAAAGGATCGTAGACTAGAATAATAAGTTATATCTTAGCAAAAAAGGGATTTGTATCAATATAATTTTACTTTCTAAATTGAATTATAACATTAAATTGGAAACCACTAAAATTTTTGAAAATGGGTATGGCACCGCCCCTTTAATGACTAAACAATTTTCTATATTTCGCACGTGGCACCGCCCGTTTAAAAAAAAATGTCTCACCATGTCTCTTACAATAAAACTTGATAAGTGAAATATCATTGATTCAAAACTATTTTTTGCTAAGTTATAGCTTATTATTCTAGTCTACGACCCTCTTAAACTTGTTTTATATCTAAGTTGCCGTGGTCTTTAACCGATCCCGTCCATTTTTATCAGAATTATTTTCTGCTATAAGGAGAATATGTGTGCACAATTTCATTACGATTCGTTAATTTTTTTTCGAGTTATGGCTCCCGAAACATAGGAAACTGCTGAGTCATTAAAGGGGCGGTGCCACACCCATTTTCAGAAATTTTGATGTTTTCCAATTTAATGGTATAATTCGGTTATTATGTTATATACGGTGTAAAAACTTCTGCTTCTATAATATTATTTTGAAGTGACGTTATTTTGAGACAGGTTCCATTGCATAACTTTGGGGCGTGTTAAGTTTCGAGGCAACATTATCGGAATACCCACTTTCAGAACGATGATATGTGCTGGAAGTACCGGTGCAGAAAGAGAGCTAAGAAACTCTACTGGTAGCATCATTTCTATCCATGACTATGTTTATTGACTGATATACCACTTCTTCTCCATGAACTTTTTCCAATATACTGTGATTGATGTATGTTGCTTGATCATTTTTGGGTGTAAGTATGGCTCGATCACAAAAGCCAAGAATTTTCCTTTGAGTTACGTCTCCAGGATTTTTCTTTGTGTTACGTTATTTGAGTTACCTCTCCATAAACAAACTAAATTAGTTCTTCTACTGATGGAACAATCTTACAAAGATTTTCTGGAAAATTACCAATACCAGTTCAGGAATTAAACCCTGCCCTATCTTGAACGTGGTACTATATCTGCATAAATTTTTGCGCACTTGATATCGTTTTATAGGTTTTTGGCGATTGAGATTTTTGATGGGTTAACGTGAAACTCAACGTTAAGGTGCGCTCTTGGTTCAAAGAAATTTTTTGCAAAGTAAATATTATCTTTATTGTTCTTAAATTTAAATTAAATTTCTGAATAGTAGGAATGTCCATTTTGGGGCAACTTTCACCTCTTGTCTGTAGAGTAACTTAATATTATTATTACATACATATATCTACTATACTATATTTCTTTTGGCATACTACGAAAAGTCCTTGAGCGAATAAGCGAATCACTTGGTCAAAAGAGTGGAGACATAGATAAGAAATCAAGTTGTTGAACTTCTCATAAAATTAACCCCATTTAACCTAATTATGTCTGTATGTGCTTGCATTAACTTTTTTATGTGTGAAACATTTTCAACTATTTTACTTTGCTAAACATTATATATACATATATATGTAGGTATTTAGACTTGGTATCGTTGTACATGTGCATGCACTTTAGACATATTGACATATGCATCCACAGGAAGAAACCACTTTTCTAGCATAAAATCGAATAAACGCAAACAAGACTAAACTGAGCAATGTTTTTTTATTTTCATATTTAAAGCTTTTTTCGTTAGTGAAAATATTCCTATCTTATACTTAGACTATATCTACTCGTATTCCATCCAGATCCTTCTGTCATCTACAACGCTTTGGTTATCCACTGGCATTGGGTTAACGCGCCGGCGGTCACAGACAGTTTGCCTGGTCATTTTTGTTAAATGATATTATGAGCAGTTTGTTTTTTATGGATTCTTTCCTTACTATGCACTTCCACTTTTACTTGGTCGAACTGAACAGAAGGCTTGCGTCCGAAAAAGTGTTTCTTTTAGTTAGTTTTTTAAAGTTTTTTCTTTTCCCTTTTTTTCTAAAGGAGCATCTTTTTTTTCTCCTTGTATACTTTTTGCGGTTATTCGTTGTTTTCGTGAGTTCATTGTTGCCGGCTGTGTGTGAGTTTTTTTTTTTTTTTTGTTATCACGATACCCGCTGTTGCTACTGGGCTGGGCGCAGGCTCCATAGTAGACAGAAAGCCATCTGCTCGACGACGATTAATGATAAATTAGCTGTGGCTTTGCAATGTCGAAGTTATTCTTTAATTTTTTTTTGTGTTCTTTAATACTTGCTATTAAAAATATTTTTTAAATTTTTGGGTCTTTTTATGACTTCCTTCATATTAGGTCGGTTGAATGTTTGTCCGCTTTTCATACAAATCTTGCAATCGATTTTTAAGTAACTTCTCATTGAGCTACAAACGTGAAACTTTACACATAGGTTAGAACACCGTGACAATGTAACAAAAGGAAAAAATCCGTTAGGTGGCGCACGGATCGAAATAATTAGATAAGAATTTGAAAATTTTCAAATCAGCTTTTAAGTAACTTCTCGATGAGCTAGAGACTTGAAATTTCAAATTTAATTTAGAGGTCGATGAGAGCCGATGACACGATACAAAAAGATTTGCTAGGGGGCGCACGGGATGAGATATTTAGAAAAATCTTACGAAACGGAGGCAATTTTGGCATTGATTTTTATTTAAGTTCTCATAGAGCTACAACTGTAAAACTTCACAGATAGGATAAGACGCCGAGACAATTTACAAAAAGGGGGGAAAAATTCCGTTACGTGGCGCACGGATCGAAATATTTATATAAGAATTTGGAAATATGGTGTTTTGAGATCAATTTAGCTACAATCATGAAACCCCAGAGAGAGGTTAAGACACCGTGACAAAGGAACAAAAGGAGAAAAAATGGCGCACGGATCTAAAAAATTAGATAATAATTTGGAAATTTGAAACCTGGTTTTAAGTAACTTCTCGATGAGCTAGAGGCTAAAAATTTTGAGCTTAATTCAGAGGTCGATGACAGCCGATGACACAATACAAAATGCTAAACTTTCCTACCAAGTTTCCAATCCAAGTAATGTGCGCTCCACTTTTACATATATTTTTATAACTCATAAATATTTTTGCAATTTAGATGTCAAAATAAGGAGACATATTTCGCTGATTTTTTTCCATTTATATAAGGGAAGTGCTTAAAATTTTTTTATTTTATTTTTATTTTTTATTTCAGCTAATTTTGTTTTAGTTCTTCTCTCTCAATTTTAATGTTATTTGCGCGCTGTTTTTCGGATTTTTTTTTTTTTAACATCTAAAGTTGTCACATACTCCAACACAATCGCTGTTAAACTCGTTGGTTATGATATCGTTAACGTCAACGTTTTCTTTATTATTTTACTACACTTTCGACTGGACTACCTCTGCTACTCACTCATACTCGTTTAAGCGTGGCGCATGTGCAGCAGTCATTTATTAACAATCGCGCCTTTACACATTTTAATGTGTTGAGTTGGGTCTGTTGGGTTAATTAAGGGGCTTTAAATTTTCACAATATACATTTGTCGTCTTGGCTTCGTTTAATGGCTTCATTTACAGGCGTTTACAAAATTATCACAACACAAAAAGTATTTAGCAAACAAGGTGGTGTTCGCTTAAGTCATTTCGTAGCGTATAAATATTAAGCGCCTGTATACATACATATGTATATAAAGTCTTTGATGGCTACTTAAGTGATATTGCAAATAATTTCATTTTCCCATGAAATCATGACAAACTTTAGTGAAGTAAAAGGGTGAAATAATTGAAGCATACAACCACAATGTTGCAACACAGTGTCTAATTTTGTGAGGAAACTCGATTTAAAAGTGAAATAATTTGCACAGCTCGTTATGAATGCATTAATGTAGATGGCTAAATTTCAGTTATAGTTAGCAATACCATTTTTGTCAGACGATTTTCCACAAGTCTGACAACTGTTTGCACTTAACAACAAGTGACGTTAGCCTTCGTGACATCATCAGATGATGTGGAAAAACGTTTTTTGAGAAGATTCAATGATGAACTAGACGAGCTCTAAACAGACATCAACACATCATCATCATTAATTGGTGCCTAATCGCTTAAGCGATTTTAGCCGTTACGTAACAAGTCACGCCAGCTATCCCTGTTTCGCAATAACTGGCGCCAATTGGAAGCACCAAAGGAAGTCAAGCCTACCTACCTCTCCCAACTCAGTGAAGGTCTCCTCCTTCCTCTGCTTCTAAACTGCAGTGTCCACAGAAATACTTTCTTAGCCGGAGCGTGTTTGTCAAGCTTTTGGATTTTTATTCGCTGCACCATTGCCATATCTGCGTAAATCTCATACAGCTCATCATTAAACCTCCTTCGATAATTGCCGCCGGCATCACAGACAGGACCATAAATCTTCCGGAAAACTTTTCTCTGAAGCACGCAGAGAATCTTCTCTCTTCCTCCAACACCATCCATGTTTCCGAGCCATACATCAGGGTTTTATAAGCGACTTGTAAAGCGTGATTTTTGTTCGTCGAAAGAGGACTCTACTTTTCAATTTCTTACTAATTCCAATGTAGCGCTTCTTGGCAAGATTATTCTCCGTTTGATGATATTGTTTTTTGTGTTAATGCTAATTCACAAATAGCCGAAATCCTTCACAGTCTCGAATTTATATCCGTCTATATTGACGTGGATGCCAAGACGCCATTCTTCCTCATTCACCGAAATACTCAAAATTTTCCTTCTTTATCTATTACAGAGAAGGCAGAACTCACAGCGCGTTTGTTTAGACCAATTATATCAATATTATAAGCATATGCCAGTAATTGTAAGGTCTTATAATAGATTTTACAATCACGGCTGCTAGAATTATGTTAAAGAAATCGCACGAAATGAATTCGCCTTGTCTGATGCCTCGTTGGGTTTCGAATCGGTCGGAGAGGTCCCTCGTAATCCTTACGGAGCTTGTTGTGTTGCTCAACGTCATTTCGTAGAGCCTTATTAACTTTGGATGGAACTAAAATTCAGACATAGCAGCATACAAGCAACTTCTTTTCGCGCTGTCAAAGGCTGCTTTGAAATCTACAGAAAGATGGTGACTCTCTTATCGTAAGTCTTTCCAGGATCTGGCGCATCCTGAGCCATATTTTTCATGAGAACTGATGCTCTTCACCAACTCTTCGCCTTCGTGTTTGAACAGCTCGGTGAGTATTTCGTCATAACCTAGCGCCTTGTAATTGTTTGGCTTGGATGTTGTCATTCTCACTACTACAAACGTGTTTTCCATTACCAGCGATTGGGGTATAGGGTGCGTCTTCTCCTTCGCTAGCTAGCCATGATGAGAAGTGTTCCCTCAACAACTTAAGCACACTCTGTAGGTCAGCCGCTAGGTCGCCGTTATCAGACATCAACACAGTAAAACGAATTTTAATACAACGGCTGCGGTGGATTGACCATGTTATTCGAATGAAAGATGTTACTTCGGCTCAGAAAATAGTCGCATCGGAGCCCACATATGGCAGCAGTAGAAGAAGGCGGAAGATCAGCTGAAAATGGGTTTGAGGTTCTTTGGTGTTGTCAAGCTCAGCGAAGAAGCGACTCGCGCAATTTGTTGGGTGGTCAAGACCCTTTCAACGGTCAAGCGCCAAACAAATTAGTTAAACTGGTTCCTACAAATATAGAATTTATTTAAAAAGATCTCCCTAGTTCGCAGATTAAAAAATGATCTCAATACACCTAGAAGGAGAAGAACTGGAACTAGTAGGTCAATACGATGAAAATTTTGTTTACCTATTTTAAGCGTTGGTTGGTTGATTGCTGTGCTGCCCGGCCAACGTGACCGTGACCACTTTGATGCAGTTTCTCCTGGAACCACTGAATTATCATGTATATTAAGTAACTAGCCAATGAGCGTTTTTTTTTACTTGAAAGATTTTGTTAGTTCAATAAACCTCTTGATTTCATTTGCAGAGCTTTTTGATACCCATCTTTAATCGGTCAGCACGAAACCGCGTAGGGTTCGGTAACTGATATTTGGCAGGGCTGGACACTGGCAGAAGAAATGGTTGACCGTTTCCTTACAACCTTCTTGGCTATTCCCATTCTTTCTGCGTGTGGAGCAAATGGCCAGTGTCCTCTGATTGTGGCTGTCATCTTAATATCTCTTTTCTAGACAATTTTAGTAAATCCACAATTTTTTTATGGTTGTAGTCCGTCCAATTTTTTTGATGTGAGCGGTTGATGTAGTTTGAAGCGTAGTAGATAGAACTCTTGAATAAAGTTAGCTTCCAGCTGTAACAGAACCACCCAATATATGTGAATGTGTATTTCGGCTGCTTGGAAAAGCTCACTACTACTTGGCTGTCACTTGGCTTTACTCGAAAACTAATTGCACATAATTTTTGAAAGACCCACAACGAAGAAAATATGAGCCAGCTAGAGCTAGAGCCATTCTTGCAGAGTGAAAATGATAATTTAATAAAATGCTCCACTGTATGCCATACAATATTTAACAGCAAGTACCTTTGACGTTGACCAACCACCACCCGCACTCTTTTGTGGCATATACACTCCCGTGTATATATGAATGAGTTCTTGTAAACAGGCAGACAAGAAAACGATACATTGAAGTAAGTTTATCACTGAAGTAACCTTTAGTTTTTCGCTTTCAACGTAAAGTTGGTTACGATTTGCTTCATTGACTACAAGAACAGCAACCAAATGTTCTGAATTGGCTTTTTAGTAAGATTCAGTGGTTGACGTGTGAAATTGAAACTTCTATGTGAAACTTTACAAATTGAAACACACATGTGCACGTACCCAGCAGTGAAAACCATATCTAGTCTAATCAAAGTGTATACCAAGTACTCGTAAAGTTCGATGTCTAAATATAGATCTGTACGTGTAGAAAACCTAGGGTTTGAAGTCAAACCGCAAAAACAAATAATTTTTGAGAAGAGCTGCGTCGGCTTCTAGTGAATGGTCGTCAAGCAATTAGTTTATTATCGCTTGTTATCGACGGGTGCAGATATTGGTATCTTTTTGAAAACACACTGATGAGTCGTCGTTAACAAATCGATAACACGTCTTTACCAAATAGGTTATACTAAGAAACCAATAAATATTCAATAACAAACCCATAACTTTTCTTTAACAAATCGGCAATTTTCCGATAAAAAATAAAAAACTTTTCGATATCAAACCTAGAACACTTCCATAACTAAGCGAGGTTTCTTCGAAATCAAATCGATGACTTTTTGTTAACATATTGGTAAATTTTTGATGAATAAGCGATAGCTTTTCGGTTCATGTATGTAAGGCGCGATAACCTCCGAAGAGATCTAAGGCCGAGCTTTTCGATAAAATATCGATAATTTATGATCACAAATTGATACATTTTCGCTAACAAATCAATTACGTTTCCGAAAAAATCAATAATCTATCGACAACATATCGATGACTCGTCGGTAAAACTTATGGATTATGCTTATTATGGTTAGCAAATTTTGAACACTTCCATACCAAATTTATAACTCGTCGACAATAGACCTTTGGTAAACAAACAGATAAGCCGTTTATAAGAAATACTCAATACTCCTATAACCTTTTTGATTACACACCGTTAGGTTAGGTTAGATTGAACTGGCCGGTCAATAAAGATCACAAATAGATTATTGAATATGTTCATTGAGATACTATAATTTTCTTTATGAGCAAACGGAAAAATCAAAATTAGGTGCCAGAACTTACATTATAAAAACACTCCGTCCTTCTGGCAAATAATAAAAGTTTTCTAGCACCTAGCTTAATAGCTGTTTCGAGATCGCCCTAGTAGCTGGAGCCTTGACACCGCGAGCGCAGGATACGAACGAAAAATGTGCTCAGCCGATTGTTCCTGTAGCTCGCACTTACTACATCTGCTGCTACTGACGTGACCTAACTTATAAGCAATGAACGCCAGAAGGCAGTGTCCAGTTCGTATGCCCATCATGAGCCTTAAGTTTTCTCTCTTCAGAGATTTGAGCCACTTTATGAGTCTAATATCGTAGGATATGCACATGATTCAAGAAATTTTGCAGCCCCGCGCTGCTGTCGACGCCTTTCATACTTGATGCATCGTAGCAGCTGCAGTCCTCTTATTTCTCCCAAACGGATTGGGACGTCTACTGCACTCTCTTTTCCTAAGTCATCGGCCAAACCGTTAGCAGTTCGATAACACTGGTTTACAGCCAAAATGCACCAGAGACGCCATTATGAAATGCCTATGTAAAATCACCCCCTGATTCCGAAAATCAAGGTTATTTTTAATTCTATGGTAACGTTTTTGAGATATTTACGAATTACCGTTAAACAAAAAAAAAAAATTGGGTCCACTTAATCATATATATCTCAAGAACAATTCCAAAACGGTTTGAATCTTTTAAAAGGTAATAAAATTTGCTATAAAACGTGCATACAACACTTTTTTCTATGCCCTGCAGATTCAAATATAACGAACAATAATTACTGATTTTTTAAATTTTTATTTGTAAAAATATAAAAAAATTTGTATTTTGCCAGGAAGGATCTCGAAAACTTTTTATTTTTTTGCAGATTTTTTTCCCCCTCTAAGCTCTGTTTTTTTTACAAAAAAACAAGCTTTCACTAAAAAAAAATCGATGAACTACTACAAAAGTTATAAGCATTCAAATAAATATATTGTTACGAATGTTGGCGGCACTAAGGGGTACTACCATCTCTAGGCCGATGCTAAGCAGTGACGTGAATTCACACATACAAGCGCATGGGGTATGAGAGAATCTATAAAAATTATACATCTGTAGTTGTAGCTGAGAAATTTATAACTAACTAAGTAAATTCTGGTACTGCCTAGAATATTCCACGAGGAAATCACAGAGTATAAAAGCACCAGCAGTAGAGGCGCTATAATCAGTTTTTGATTAAGCACGCAATCTGCCGGGCAATAGTAGAGCTTCATTTAAGCTATCAGTCAGTTTGGTTATTAAGCAAGCTAGTTGCAAAGTATAAGTGTTATTGTGAAGTACTTTAATAAAGGCCATTTTTCCATTATTCAATATTGGAGTTATTTATTCAACAGTTTAGCGATACGAACGTTCGTAGAAGATTGCAAATAAGAGAATTTGCCAGTAAATTCGTTACAATTGGTGTCAGAAGAGGAATTGTTGAATAAATTCCGAAGATTGGGAATACAACAAGGACATGGCAAAGTTCAGTGAATTGAAGATCCAGCAACTGAAGAAGGAGTTGGAGAGCTATGGATTGAATACAACCGGCATTAAACTCGAACTTCAGGCACGACTACGAGAGGCAATGGAAGCAGAAGGAATTAACGTGGAAGAGTATGTCTTTCCTCTTGATGGCGTGGAGACAACAAAAATTGAAGAGAAAAACGAAACATCGCAGACAGTTACCAGCACAGACCTGAACATGATATTGGCTGCAATATCTGCACAAACATCGACAATAACATCAATGTCGTCGCAAATATCATCCCAACTGGAAGCACAGGAGGCACGCATTTCAGAAATGTCTAGACAAATGTCATCCCAACTGGCATCGCAAGAGACACGTAAAACATCCAAGATGGAAAAACAACTAGAATCGCAGGAGAATCGTATATCAGCGAAGATTGAATCACAGGGGACACGTATCTCAGAAATGTCATCAGAAATTACATCTAAAATTGAAGCACAAGAGGCATATCAGAAATGTCGACACAAATTTCAGTACATGTATCATCGCAGATCTGTGCATAACTAGAATCGCGTATGGAAGAGAAACTTACGCAGTTTCAGGAAGGGTTCAGTGGTCGACAAGATAAAATGGAGGCCGAGATAGATGCTTTAAAAGATCGTATTCAGGAGTTACAATTGAACCTTCCAATAAACGTCAACGTCTACTCATAAGGCAAAATCCCCAACGTTTGATGGTTCTGTTCCTTTCGAGGTATTAAAACTCCAATTTGAGAAGACGTCGGCAGCGAACAACTGGAATGCTGAAGATAAAGTTGCAGCTCTGTTCGTGGCATTGAAAGGGCCAGCAGCCGAAATCCTACAGACGATTCCCGAAGGAGAGCGGAACAACTATGAAGCATTGATGGCCGTTGTCGAGAGACGTTATGGAAGCGAGCATAGGAAACATATATTCCAAATTGAGTTGCAAAACCGTTACCAAAGAGCGAATGAGACTTTGCAGGAGTTTGCCTCGGATGTTGAAAGATTGGCTCATCTCGCAAATGCGGACGCACCTGGAATACACTGAAAGGGTAAAAATCCAGAGCTTCATAAATGGCATACGAGATGTGGAAACGAAGCGGGCTACATATGCGAATCCAAAGCCAACATTCGCAGAAACGGTGTCACAAGCTCTGATTCAGGAAACAGCGTCGGTTCTGTGTAAGCCAGTTTTCAAAGCACGTAGTGTGGAAGTAGAAAGGCCAGAGTGGGTAGGCGCAATATTGGAGGCGCTGAAAGGATCGCAAAAGCGGAGTGAAAGAGTTATCAAATGCTTCAAATGCGGGAAGCCCGGTAATATTGCACATCATTGCGATCTTGCTCCTAATAGTTCCAAAAATGTGGGTGGCCGTAAACGCAAAGTTGAAGGAGATGAGCAAGAGCGTGTCAGATGTAAATAACGAAAACTTGCCCCAGCTATTGAATGTCCTGTGATATCTGTGTCGCAAATCGGAAGAAAATCGAGCAGTCTTGCCGTCGAAGGAAAGCTGGATGGCAAGGAGCGTGTACTGACTGTAGATACGGGCGCATCTCATTTCTTAATCCGACCTGACTTGGTCAACAGGAGAGTAAAACCGTTACCTGGAGCAAGGTTGCGTACGGTCACTGGCGAGTATAACCAAGTACAAGGAGAAGTGGTATGTGAGGTATTAATTGGAAAGGTCATGGTTCTACACAAATTCATTGTGGCGGAGATTGTTGATGAAGTCATATTGGGAGTGGACTTCTTAGTTGACCATGACATCAGGATCGATATGCGGAGAAAGATTATGCGCTATAAGAACCAGGATATACCACTTAACTTCAGTTTGGAAAAAGGGTTCAGCAGTAAGCGAGTGCTGGTGGAGGAGATTCGACAGAGACCACGAAAGTCAAGGAAAGTAGATCGAGCAAAGGTTGAATGGGCCAAATACAGCGAAATCAAATGTAGCTGCGAGAAAAACACTGGTATTGAAAACCCCTAATGGACGCACTAAAACGACTGAAAGAATTTTCCAGAAAGAATGCAAGGGTGGTTTGAAGCCAGCGCGCACTACTGTTCTTAAACGTCAAGACGATACTGATGATGCAAATTCAATCCGTCAAGATCAAGCTCTGCGAAGTAGTTCTTCATTGGCCATGCAACAGAGTGTGAGGGAACGGCCCAGGGTAATGAGAAGTAAGATGAAACACAGGTATAACAAGAACTTTAATTTGGAAGGTTTCTTGGAGGGAGATTTGGTACTGCTATACAACCCTCACCGGCGGAAATATCGGTGCAGCTGGGAAGGCCCGTACAGAGTTGTGAAGAGGATCACTGATGTCATCTATCGCATACAAACAACTGGGATACCACGAAGTATAAGGGTGGTTCATTTGGAGATGCTAGCAGTGTTTAGATCGAGAAATTTGTCTGATCGGGACGATCAGACTTAGGTGGAGGGCAGTGTTACGAACGTTGGCGGCACTAAGGGGTACTGCCATCTCTAGGCCGATGCTAAGCAGTGACGTGAATTCACATCAATAATTCAATCTTTATGTCTACACATATGCGTGCACGCGGCGGAGAAGCAACGCACAAGCACATGCAGATATCTTATCTGAAATGCTCCTAATGGTATGCAATTGTGATTATGGAAGTGTCGCTCACACATACAAGCGCATGGAGTATGAGAGAATCTATAAAAATTATACATCTGTAGTTGTGGAAACGCCTAGAAGATGCCACGAGGAAATCACAGAGTATAAAAGCACCAGCGGTAGAAGCCCTATACCTAATCAGTTTTTGATTAAGCACGCAATCTGTCGGGCAATAGTAGAGTTTCATTTAAGCTATCAGTCAGTTTTTTTATTAAGCAAGCTAGTTGCAAAGTATAAGTGTTATTGTGAAGTACTTTAATAAAGGCCATTTTTCCATTATTCAATATTGGAGTTATGTATTCAACAGTTTAGCGATACGAACGTTAGCAGAAGATTGCAAATAAGAGGATTTGCCAGCAAATGCGTTACAATATCCATATAGTAAAACTTAAGTACCCTAAAAATAATAGCATATGTACATATGATTCTGTCTTAACTCTATGAATTTATTTTATAATTGAAAAAGTTATGTGTCTTGTTTTGGCGCTATTTAGATTAGGATCGTTTTCTCTTATGAGAAACCAACAGTAGTCACCCATCATAGCGACATCCCAGAATCCTTGATACCGAATTTCAATCATTTTCATATGCTGGTGAAACCTTTCGCCATGCTCGTCACTTTCGTCGCCAAGATCTTACGGCAAAAAAATTAAATGGAAGTGTAGAAAATGAATTTTTGAAGACATATTTACTCCTGAAAGAAAATAAAAAAGTTAATTAAATAAATACATAAGTGACACATTAGTATATAATTGTCTTAGGCTGGATTTATCTTTGAATTCAGAACAAATTTTTTGTTTACATTTTTCTCGTTCTTGTTTGTTCGGAACTGGACGATGAATTCAGATTTAGGGCTATATATTCTCATGTAAATTAACGGTCTTAAATATGTTTTTTTATTTACCCATTTCCGCATAGTTTTTGATTAAGTCATTCACTATAATCTCGTAGTTGGGACTTTTGTGTTTGCCTAAAAAAGAAGTAACGACCTTTTCAAAAGTATCCCACGCTGCTGCCTCTATTGGTGACAATAGTTCTTTGAAATGGTTATTGATCATCCTTTTCCTTTTTTGCGGTCCCACAAAAATCCCTTCCTTTATTGTTGCTTCTGAAATCTCTGGAAAGATCGTCTTCAAATAGTGAAAAGTTTCGCCTGCTTTGTCCAAACCCTTGATAAAGTTTTTGATAACGCCGAGCTTGATGTGGTGCGAAGGTAGAATTATTTTTTCCTTCTTTATAAGTGGGGAGTATTTTACGTTATCCACCCCAAATTGAAACTCGATTCGTTCTGGCCAATCCTTTATGATGTAATGGTCTAGACGAGCTTGGCTATCCCATTTGCATAGAAATCAACAGTATTTTGTGTATCCACTTTGTAGACCACATAGCATTCCAACGACTTTAAGAACGACACATATTTTCCAATCATGTTCTTCGTATTTGATTAATTTGAGCAATTTTTGCATTATCTCATACATTTCCTTCGTATTTACTGCATGCGCGATCGGGATAGATGGCTTTTGGTTGCCAATATGCAGTAATACGGCCTTTAAACTTAATTTATTGCCGTCTATGAACAATCGCCACTCGTTCGAATCATATGGTTCACCAAACTGTTTGAATAGACCAGCAATGTCTTTGCAGTAACAAACACTGTACTCCTTCGTATAGTACTTGGAAAATTGTTCGTGACGAATTCTATAATATGTTACCTTAACTTCGGATGAAATAAATTTAAATTGTTGCATACGAGAGGCGTGTAGTTCGGCCATTTTCTTTGACAATTCCAAATCCCTTTTCCAATCATTGAGTTGTGCTTGTATTTCTTTTGTTTTCCGTTTGAAATCCAGTACAACATGATGCCGCGTAATCAGATACTGCTGTTGACAATGAAACTGGAGCCGGAACTAAAGTTAAATTTCATTCTGGCAATGTAGCTTCCGTTGAATTTAGTTCTGGTAATGACACTGTAGATACGCTCGCATAGGTTACTTTTCTTGACTTTTCAACCCCAAGTACTTTTGTAGTACAAATACAGCAGTCCGCTGAATGGCAAATTGGTTCCCTCTACTTCATTGGTGTAATAAATTTCATATGTCGCCTAAATAGATAGTTTCAGAAATTAGTCAGCTATGAATTAAAAGGGAGCAAATTCATAATTTTTACAACACACCTTTTTGTTCCGGTTTCCGATAAAATCAATTCGACTCGACACGAGGCGCACACAGTATTCGGTGTCCATGGTTTTTCGGCTCAATTCCAAAATACTTATAGTATGTAACTTTCAAAGGATTTGAAAACATACGTTGCATCCTTTTAACGATAAATTGGCCGCAGATGAAACAGAACATATCTGGATCATTTGTACACTCAAACTCTCGCGCCCTTTTATTCATATTATATTTTTAAGTAAATGACGGGTTGTAAACTGCAATTATAAACTGAACAGTATCCGGCGAGCTTTGCAGATATTATGAAGGCACAATGGTACTATTATTTATAAGTACATAGATAAAGTAAAAATTCAAGCCTACCTAGACAAAAAGATCCCCTAGTTCTACAAAGAAAACACTACCTGCCTTAAAAATATGCTCTTGCTTGAAACGCACCTGGGTTTGAGAAAACGACACTTACAGTTTTTTGTATTTAATAACCCTTCACAAATCTACCTGCTAACTAACCGGTATACGAATACTAACACATATGTACCAGTAGGGTACTAAAGTATTAAATGGATATATTTACTTGAATTACTTACTTAATCGGCGCGTTATGGCCGTCCAACAAGGCGCGCCAGTCGCTCCGCCAACCGGCGCCAATTGGTCACACCAAGGGAGTTTAAATCGCTTTCCACCTGGTCCTTCCAACGGAGTGGGAGACGCCCTCTACCTCTGCTTCCATAGGCGGGTTCCGATAGAAACACTTTCTTGGCCGGAGCATCATCATTCATTCGCGTAACATGGCCTAGCCAGCGCAGCCGCTGGGTTTTACTTCGCTGGACTATGTTGATGTCTGCGTATAGCTCGTACAGCTCATCATTAAATCTTCTTCGGTACTCGCCATCGCCAACGCGTAGAGGTTACTTGAATACTTATAACTTTTGTATTAGTCCATCGATTTTGTTCAGTGAAAGCTTATTTTTTTTTTGCAATAAAACAGCACTTAGAGAGAAAAAAAATCTGCAAAAAAAATAAAAAGTTTCCGAGATCCTTCCTCGCAAAATACAATTTTTTTTATATTTAAAAAAAAAATTGAAAAAATCCGTAATGATTGTTCGTTATCTTTGAATTAGCAGGGCCTAGCAAAAAGGCAAAGGCAAATTGCTCAATTCATTCTTGAGATATATATGATTAAGTGGACCCAAATTTTATTTTTTTTTTAAAACGGTAATTCGTAAATATCTCAAAAACCTTACCATAGAATTAAAAATAACCTTGATTTTCGGAATCAGAGGGTGATTTTACATAAGAATTTCATAATGACGTCTCTGGTGCAGAAAAAAAGTTGGAATTTGTGATCCAGTGTCACAAATGCTACCTCTTTTCTTTGATTTTCTGTTCTTTCCTTTTCTTTTCGTTTCTTGTCTTTTCTTTTATTTTATTTTCTTTTCTTTTCTTTTCTTTTCTTTTCTTTTCTTTTCTTTTCTTTTCTTTTCGTATCTTTTCTTTTCTTTTCTTTTCTTTTCTTTTTTTTTTCCCTTTTTTTAACGAGCGATCCAACTTCTTTAGTAATGTCTGACTTTGCTTCAATCCCTTTTATATCATCCACGTTCTGGTAACTCTCAATATTATAGTGACGGTATAAGTTAATTGGTGCCAACCGACTAAGGGATTTTGGCCGCAGCCAAGTACGCCAGACGTTCCATCTTAGCGATAGTTTATCAAAATTGTGTGCGCAAAGGGATACCAAACTTTTCTCCACCCCTTTGCCACAACTCAAAAGAAGTCTCTCAGATCGGTGTATCGACAGGAATCATTTATTAAACGAATATGACCTAGATAGCTCATCAGTAAGCTACATTCGAATAATGCCGTTGGCATAATGGTTGTCCCAAATACTTCAAGGACCTTTGTTTCTTCTTCTAACACCGTTTATGATTCGTAGCCATACATCAAGACAGGTATCTTGATAAAATCTTATAGAGAGTTTTTTTTAGCGGGAAGAGCACTTGGTTAATATGCTCATACGCTCGATTTCCAGGATGATTTTATTCTTTACTTTTCGACTAGTCCTTTCTGATCCTTGGAGTGTTACTCAACTTTTAGTGATAAGCTTGGAATTCATGCAAATTCAAACAGGGCTATATGTTTGGCAGTCTTCTACGTCACCCTTAGATGAGACATTTTCATCTTCCCCTTACGACTCATCAGCTTCTGCATAATTTTAAGATTTAACCACTAAACTAACGTAACTAAAACTAGTTACGAGGTAATTAACCATTAGTTCATCTTATTACTGGCGATGTACTTATACACTTACTCAACCACACTTGCCTTTCTTGAATGCATTGACACGTAGCACGTAACTAATTTAAACTTGTGAAAACCAATGAGTTGAGTTCTAGTGATAAGTAAGTATGTGGCCTTAGAAAATTGAAAATCGATATAAAAATTGTTAAAACCTAAAATACGAGTGTATTTTATCTCATAAGCTGGTTCTTATGAAGCAGCTGTAAAAATTATGTAATCGTAAATAAATACTCGCATGCATCTAAAAACGTAAAAAAATTGGGTTGCGCCAACTTGTTAGATGCTCAGTTTGATGATTTTTATTTGATATGCAGGCAAAAAACAAAAAAAAAAAAAAAACATTTTTTAAATAAATCACTTACTCAAGCATATGAATGCAGGGCCAGGGGCATATTTTTTAAGATAATTAATTGAATGTGATATAAACGAGAACTATATTTATTTTTTAATTGCGCCACAACGGTCTTCCGCTTATACAATTTTTATTTCTTTTAATATTTTTAAATTGTTTGCATTGTGCAGCTGGATAAAGGTCAAATAGATGAACAGCCACAAGCGGGTAAATGTATTAACGTACAACATATGTAATATGCATTTGTGTATTCATGGAAAGTAAGGCAAATAACCTTTGACTTTCCCTTTTATATTGACTTTTTTTCCTAAATTTTGTAAGTACTTATACCTCAGTGTATACATGTGTACCTACTTTAATACATAAGTATGTACGTTATAGTGGTGCATTCTTTGTCAATTCAACTACTTTTTTACACATTACGTTTTCTTTATACCCCATAAATGCCAGCTAGCGCAGCTAAAAGTCAACCAAGTAATGCTCAGTGTAAATAGATGAATAAATGACCAGCTTGCGATAGTTAGTTCTGAGATTGTGATCCTTACGAAGAGACGAATTCCCCAATATGATGGTTGGGGAACAGCAAGTACAAACATACACTTTCAAGAAGCCAGCGAGAAAGCTGCGCAGACAGCAGGGTACCTGATTTGATAAATGGCAAACATAGGCTAGCCAAGGGCATGTATAAGGATGCTGCTTGGATCCGCATCGAATTCTATAATTTTCTTTAGTGCAGAGATTTGAACACATGCAACGAAATTCCGGAAGTACTGAGCAGCTATTACCGCGGACGCAGTCCCTGTCAATGCGAGGAGGAGAGAAAATAAATTTATCACCACCGAGAAGAAGTAGACAGAGATATTGTTGCAGTGCAGGTGCGGCCACATGAAGAGGTTGATTTCTAACTCACAAAGTTTTTAACTGGCCACTGGTACTTCCAGATATATTTCCACAGAATGAGCAAGGTTGAAAATACGAACTGCCTTTATTGTGGGCTCATAGACGACACATGCCACACTTTTTTCTAATACGATTACTCTTCACAGCAACGGGGAAGGGCGGAAGTAACACAAGAGATCTATGGCCGGGCAATGTCATCCATAAGGTGACCTGCGGACGTGACAGATGGGATATGGTCAGCAGAAATGTGGGAAATATTCAACGGCAAGATGGTTGCTTAGTTCAATAACGTGAGAGTAGTCGAAGAGCTCACGTTCGATAGTCAAAGTATCGGTATGTACTAAGTTTATAGGCGAATGTCAAGTTCCAATTGAAGGTTTTGATTTACTTCCGAAATCTATAGTGAAGATACATTGAGAGGGGTTTCTTGAGGTCGGGAGCCTACCAGCCACTGTTCAAGGGGTCACCTAATTATTTCACAATTATAAATGAGGTGCGCTGATCATAGAACTTATATATAATATTTAACAGAATTCCAAATAATAATAATCACATAACTAGGCTTTTGTCAATATCGTAATTGAATCATTTATTATTAAAAGGGAACAAACGATTTATTTAAATTTTTCGATAATCTAGTACTATATAAAAACAATCTTAATATATATATTTCCTCTGTGTGTGAAGAAATTTTGTGTGTGTGTTCAAGAGTATTTGAGAATGCTTTAGATTCATTTGGTACGTTCTCCTCATATTTTTCCGGGAAGTGAACCAGCGGCTGACCAGTTATAAAAAAAGAATTATATGTGGTGCGATTTCCTACACTTGCTTATTATTTGAGAAGACCGAGACCGAGTTTTAATCCCGAAAAGGGGACCAGGGGTCGACCTTTTCTAAACGTTTGAATTTAGGGTGCGATTTTGTACATGACAGCTTTCTATGATGCGGTTTTCTTGAAGTTCGGTGCAGGGGTATCTGTTAGGGGGAAGATAAGGAGGAGGAAGAAGGATCAAACATGGAGAGGAGGAGGGAGAGGCAAGAATATGCATTTTTTGTTGCAGAGGCACAATATCAAAAAATTTTCTGTTTACTAAGAAAGTGGCGCTTGTTCGGCTTTATGCCAAAAAGGATTTTATGCGTGCTGTTGTGCTTGGACAGCTCGGTGGAAAGTCTATAATTTCTTGACGCCTTTTTATTTTGTAGCCGAAATGTGGTAATTTTTGATAGCGGTTGGTATATCGGGCTCGTCATCTTATTTGCTATATAGAGCTGCGGAGAGTTGTTCCCTTCATAACTTATGCACGTTCCATACCTTGAGCAAAGATGTTTACACATCAAAAATAGCTCAGAAATCAATAAGGTATAGTACTGTTTTATAAAGTCGATGTCAAAATATGTACCTAATTGAATTTTTTAGTAGTAGTAATTGAAGTACAGATGCGACAGACATAGAACGCGCCATACAATGTGAACTCCTTAGCAAACTCGTTTACTTTAGTCAAAGACTTTGGAAAAATACCTCAACTATTGATACCGACTCACACACAATTACGTCTACATTAATATATCATTGTATCCACAATCCATTTCAGGATTCGTATTATTTTATTGCTTGTCCATTTTTATTCTTACATAGTTTTTTCCATTTATTGCCAACATTTGTCTACTTGAATTGATCACTGCCAGAAACTTGGTTGGCTTTTCGCAATTTGAAAAAAACAAAAAAAAAAAAAAAAAATAACCGCTGCAAAAGAAAAATCTGAGATTTCTGTGTACTCTGAGCTTCAACGGGATATTGGCAGAGCGAGATAGCGTTTGTTGTACAAATATTGGTGGCTTTTGATGCCATCACCACCACTGCAACTGCCACTGCTCTTCTCACTTGATCCTGTTGCATATTGGTTTTGTCAATTTGCATTTCACCAAGCATCGATTTTATTGCAATTTAACAGAACGAACTTCAGATATTTACGTGAACGTTTTTCTTTTTTATATTTTATACATGTAGGAATATATGTAAGCGTATGTAGGGATTTTTTCAAATATTTGCTTATATAAAACAACCAAATGTACATATGTGCATATGAATGTAAGGTAGAGTTAGGAATTATTGGATTTCCATACGTACGTGCGTCACAATAACAAAAAATTGTGCTTCATTCGTAGGTTGAAATCCTATGGAATGATTGCAGGACTAGATATTCTTTTTATTTTCCGACAAGTCGATTCGAGTGGAGTTCAACAACGCGAGCCAGTAAAAACAAATGTAATGCCATCTTCCCGACGAAAGGTCCTCCTCTTCCCTTACCACTGATACCAGCATTTTCATTCAATCTCAAAATATGCGCTTTACCAGCAAACCCGATTACACTTTATTCGCCCTTGTAAATTTTGTAGTCCATCTCATCTAATGTTGACAACGTCTTTAATTGTAAGCCAGAATATTCAAGAGGAATGTGATAAAAGGAAAAAAGTCATGAAAATGAGCGCACATTAAGACATCAGCTGCAGAAGCCATTAATAGAGGAAACAAAGGCAAAGCGAAAATCGATGTTAGGGATACCGATTTATGGTGATATACTGTAGGGCAATGTTTAAGCTAGCAAAGGTCGTGGAAAGTGAAGCGTGCCGTGACGAGTATGGGATCTGTTGACGATCTACAACCGTGAGCTTTCCAGGGTGAAGAGAGTCTCATGGAAAACTTTATGTGCGGACATCGCGTGCTCCAACGAAACAGCAATGGGAAACAGTCTAGAGACTTATAAATAAGGAGAATGGCCACGTTATAAGCAGGGGTCACTTGAGTCGCTATTCGATACACATTTACCACCGGCAGATGATTCAGAAAAGCCAGCAGACAACACTTACACATAAACCACGGAGCGGGTAATACCGGGCTTGGTGATCAATTCCAAAATCGAATGGTCGGTGAAGACTTTATCTAAGTTTGTATTGCCGGGCCTAGATGGTTTATTCCTAGGAATGCTACAAACTTTGATTTGAGCGTTCGTGGAATTGCTTAAAATAATATTCGACTGGAGATTAAGACTGAATCATGTACCGCACTCTTGGAGAACTGCTCGTTAGCTTAAAATCAATTCTGCTCAAAACCTCTAAGAGGCTGATAAATGTGTGCATAAAGTATAACGTGAATGAAAAACTTCTCTCCACAAACAACACGTGTACACCAAAAGCAAGCCGGTAGAAATGACACCGCATAGAAAAGATAAAAAATGCGATTTACCTCCAAGGAGATTTAACCATCGTGCTTTAATTTTTTCTACAAAATGGCGGGACGTAATCTACATGTTTTATGCCGACCCCAAATGGCATCTGCAAGACAAATAAGCTTGCACAAATTAGCAAATTTTGTATCTAAAGTTTTCGTGTTAGATACTTTGCCCGGTTGTTGAACCCAGGACCCCCAGTGTGCACGCTGCAACGACGCCACGGCAGCCGACGGCCCAACATAAGGAGAGGACATATAGAGAAAGGCATAGAATATTGGAGAGTGCCCTAGGAGTCTTCGAAGACATTGCAGGAGGTATCAGCAATGTCTCTAAACGGTCTGAACTACGTACATTGGAACTATTTTCCGTCATCCTTCGTCAAATTTATTTAATTGACTGATCAACGCCCAAGATTGATGAGGAGTGTGATGATTAGTACCTAGGACCTAACTATTTATTTTCTAGCTTTTAGTATTATTACTACTTCATGTAAGTATTGTTTTCAATAAAACCGTTTAACTTAAACATTTTTTTTAAATTATTTTTTATAACAGAGGTCCTGGTTTTTGATAGAACTCTTTAAGTTGGTGGACGACGCAAAATGCCATCTTGATATGATGAAGTGAGCAAATAAGGAGAAAAGCTTAGAGGAATGCATTTATTTTAATACAAAATATGGTCGCGCGAGTGTGAGTCTTCTATTTGAACTTATTATATTGGGACATTTATTAATCAGAAGCTAACCTGGTGGGTCAATGTCGTGATTTCAATAACTTGCTGTGGGGCCCTAATAAAAAAATGTTAAAGCTCAATGCAAAAGAAATCCAGCAATATCTTGAGAAGAATCGTCTGGCGTTGAGTAAAAGGAATTTCGGCCCACATTTATAGTGATAGCCCCTATTCGTATATATTATTACTGTTATTATTGCTGGTATTATTATGCTTTATCTTTCTTTTCTATTTCGGTCAACTGTCTTCAATTGGAAGAACTGCTCGATCTCAGTTGCTTTTTATACTCAGCGTGCTTTGCACACAGAGTATATTAACTTTGATTGGATAACGGTTAGTTGTACAGGTATAAAGGAATCGAGATAGATATAGACTTCCATATATCAAAATCATCAGTATCGAAAAAAAATTTGATTGAGCCATGTCCCTTCATCCGTCCGTCCGTTAGCACGATAACTTGAGTAAATATTTAGATATCTTCACCAAATTTGGTACACTAGCTTATCTGGACCCAGAGTAGATTGGTATTGGAAAACACAAAAAACCTGATAATTTAGTAAATAATACACCTAGAATGTTCTAATTTGACGTGGACTAATATCTAGAGTCTTGATAAAAATTTGGAAATTTTTTTAAATGGGTCTGGCACCGCCCACTTGTGATAAAATTAATTTTACAAATATTATTATTCATAAATCAAAAATCGTTAAACCTATCGTAACAAAAGTCGGCAGAGAGGTTGCCTTTACTATAAGGAATGCTTTGAAGAAAAAATATCGAAATCGGTTAAAGACCACGCCCACTTTTATATAAAAGATTTTTAAAAGGGTCGTGGGCGAATAAAATAAGCTTTATCTTTGCAAAAAAGATCTTAATATCAATGGTATTTCATTTCCCAAGTGGATTTATAACAATAAATAGGATAAATTTCAAATTTAAAAAAATGGGCGTGGCACCGCCCCTTTTGTGACTAAGCAATTTTCTATGTTTCGGGAAGAAAAATTAACATATCTTAATGAAATTGTGTACAAATATTTTCCTTATAGCAGAAAATATTTCTAGTAAAAATGGACGGGATCGGTTAAAGACCACGGCAACTTAGATATAAAACAAGTTTAAAAGGGTCGTAGAATAGAATAATAAGCTATATCCTAGCGAATAGTAGTTTTGTATCAATGATATTTCACTTTCCAAGTTTTATTAAAAGAGGAAATTGGAAGACATTTTTTTTTTTAAATGGGCGATGCCACGTGCTAGGTAGAAAAGTAATTTATCTGAAATATAATGTACAATTGAAGCTCACGCTGAGTATATAGTGTGCGGTTACACCAGAACTTAGACACCTTTACTTATTTTGTCTTAAATATGAAATGGATTTATGTTAATGTGACATTTTTTAATTTATCTTATTTAAAAAAAAAAAATAAATGTAAGGCGCGATAACCTCCGAAGAGATCTAAGGCCGAGCTTCTCTTCCAATTTGCGTCGTGCTCCTCTTGATTTTCCCTACAAATTGGCCGGACGGGACCTACATGTTTTATGCCGACTCCGAACGGCATCTGCAAAGCAGATGAGTTTTCACTGAGAGCTTTTCATGGCAGAAATATACCCGGAGTGCTTGCCAAACACTGCCGAGGGGCGACCCCGCTTAGAAAAATTTTCTTCTAATTGAAAAATCTTATTTCTAAAATTTTGATGTTGCTCTGCCCGGGAGTTGAACCCAGGGCATACGGTGTGATAGGCGGAGCACGCTACCATCACACCACGGTTAGTATATGTTTATGTTAGTATATAAAGTTGATCAAATATGTTTGTACCTTATTTCGAATTACTTAATCATGAACACACAATAACATGCTTTACATATCAACTTATTAATAACCAATCGCTTATCAAGTGATTTTAATTTTAGAAACTTATGCCCGGTTTTTCAGTGTGAGTTTAAACTACAGTTAAAGTTGACTAGAGTTTAACCTTGTCACTTTGCTCGATAACATAAAATTTTGCTCGTCATCTCAGCTTAAGCGGCCAATACTGCAAAAATGAGAGAAAACAATAAATAAGAACGAAGATATGGATCAAATAGCTTCGTCATATGTTTTATGTTTACATGATAAACAAAAAGAATTTAGAATTAGTATTGACCAGGCATGCTTAACCAATGAACCGACATCATTTCGTTACGATAATTAACGTTAATAAATGAAACAAAGTCATTTCGTTTCGTTTATTAACGTTAAGAACGTCAAATTAACGAAATGATTTCGTTTCGTTTTCTGCCATATCAAAACGAAATCAATTCATTTATGTTTATTATTAATTTCAAACTATGCTGGCAAAGCTGATTAATGGCGGAGTCATTAAAAGTGAAAACATTAGCCAAGCTGATTGCAACTTTTCTCATGAATTTTGACAGTACGAACATTTCTCAGAGTATTTTTGACATTACCACCAACGAATTACACAAACAAACTACATGGAGTTTGTGTGTGTATGTCCGCTCGCTGTTACCACCTTACGGCTTCACCATGGCTATAGCATTGCCAACACAATTCAAACATAAAGTATCACGTTTTTATGGAAATGCCCCTGAAGATGCTAAACAAGTTTTAGCGAAACGTCGGGAAAAATAGTGGAATGTTTCATTTGCACTAATCAGCGGTTAGATCGGATTAGCCTATGGAAAAAGGAAAATTCCTCTAAAAATACATATATAAATTTTTTAACCGATCGTATTACAAAACACATATACAACAATAATAATAGCTTGGTGCGTTATATCGCACCTAGGAAGAAAAGGCTAACCTTCTTTTTATATTTGTGGTGTGCTGAATGTAAGCGTAAAGTGTAAGCGTAGTCCTTGAAAGCGATATGTTATATTGTGGATATATGTAGAATGTTGTATTCGTTGTATGTGGTTGTTGTTGTTGTTCCTGTTGTTGTTGTAGCGGTAAGGACACTACGCGAAGGTTTTGGGGAATGTTACGTTAAGGTAACAGTTTGAACATCTCGGAAACGATTTAGTATGGCCACATGAAACCTTCTAAGACATACCGCTCTCCCAGCCCCTACATACAGAGGAACTTGGGGTCACCATAGCCTCGTCTCCTTAATAAAAAGGATTCAACACGGGTAGGTGAGGTTGACAATTGGGTTTGAGAAGCTATAAATTGCGCTGCCAGTCCTTTGAAAGGGTTGCGCTACACAACCCCTTGAATGAATAGGTGCAGTGAAATAACTCCAAAATGCAATAACTCCCAACAAAAAATGAAATAACTCCCAAATATTTTCCATACAAATTAGGACTTATTTCATTATGAAATAGCTCCCAATTCATTGGGACTTATTTTATAATTTTTGCTGGTAATTATTTCATAATGAAATAACTCCCAAATGGAATAATCCCCAATAAAATTCCTTTGGGAGTTATTTCATAATTTTTTGAGATTGGGAGTTATTTCATTTTTATTGGGACTTACTTCATTGTTTGTAATTCAGGCATTGGGAGTTATTTCATTTTTGTTGGGAGTTATTTTATTTTCTTAAAAATACAATTTTATCGAACTTTGACGTTCTTCTAACAGTTTCTATGGGTCGGCTATACATTATGGGACCAATTGGTTTTATTCGTAAACCAAAGGGGTTTGAACTTTGCAATTTTGCACATAGGTTCTAAGGGAGTTCCTCAACGAGAATCAGTAAGTAATTTTCAATTGATAATAACAATTTACTAGTAATTAGTAGTTAAATTTACCATGGATAACTATCACTTTTTATCTACATACGAACACTTTCACAAGAATTTTATACATAAGTACACTTTATAATGTTTATAAAACCACAATCAACTATTTTCATTTGTTTAAATTTGCATATTATTGTAAAATTTAATCATTTATTTATTTACTTTCCGCGAACACAAGCATACAGCCATTTTATCTAATTCACTGCTTGCTTGGTGGTACCAGATGCTTTAAATTGTTCCAACGAATGGCAAATTTTTAAATAGTACCAACGAGGAAAATGGACCTTTTTCATTCAACTCTATTTATTTATTTTACAAAAAAATAGAAAATTTGGAATAAAAATCACGCGATGCACAGTAATTCTGCTTAGAACACCTTTCTGCATAAGCGGCTTTCGGCCGCGATTATAAAAAATAACCCTGGGCTACGCCATGCCAAGTCCGGGTGTGTGGTATAACCGTGGCTACCGCACGGTGATGTCCTTCTACGCAGAAGGGTGTACTATGCAATAAGGGTGTACTACTCAGAAGGACATCACCATGGCGGTAGCCACGATTATACCACACACCCGGACTTGGCATGGCGTAGTCCAGGGTTATTTTCTATAAGCGCGGCCGAAGGCCGTCTATGCAGAAAGGTGTTCTACGCAGACTTATTCCTTTTATTTTTTACTTTTAATAAACTATGTTAATTTCATAAAAAATGAGATTTTTTAAAATAAATTACGTTTACTTCGACGACACTATCCAAGTTTTCTTGTAATTGTAACCTTTACATATAAACATAATAGTTTGCTGTATTTTACAAATCTCATTGTAACTGATTATATAGTATAAAGATACCATTTCAAATTTTGATTTGGGATTTATTTCATTTTTTTGGGACTTATTTCGTTTGGGAGTTATTTCATTTTTTTTTTTTTTTGGGACTTGTGGTTTCATTATGAAATAACTGGCAAATATTGGGAGTTATTTCATTTCCTTCTTTGGGAGTTATTTCATTTATTAAAGTTGGGAGTTATTTCATTTTTATTGGGAGTTATTTCATGGGAGTTATTTCACTGTACCGAATCAATATGGTGTTTTAGTTGCCTCTTACGACAGGCGTATTTGCCGCTGGTATATTCTAAGGCTCTAACCCGCTGTGGTTGCGAAGTGTTATTTACACTTCCTATTACTCCGTACATCACACCAATATCACACACTACGCAGCACACCAATACCATACCGCGTAGTTTGTGGGATTGGTTCGCTGTACAAAGTAATAAAAAATTTAAGATTAATGGTAGAGTTAATAATAGCTAAATCACACTGCACTTTAATTGCATATAAATTACAAACCTATATGTATAAAATTTGTATGCATGCAAGTGTATGAAGATATGTATACATTGCCGTTTTGTTCGAAATGAAGAGCCAGGGAGTGTTACAAAACAAAGCTCGTGGCTAGATATTTAAGTTTATGTTGAAATTTGTTTTTGTATAGAATTTTGTTGCTTGTACCACTTTGTATGTTATTTGGTAAGATTTTATGACAACATCTTCAACCATTCTTGAAGTCGATGAAAGATTTTCAAAAGACTTGAGTGGCCTTAATAAGCGTTAAATATAGAATCGTTCTAAAATTATATTTTATTTCGAAATTATGTTATATCTTTAACAAGTGGGCGTGATGACATACCCACTACGCTTATTTTACGCCGGAGTGTTAGTCGCTGTCAGAAGAAGTTATATGTTGTTGAATGCTATTACAAAACATGTCTATAATTTCATTACAATGAATTTCTATAAATGAAAGCTGTCGCAAAATAACATGTGATCATTACCCATTTGAGGTGGACTTTGTCTAAGACTGGGGTAACGCTCACTCAATTCAGAGTTGAGAAAGGTCCCACAAACCCCTACTGAAAAAGTACACAATATTTATGTGTTACGAACACACGCACACACGGCTGGTGGTGTTAGGAGAGCAGCAGATTTCCGTTCCAAGAAGGTATGGGAGGGAGGAGAGCGGCAGCTAACGGTCGTCGTAGCAGAGGAGTGATCGGTAGGGCAGTTGAACGGTGATAGGGTAACGGACAGATTAGTACTGTGGTACGGAAGTAGGTGCGGGATCAGCACGGCGGCTGAGCGGTGACGTAGTAGCGGTGGGATCAGTACGGCGGCAGAACGGTCGTCGTAGCAGAGGAGTAATCGGTAGAGCAGTTGAGCGGTGATAGGGTAACGGACAGATCAGTACTGTGGTATGGAAGTAGGTGCGGGATCAGCACGGCGGGTGAGCGGCGATGTAGTAGCGGACGGCCAACGGTCGTCATAGCAGCGGCGGGATCAGCACGGCGGCAGAACAGCGGTAGGTTAGCGGACGGCAAACGGGTGTTGTAGCGGATGGGGGATCGGCAGGACGGTCGAACGGTGGTAAGGTGACGGACGACCAACGGCCGGCGTAGCAGCAGCGGGATGGAAGCAGCGGAGACTGAGCGGCGGTAGGATAGCGGACGGCCAACGGTCGTCGTAGCAGCGACGGTATCAGCACGGCGGGTGAACGGCGGTAGGATAGCGGAAGGCAGCGACATCGGTAGTCCTCGGCAGGATTGGTAGTCGGCGGGGTCGGTGACCTACGGAATAGACTGCGAGGACTCGGGTTAGTGCAGGTTTCACCGCTGGAAACCCCCGCCTTCCTACTTGCACGCTAGTAGAAGGTGCGTAAGTGGTGCGGGGCTGTACCAGCCGAGACATTGTGGATCGATCCGTGGGCAGAGGGGAAGTGAATCTTAACGGCACAGCAATAGCTTCTTGTACATACGCATCGGTTCACGGCCGAAACCAGAGCTGTGGAGAGGGGGTCGTGCGGTCAATCGGGCGGTGAGCCATCCCCTGCCAGGCCAGGGCGACGGAGGGAGATAGTCCGAAGACACCACTCTCGTCGTCCGGGCGTAGCTAGGGGGGCGGTGACTCGCGCAACGGCCGCACCCTCCTCTCCCCAGCTGGCTAGTGGGAGTGGTTAAATCCGCTCAGGTAAGCTTAATATACCAGAGCTGAGGGGGGAGGGGTCACTTGGTCGTTCGGCGTCGCGCCACTCGACACCTGGGTGGGCGACGGAGGGATATAGTCCGAAGACACCACTCTCGCCGTACAGACCAGGTGAAGAGTGACCCGCGCCATACCAGCCCCCCCCCCTCCGCTCAGTCCGAGGTGCGGGGAGGGGCGGCTTAGTCATTAGGGCGTCATGCCCCCAACACCTAGGTGGGCGACGGAGGGAGATAGTCCGAAGAATCCACTCGCGTCGTCCAGCATAGGTGGAGGGTAACCCGCGCCATGACAGCGCCCCTTCCACTCAGCTAGCTAGCCGGAGTGGCAATTTTGTCTTTAAAAACAACCACTCCCGCTGGCTCACCTGCGAGGACTGAATTGCAAAATGTAAATTCACTCCTTTTTTACGGCTTGTGGAGCAAAATGGTGGAGAAATAAATACACCACTATTGTGGTGATTGTCTTGTTGCTGGAAGTACACCACTGGCTCGCCATCAGCTGTTGGTTGCGTATATAATACATATTTATGTGTGTATGACATATATATGTTGGTAGGCCATACATGGGTTTTTGATTATAATGAATTAGAGAGGCCCCGGAGTGCTTTTACAAGGGGATTGCCTACTCTGGTGATGATTACTTACAAGTTGTCTTCCTGACAGCGGGAGCTGCAGCCTTGCGGCTTGTCTCCAATTACACCTGCTGGACTGTAGCCGTCACTCAATAAACTGAAAGATGGATTTTCTGGTTTGCGTTGGGATTTCAACTAGGTTACTTTATTTAACACTTTATATTCAATTTTATGTTGAAGCACTCTATGCTTATATTGCATTATTCAATTACAATTGTTACAAGCTAAAAACGTAAGTTTAATAATTGGTCAAAAAGATGTGTCCGCTATTGCTGCCGAAAATAGAATGGCCGAGTCACTCACACACTGGGTTGCATTTTGCCTGCGCTTGCGACATCAGCTGATGTGTGCTTGATGTGTTGAGGTTGAGAAAGGTGCCATTACACGTATGGTCATTTACCATACGGTGGTTATATTGTTGCCGTCTGACATCTGTTGTTGGTTGTTGGCTATGCTATAGAAAGAAGTACAGGGGCGCTCAGGTGTAAGTGAAAGAAAGAAGTACAGGGGGTTATGTTATTGTAACGCTACGATACACCCCTCAGAAAAATAAGCTGATTAATAGATCGATGCACTAGATGCAATGCTATTTTTCGGTTGCGCCTACCGAGATTTGTCTTAAATAGGAATTTAAAAAAATCACTAGATGCCGCCACAGGTCAAATAGATATTGGTTTACGGAGAAAACAGAATATTTTCGTGAAGAGAGAGTGTATATGCTTTCGGGAGTGTATATGCTCCCAGGATCCTTTGTATTGGATTTGCTCTGCTGTCTCATCTTCGCTTTCACACTTTGGAAGGGCCACCCTAATATACATAAGTTAAAAGCATTAAATTTCTCCTAGAATGCATGTTGTACAAAGCTAACATGAACAAGAGAACTGCTTCTGCCAAAGAATCAATATAGATACATTACGATATGAGTATGACGCGACACCAATGCATAAATTTGAGTTCCCTGCAAAGCTTATTATCTATACTATAATATATTTCTAGAAAATCGTGTCTGTACATCCAAGATTTCTAAAAAAAAAATGAGTGTACTTGACGTTTGGAATGTCGTAGAATCCATCGGCACCACTTTTTTCTGTTTGTCTGTATGATATCGATAATCTCGGAAACTAACGAATGTATTTTTAAGAGACTTCCACAGGTGGATAGCCTGTAATCCAGAAGGGAATCTAGAACTTATTTCATTAAAATCGCGTGAGAAACAAAAAAGATATACATAGTTGTTTAAGCTATAATTAAGCTACTTTTAAGGATTTTTTTTTGAAAAACGAAGGAAAATGCACTTAGTTTGCAAACAAATATCAAAGAATGCATTTGCAAAATTTTTTTTCAATTTCATGTAAATTAAAAATCAAATTCATGAATAGATACAGTGGCGTACCAAAAAAAAAAAATTATTTTTTGCTCCCATATTACGATAATCGGTTAAAATGAGGTTACCTAAAACCTCTAAATATGCGTGCAATATGGGCATCAAACAATAGAGAAAGGTCACAGGTTTCATTTGAATTTTGTGATATTTCGATAAACTAATCGATAACTGAGTTATCGGTCAAAATGTATTTGCTCCAAAATCTATAAATTTACCTACAATCTATCTATCTATCTATTTATCTTCTATACTATAATAAATCTCTAGAAAATCGTGGCTGTACATCCAAGATTTCTAAAAAAAAATGAGTGTACTTGACGTTTGGAATGTCGTAAAATCCATCGGGACCACTTTTTCTGTTTGTCTGTATGATATCGATAATCTCGGAAACTAACGAATGGATTTTTATGAGACTTTCACAGATGGATAGCCCGTAATCTAGAAGGGAATCTAGAACTTATTTCATTAAAATCGCGTGAGAAACAAAAAAGATATAGTTGTTTAAGCTATAGTTAAGCTACTTTTAAGGATTTTTTTTTTGAAAAACGAAGGAAAATGCACTTAGTTTCCAAACAAATATCAAAGAATGCCTTTGCAAAGTTTTTTTTCAATTTCATATAAATTAAAAATCAAATTCATGAATAGATACAGTGGCGTACCAAAAAAAATTATTTCACGCTGCCATATTACGATAATCGGTTAAAATGAGGTTACCTAAAACCTCCAAATATGCGTACAATATGGGCATCAAACAATAGAGGAAGGTCACAGGTTTCATTTGAATTTTGTGATATTTCGATAAATTAATCGATAACTGAGTTATCGGTCAAAATGTATTTGCTCCAAAATCTTTAAATTTACCTACAATCTTCTTCTATACTATAATAAATCTCTAAAAAATCCTGTCTGTACATCCAAGATTTCTAAAAAAAAATGAGTGTACTTGACGTTTGGAATGTCGTAGGATCCATCGGCACCACTTTTTTCTGTTTGTCTGTTTGTCGCTTTGTCTGTTTGTCTGTATGATATCGATAATCTCGGAAACTAACGAATGGATTTTTATGAGACTTTCACAGATGGATAGCCTGTAATCCAGAAGGGAATTTAGAACTTATTTCATTAAAATCGCGTGAGAAACAAAAAGATATAGTTGTTTAAGCTATAATTAAGCTACTTTTAAGGATTTTTTTTTGAAAAACGAAGGAAAATGCACTTAGTTTGCAAACAAATATCAAAGAATGCCTTTGCAAAATTTTTTTTCAATTTCATGTAAATTAAAAATCAAATTCATGAATAGATACAGTGGCGTACCAAAAAAAAAAAATTATTTTTCGCTCCCATATTACGATAATCGGTTAAAATGAGGTTACCTAAAACCTCCAAATATGCGTACAATATGGGCATCAAACAATAGAGGAAGGTCACAGGTTTCATTTGAATTTTGTGATATTTCGATAAATTAATCGATAACTGAGTTATCGGTCAAAATGTATTTGCTCCAAAATCTTTAAATTTACCTACAATCTTCTTCTATACTATAATAAATCTCTAAAAAATCCTGTCTGTACATCCAAGATTTCTAAAAAAAAATGAGTGTACTTGACGTTTGGAATGTCGTAGGATCCATCGGCACCACTTTTTTCTGTTTGTCTGTTTGTCGCTTTGTCTGTTTGTCTGTATGATATCGATAATCTCGGAAACTAACGAATGGATTTTTATGAGACTTTCACAGATGGATAGCCTGTAATCCAGAAGGGAATCTAGAACTTATTTCATTAAAATCGCGTAAGAAACAAAAAAGATATAGTTGTTTAAGCTATAATTAAGCTACTTTTAAGGATTTTTTTTTTGAAAAACGAAGGAAAATGCACTTAGTATCCAAACAAATATCAAAGAATGCCTTTGCAAAGTTTTTTTTCAATTTCATATAAATTAAAAATCAAATTCATGAATAGATACAGTGGCGTACCAAAAAAAATTATTTCACGCTGCCATATTACGATAATCGGTTAAAATGAGGTTACCTAAAACCTCTAAATATGCGTACAATATGGGCATCAAACAATAGAGGAAGGTCACAGGTTTCATTTGAATTTTGTGATATTTCGATAAATTAATCGAGAACTGAGTTATCGGTCAAAATGTATTTGCTCCAAAATCTTTAAATTTACCTACAATCTTCTTCAATACTATAATAAATCTCTAAAAAATCGTGTCTGTACATCCAAGATTTCTAAAAAAAAATGAGTGTACTTGACGTTTGGAATGTCGTAGAATCCATCGGCACCACTTTTTTCTGTTTGTCTGTTTGTCGCTTTGTCTGTTTGTCTGTATGATATCGATAATCTCGGAAACTAATGAATGGATTTTTATGAGACTTTCACAGATGGATAGCCTGTAATCCAGAAGGGAATCTAGAACTTATTTCATTAAAATCGCGTGAGAAACAAAAAAGATATAGTTGTTTAAGCTATAATTAAGCTACTTTTAAGGATTTTTTTTTTTGAAAAACGAAGGAAAATGCACTTAGTTTCCAAACAAATATCAAAGAATGCCTTTGCAAAGTTTTTTTCAATTTCATGTAAATTAAAAATCAAATTCATGAATAGATACTGTGACGGACTAATTCCTGCTGAGGTATGCCCAGTCCGTCCAGGGTTCCTATATTTGGTGGGGGAACCTATTCCGATGAAAATAAATAGACAAAGGAGTTCTGAAAACGTTATAAAGTTTATTTAAAAAGGGATCGATATCCTTAAGAGCTACTCCTATTCTTTGTCCCTGTCTAAATAAGAGTAGCTGAGGTAGAACCCCTCTGCTAGCTCTCCGTCAGTTGGAGTAGAAACCTCCTACTGAATATAAAATAATGCACGAAATGAAGTAGAAACCTTCAGGTCGTGTTGGTCAGTGGTAGAAGCCCACTGACTCGTATGCCTATCTCCTAGCTTCTGATCTTACAAGTTAATTTGCCGCCCTTATATACGATTTTGTACGCGTTGGACAGTTATTTCCTAAAAACAATTCATTGTAATAATTCATCAGTTATAAAATTATGTAGGGCTGCACGCAGGCAGTCAGTAATTTTAAAATAACAATTATAAAAGTTGGAAATGCAAAAATCGAATTCTGGTTTAACGCTACTTTCGCTGTATTCTATTGGTACATACATACGCTTACATGCTAACATGCGTTTTCCCTCTTTCCATTATCATACATATGGTGGTACATCGGTATATATACATATATGAATATTTTCGATCATGTATGGCGATTCTAGGGAGCCCTAATATACATAGCGAACAATGTGCCAAATCTCGTACGTACGCTTGTTGTATGCCTGCCGTGTTTTCCAGTCTTTGCTTTACCTATCGAATTCGATCATTTGTGTTTATGCGTATGTTCGCTGTCACTTGGTTTTGATGGTGCGTTGGCCTCGTTTGATGCTTTCGGCTTCTGCTTAGCGCGTGCGTTGGTGTGTCGTATGCTTGTACGTAAGTATGTAGAGAAAAGTCCCAATTAGTAGCAGCGCTTAGTTTGGCGACTTTTACTGCTGATCTTTGTTTATCCAAATTATTATGTATGTTGTATTTGTGGCTGAGTGCATTGGATGCGCAAAGGGTTGGTTGACCGGCATAATTTTATGTTTTGTGAGTTTCCATGTTCCTTCCAAACGTTTTAGTGTATGTTAGGGTGACCTATATTTGAACCTTATGTGGGCGAAAAATGTAAATATTGTGCTTGCGTGCAAAAGTGCGCAAGTCTGGTTTATCCTTCAAATTAGTAAATAATAATTCAATATGCGACCGCATGTATTTGTTTTGACGTGTAATTCATAAAGGTATAATTCATGTCATAAAAATGTACAAATGTTAAATTCGGAGTTAAGTTCAATCATTGTATAACATGTAAAAAATGAGAAAATAGATATATGTTGTACAAAACCCTCGGTTTTGGGGTCCTCACACTCCCCCCTCACCTACCGCAGCGAAGCTTACGGTCACCGTGCCGGTGCGTGTGATCCGTACTCGGAAGTATTGTTCGCCCACACTGCCTTCGCCGTCGCTGTCGTCATGGTTGTCGTTGCTGCTGTTGATGCTACTACTGGCCTCGCTGGCCATCAGGCTCAATATATGGCTGTTGTTGTCGTCGAGGCTGCCGTTGACCTCGCTCGCCATACGGTTTAATATTTCACTGTCATCGTTGTGTTCGTTGCTGGCGTTTCGCTGCCCTTCCCGTCGGTGGCGTGTGTGATGCCAGTCTTTACTGTAAATGAAAATCTGGTGGATTTTCCTTAGGGTGCTCTCACCGTATATGGTGGATTTTTTTCTTTTTTTCTTTTGTAAAAACGTGGTATGTCATGGACCTAGTTAAGGAGTATATTTATTTGATTATGTAATTGTGGTTAGAGTTTACCGGGCTTTAGTGGTTGATCCGAAGTCCGGGTACTTCTTGAAATGAAATTTCCTCGTGTATGATTTGATACTGTTGCGATTGGGCGTGTACGTTACTACCGATTTGATTCGAGTTGCAGTAGAATCTCACGTAATATCCGTTATTCCGGAGCTGTCTCTGGGTGTGTGTTCATTTAGGGCTGCTATAGCAAACTGTCTTCCTAGGTGTAATCTTGCTACAGGTATCGGTCCTTTGGCGATCTGTACTTGGGTTCCTCGAGCGACCTGTACCTGATTTTCTGGAAAGGTTCGTGCCTGATTCTCCGTATTGTTTTGCACTTGAGCGTCTTTATATACTATCAGTTGTTGGCTCGGACTTTGGTCCTCTTCGTGTTGTCTCTCGGTCTCTTCGCTGACTCGTGTGAGCGTACCACAGATGGCTACCTCGCTGTTCTCTCTCTGTTGTTGTACCTCGGGGATATTGTTTGTTGTTCGATTGGACGATGTTGACGGGATTTGATCTTCACTAGCGTTCTTCTTGTTACCCTGTTCATTCCTTTGCTTTATGGATTCATTATTGTCGGCGGCGTCTGTTGCGTGGTATGCTTTCAGCTCACTTAAGTGGGCTGTCCTCTTCCTTCCTCTGAAAACTTTGTCTAGCTCTACGATCACTGGTGATACAAAGTTCGTTACCCGGTGTGGTCCACTGTACCTGGGCGCTAGTTTGGCTGCAAAGTTATCCACCGCTTCTGACAGCTGATGCTCCTTTACCAGCACTAGGTCGCCTATAGCCGGTCGCCATTGCCTTCTTCTTAAATTATAATGCTTTGCTTGCTCTGCTGATGCTCGCTCTTGCTTCCGTCGTACCATCTCGAATATCTCCTTCATCTTCATTGATTTCTCGGCTGGATTAGCTACTCTCTCACCTGTACCGAATGTATGCTCGTCGTAAAGGCTATTGGGAATCCTTGGTTCTCTGCCTTGTACTACATATGCTGGACTGTACCCTGTCGATTCGCATACGCTTGTGTTTAATGCGATTGTTATCTCTGGTATCAGCTCGTCCCATGTTCTCTGCTCATTCCCTGAAAACTGTGCTATCATCCTCTTGATGTTGCGGTTCGCTCTTTCTGTCGGATTCTCCTGCGGTGTGTATGGTGCTGTCAGCTGGTGTTTTACGCCAAGCTCCTCCAAATACTTCTTAAAACGTTTGCTCACGAACTGCGCTCCGTTGTCTGTGATTAATACCTTTGGAATGCCAAATCGTGCCAAAATTCTCTCTCTAAATCCTCGTACTACGCTTTCTGTTGTTGCCTTTCTAATTGCCATTATCTCCACCCATTTTGAAAGTCTGTCAACGAAAACTAATGCCATTGTATTACCATGTTTTGAGCGTGGCATTGGACCAACAAAGTCTGCACACACTGTTGCTCACGGTTCTTCTGGAATTTTAGTTAACATCTTACCCGCGGCCTGTTGTTGACTAGGTTTGTATACCTGACATCCATGACATTGTTGTACGTACTTCCTTACGTCTCTGAACATTCCGGGCCAGTAATATCGTGTCGTCGCTCGTGCAATAGATTTTCGAACGCCCATGTGTCCTGCGCTTGGTGTGTCATGAATTTCCGCCAGCACTCTGCGTCTCTGTGGGGGGTCGGTACACATAGCTTCCACGGTACTGCGTCTTCACCATCAACTTGACTCTCTATTCTCCTGTAGAGCTTTCCGTCCTCGATCACATAGTCTGGGAATTTCTCCGGAGCCTTTCTTACCTCTGTAATCTTCGCTTTTAGCCACTTGCACTCGTCTTTGCCTTGCTCTACTGTCAACGTAGTTAGTTGCTCGTCCATCGGCTGTCTCGAAAGTGCATCTGCCACCACGTTTAGCTTTCCCTTCCGGTACTGTACGTCGAATGAGTATTGTTGTAATTCTAGTGCCCATCTAGCAATCCGTCCCGTCGGACTGTCTATTGCGTTTAACCATTTCAGAGCTAGGTGGTCTGTGATTACCGTGAACGTGTATCCCTCTAGGTAGGGTCTCATCTTCCTTATCGCCCACACTATTGCCAAACATTCTTTCTCTGTAGGGGAATAATTTGTTTCTGCCTTGTTAAGTCGGCGACTCGCATAAGCAATCACTCGTTCTTCGCTGTCTGATCCTTGGGTGAGCACTGCTCCGAGGCCAAAATCGCTTGCATCCGTCTGTAGGCAAAACTTCTTCGAAAAATCTGGACAAGCTAGTACAGGTGCTTGGGTGAGTGCGGCTTTTAATGCTTCGAATGCCGACTGCTGCTCTTCCGACCACTTCCACTTCCTTCCTTTCTTTAGCATTGACGTCAACGGGTGTGAAACTTGTGAAAAGTCTGAGACGAATCTCCTGTACCACCATACCACTCCTAGGAATCTCCGTAGTTCGCGTAAATTGTTTGGCGGTGTCAACTCGTTGATGGCTGCTATCTTGTCCGGGTCCGTGTGAATGCCTTCCTCGCTAACGACATGACCTAGATACTTTAAACTTTTCTTAAAAAACTCACATTTTTCCGAGTTTATCTTAAGGTTTTCTTCCAGTGTTTTGCTCGTAATGATGATGTCATCTAGATATGCGAATGCGTAAGGTTCCAACTCTGGTCCTATAACGTGATCGAGTGCTCTCTGGAAAGTTGCTGGGGCTGAGTGCAGACCGAACGGCATTACTTTCCATTGATATAGCCCACGTCCGGGTACAGTGAATGCGGTGTATTGTTTGCTGTTTTCTTCCATGGGGATTTGCCAATATCCGTTTTTTAAATCGAGGCTGCTGATAAACCGAGCACTTCTCAATCTATCCAGGATGTGTTGGATACGGGGTAACGGGTATGCGTCTGGTACTGACCTTGCGTTTAGTTGGCGGTAATCTACGCACAGTCTCCATTTACCATTTTTCTTCCTTGCCAAATCTATTGGTGCGCTGTGCGGGCTTCTAGAAGGTTCGATGGAACCTTTCTCGATAAGCTCGTCGATTTCCTTATTAATAATCTCTTGCATCTTGGGATTCTTCGGGTAATACCTTTGTTTTATGGGGCGGTCGTCTCTCATCACTATCTTGTACGTGGTCACGTTGGATACACCTGACATCTCCTGGAACATCTGTAATTCTTTGTTGAGAAATTTATTCACCGACTCGTCTGTGTTCGAAACTTTTAGGCTGTTATCTTTGTGACTACTTTCATTTCTACTTTCGACCATTGTTGTACAAGTGACCGCATCCTCCTCCTGATTGTTTGTGTTCAAGGTTAGCGTTTGTTCTCCGCATCTCATCTCCATGTTCACCTTCGCTAGGTAATCCGTTCCAAGCACCACTTCGTCGACTAGTCCTGGTAGGATTAGCATTTCATTTCGCAGCACTTGGTTACTCATTCTCACTTCTACATCTACCGCTTCTATGATCGTCTTCGGGTTGCCATCTCCCAGTATCACTAGTGTTTCTATCGCCTTGAACATACCTGTCTTCAGCCTTCTTGCCAATGTTCCACTCACAAAGCTTCGCATCGCCCCTGTGTCGATTGCTGCTACTACCTCTTCGCCATTCACCGTAATATTCGCCAAGATCCGGCCCTTTGTATGTCTTAACGTGTTTAGTTTTCCCGAGGTTGCGTTTGGGGAGACCCCACTCCTCGGTGCCAATGAGGCCTCTGGCCGTTTCCCTGCGTTCGTCTACAACAATTTAGTGTGAGTGTGCCTACTTTTCCGCATGTCCAGCAGAATTCGATGCGAGCGCTACGGCAACCGTATGCGACATGGCCGCCTCCTCCACATCGTCTGCACGCCGTGTTTGTATCGATGTATCTTGGTGCCGGGTCTGATTTCTGAGATGGTTGTTTCTCCGTGTGCTGTTCCCGCTCTTCTGCCTGTATATATTGGTAACGTTCTTCTGGGCGCCTTGGTACAAATGGTCTTGCCGTTGGTCGCATCGGATCTCTGTCAGGGGTAATATTTTCATAATCTTCTACCAAACTTACCAATTCTTCCAGGCTGCTGACCTCGCCTCTTTTAACATACAGCTGGATTTCTCTGCGGGAGTTCCTGCATATGCGGTTTAGCTTTTGGTCTTCGGTGTAGGCGGCATGTCGCATCAGCCCTTGTAGTGCTAGCACATAATCCTTAAACTTCTCTCCTGGTCTTTGCATGCGTGCCCGTATCTCGTCGTCCAACTGTTCAAAATATCTGGAGCTGAGGAAAAATTTTAGGAAATCTTTCTTGAATGAGTCCCACTCGTTCCAAATCCGGTCGTTATTTCGGTACCAAACCAACGCTTTGTCTTTGAGTAGCTCCGGCAATGCTCGTGGTATCGAGTTGACGTTTATTTCGTATCCTTCTGCCAGTTCTTCCACGCGTTCTATGAACCCTAGAGGATCCTTGCTCCCTTCGTATTTTAAGACCATTTTCTTACCCGGTCCATAGTGGTTGCGTATGTGCCTGGCTGTTGCATCGTATATCGTTGTTTTGACTTTATTTCCGTATGTCGCTGTTACCTTACTTTGAATATCCTTTATGTGAAGCCTTGTTGATTTCCTTGATCTATCTTAAGTCTGCTTGGGTACCATATGTGTTTTTATTTATAAGCCTGCTCGGGCGCCATATGTGACGGACTAATTCCTGCTGAGGTATGCCCAGTCCGTCCAGGGTTCCTATATTTGGTGGGGGAACCTATTCCGATGAAAATAAATAGACAAAGGAGTTCTGAAAACGTTATAAAGTTTATTTAAAAAGGGATCGATATCCTTAAGAGCTACTCCTATTCTTTGTCCCTGTCTAAATAAGAGTAGCTGAGGTAGAACCCCTCTGCTAGCTCTCCGTCAGTTGGAGTAGAAACCTCCTACTGAATATAAAATAATGCACGAAATGAAGTAGAAACCTTCAGGTCGTGTTGGTCAGTGGTAGAAGCCCACTGACTCGTATGCCTATCTCCTAGCTTCTGATCATACAAGTTAATTTGCCGCCCTTATATACGATTTTGTACGCCGGTGGACAGTTATTTCCTAAAAACAATTCATTGTAATAATTCATCAGTTATAAAATTATGTAGGGCTGCACGCAGGCAGTCAGTAATTTTACAATAACAATTATAAAAGTTGGAAATGCAAAAATCGAATTCTGGTTTAACGCTACTTTCGCTGTATTCTATTGGTACATACATACGCTTACATGCTAACATGCGTTTTCCCTCTTTCCATTATCATACATATGGTGGTACATCGGTATATATACATATATGCATATTTTCGATCATGTATGGCGATTCGCTATCCCGGCATTTCATATCCCAATTTTAGGGAGCCCTAATATACATAGCGAACAATGTGCCAAATCTCGTACGTACGCTTGTTGTATGCCTGCCGTGTTTTCCAGTCTTTGCTTTACCTATCGAATTCGATCATTTGTGTTTATGCGTATGTTCGCTGTCACTTGGTTTTGATGGTGCGTTGGCCTCGTTTGATGCTTTCGGCTTCTGCTTAGCGCGTGCGTTGGTGTGTCGTATGCTTGTACGTAAGTATGTAGAGAAAAGTCCCAATTAGTAGCAGCGCTTAGTTTGGCGACTTTTACTGCTGATCTTTGTTTATCCAAATTATTATGTATGTTGTATTTGTGGCTGAGTGCATTGGATGCGCAAAGGGTTGGTTGACCGGCATAATTTTATGTTTTGTGAGTTTCCATGTTCCTTCCAAACGTTTTAGTGTATGTTAGGGTGACCTATATTTGAACCTTATGTGGGCGAAAAATGTAAATATTGTGCTTGCGTGCAAAAGTTCGCAAGTCTGGTTTATCCTTCAAATTAGTAAATAATAATTCAATATGCGACCGCATGTATTTGTTTTGACGTGTAATTCATAAAGGTATAATTCATGTCATAAAAATGTACAAATGTTAAATTCGGAGTTAAGTTCAATCATTGTATAACATGTAAAAAATGAGAAAATAGATATATGTTGTACAAAACCCTCGGTTTTGGGGTCCTCACACTCCCCCCTCACCTACCGCAGCGAAGCTTACGGTCACCGTGCCGGTGCGTGTGATCCGTACTCGGAAGTATTGTTCGCCCACACTGCCTTCGCCGTCGCTGTCGTCATGGTTGTCGTTGCTGCTGTTGATGCTACTACTGGCCTCGCTGGCCATCAGGCTCAATATATCGCTGTTGTTGTCGTCGAGGCTGCCGTTGACCTCGCTCGCCATACGGTTTAATATTTCACTGTCATCGTTGTGTTCGTTGCTGGCGTTTCGCTGCCCTTCCCGTCGGTGGCGTGTGTGATGCCAGTCTATACTGTAAATGAAAATCTGGTGGATTTTCCTTAGGGTGCTCTCACCGTATATGGTGGATTTTTTTCTTTTTTTCTTTTGTAAAAACGTGGTATGTCATGGACCTAGTTAAGGAGTATATTTATTTGATTATGTAATTGTGGTTAGAGTTTACCGGGCTTTAGTGGTTGATCCGAAGTCCGGGTACTTCTTGAAATGAAATTTCCTCGTGTATGATTTGATACTGTTGCGATTGGGCGTGTACGTTACTACCGATTTGATTCGAGTTGCAGTAGAATCTCACGTATTCCGGAGCTGTCTCTGGGTGTGTGTTCATTTAGGGCTGCTATAGCAAACTGTCTTCCTAGGTGTAATCTTGCTACAGGTATCGGTCCTTTGGCGATCTGTACTTGGGTTCCTCGAGCGACCTGTACCTGATTTTCTGGAAAGGTTCGTGCCTGATTCTCCGTATTGTTTTGCACTTGAGCGTCTTTATATACTATCAGTTGTTGGCTCGGACTTTGGTCCTCTTCGTGTTGTCTCTCGGTCTCTTCGCTGACTCGTGTGAGCGTACCACAGATGGCTACCTCGCTGTTCTCTCTCTGTTGTTGTACCTCGGGGATATTGTTTGTTGTTCGATTGGACGATGTTGACGGGATTTGATCTTCACTAGCGTTCTTCTTGTTACCCTGTTCATTCCTTTGCTTTATGGATTCATTATTGTCGGCGGCGTCTGTTGCGTGGTATGCTTTCAGCTCACTTAAGTGGGCTGTCCTCTTCCTTCCTCTGAAAACTTTGTCTAGCTCTACGATCACTGGTGATACAAAGTTCGTTACCCGGTGTGGTCCACTGTACCTGGGCGCTAGTTTGGCTGCAAAGTTATCCACCGCTTCTGACAGCTGATGCTCCTTTACCAGCACTAGGTCGCCTATAGCCGGTCGCCATTGCCTTCTTCTTAAATTATAATGCTTTGCTTGCTCTGCTGATGCTCGCTCTTGCTTCCGTCGTACCATCTCGAATATCTCCTTCATCTTCATTGATTTCTCGGCTGGATTAGCTACTCTCTCACCTGTACCGAATGTATGCTCGTCGTAAAGGCTATTGGGAATCCTTGGTTCTCTGCCTTGTACTACATATGCTGGACTGTACCCTGTCGATTCGCATACGCTTGTGTTTAATGCGATTTTTATCTCTGGTATCAGCTCGTCCCATGTTCTCTGCTCATTCCCTGAAAACTTTGCTATCATCCTCTTGATGTTGCGGTTCGCTCTTTCTGTCGGATTCTCCTGCGGTGTGTATGGTGCTGTCAGCTGGTGTTTTACGCCAAGCTCCTCCAAATACTTCTTAAAACGTTTGCTCACGAACTGCGCTCCGTTGTCTGTGATTAATACCTTTGGAATGCCAAATCGTGCCAAAATTCTCTCTCTAAATCCTCGTACTACGCTTTCTGTTGTTGCCTTTCTAATTGCCATTATCTCCACCCATTTTGAAAATCTGTCAACGAAAACTAATGCCATTGTATTACCATGTTTTGAGCGTGGCATTGGACCAACAAAGTCTGCACACACTGTTGCCCACGGTTCTTCTGGAATTTTAGTTAACATCTTACCCGCGGCCTGTTGTTGACTAGGTTTGTATACCTGACATCCATGACATTGTTGTACGTACTTCCTTACGTCTATGAACATTCCGGGCCAGTAATATCGTGTCGTCGCTCGTGCAATAGATTTTCGAACGCCCATGTGTCCTGCGCTTGGTGTGTCATGAATTTCCGCCAGCACTCTGCGTCTCTGTGGGGTCGGTACACATAGCTTCCACGGTACTGCGTCTTCACCATCAACTTGACTCTCTATTCTCCTGTAGAGCTTTCCGTCCTCGATCACATAGTCTGGGAATTTCTCCGGAGCCTTTCTTACCTCTGTAATCTTCGCTTTTAGCCACTTGCACTCGTCTTTGCCTTGCTCTACTGTCAACGTAGTTAGTTGCTCGTCCATCGGCTGTCTCGAAAGTGCATCTGCCACCACGTTTAGCTTCCCCTTCCGGTACTGTACGTCGAATGAGTATTGTTGTAATTCTAGTGCCCATCTAGCAATCCGTCCCGTCGGACTGTCTATTGCGTTTAACCATTTTAGAGCTAGGAGGTCTGTGATTACCGTGAACGTGTATCCCTCTAGGTAGGGTCTCATCTTCCTTATCGCCCACACTATTGCCAAACATTCTTTCTCTGTCGGGGAATAATTTGTTTCTGCCTTGTTAAGTCGGCGACTCGCATAAGCAATCACTCGTTCTTCGCTGTCTGATCCTTGGGTGAGCACTGCTCCGAGGCCAAAATCGCTTGCATCCGTCTGTAGGCAAAACTTCTTCGAAAAATCTGGACAAGCTAGTACAGGTGCTTGGGTGAGTGCGGCTTTTAATGCTTCGAATGCCGACTGCTGCTCTTCCGACCACTTCCACTTCCTTCCTTTCTTTAGCATTGACTTCAACGGGTGTGAAACTTGTGAAAAGTCTGAGACGAATCTCCTGTACCACGATACCACTCCTAGGAATCTCCGTAGTTCGCGTAAATTGTTTGGCGGTGTCAACTCGTTGATGGCTGCTATCTTGTCCGGATCCGTGTGAATGCCTTCCTCGCTAACGACATGACCTAGATACTTTAAACTTTTCTTAAAAAACTCACATTTTTCCGAGTTTATCTTAAGGTTTGCTCTTCGCAGCCGTTGAAGTACTTCCGCCAGGTGTCTTATGTGTTCTTCCAGTGTTTTGCTCGTAATGATGATGTCATCTAGATATGCGAATGCGTAAGGTTCCAACTCTGGTCCTATAACGTGATCGAGTGCTCTCTGGAAAGTTGCTGGGGCTGAGTGCAGACCGAACGGCATTACTTTCCATTGATATAGCCCACGTCCGGGTACAGTGAATGCGGTGTATTGTTTGCTGTTTTCTTCCATGGGGATTTGCCAATATCCGTTTTTTAAATCGAGGCTGCTGATAAACCGAGCACTTCTCAATCTATCCAGGATGTGTTGGATACGGGGTAACGGGTATGCGTCTGGTACTGACCTTGCGTTTAGTTGGCGGTAATCTACGCACAGTCTCCATTTACCATTTTTCTTCCTTGCCAAAACTATTGGTGCGCTGTGCGGGCTTCTAGAAGGTTCGATGGAACCTTTCTCGATAAGCTCGTCGATTTCCTTATTAATAATCTCTTGCATCTTGGGATTCTTCGGGTAATACCTTTGTTTTATGGGGCGGTCGTCTCTCATCACTATCTTGTGCGTGGTCACGTTGGATACACCTGACATCTCCTGGAACATCTGTAATTCTTTGTTGAGAAATTTATTCACCGACTCGTCTGTGTTCGAAACTTTTAGGCTGTTATCTTTGTGACTACTTTCATTTCTACTTTCGACCATTGTTGTACAAGTGACCGCATCCTCCTCCTGATTGTTTGTGTTCAAGGTTAGCGTTTGTTCTCCGCATCTCATCTCCATGTTCACCTTCGCTAGGTAATCCGTTCCAAGCACCACTTCGTCGACTAGTACTGGTAGGACTAGCATTTCATTTCGCAGCACTTGGTTACTCATTCTCACTTCTACATCTACCGCTTCTATGATCGTCTTCGGGTTGCCATCTCCCAGTATCACTCGTGTTTCTATCGCCTTGAACATACCTGTCTTCAGCCTTCTTGCCAATGTTCCACTCACAAAGCTTCGCGTCGCCCCTGTGTCGATTGCTGCTACTACCTCTTCGCCATTCACCGTAATATTCGCCAAGATCCGGCCCTTTGTATGTCTTAACGTGTTTAGTTTTCCCGAGGTTGCGTTTGGGGAGACCCCACTCCTCGGTGCCAATGAGATCTGTGGCCGTTTCCCTGCGTTCGTCTACAACAATTTAGTGTGAGTGTGCCTACTTTTCCGCATGTCCAGCAGAATTCGATGCGAGCGCTACGGCAACCGTATGCGACATGGCCGCCTCCTCCGCATCGTCTGCACGCCGTGTTTGTATCGATGTATCTTGGTGCCGGGTCTGATTTCTGGGATGGTTGTTTCTCTGTGTGCTGTTCCCGCTCTTCTGCCTGTATATATTGGTAACGTTCTTCTGGGCGCCTTGGTACAAATGGTCTTGCCGTTGGTCGCATCGGATCTCTGTCAGGGGTAATATTTTCATAATCTTCTACCAAACTTACCAATTCTTCCAGGCTGCTGACCTCGCCTCTTTTAACATACAGCTGGATTTCTCTGCGGGAGTTCCTGTATATGCGGTTTAGCTTTTGGTCTTCGGTGTAGGCGGCATGCCGCATCAGCCCTTGTAGTGCTAGCACATAATCCTTAAACTTCTCTCCTGGTCTTTGCATGCGTGCCCGTATCTCGTCGTCCAACTGTTCAAAATATCTGGAGCTGAGGAAAAATTTTAGGAAATCTTTCTTGAATGAGTCCCACTCGTTCCAACTCCGGTCGTTATTTCGGTACCAAACCAACGCTTTGTCTTTGAGTAGCTCCGGCAATGCTCGTGGTATCGAGTTGACGTTTATTTCGTATCCTTCTGCCAGTTCTTCCACGCGTTCTATGAACCCTAGAGGATCCTTGCTCCCTTCGTATTTTAAGACCATTTTCTTACCCGGTCCATAGTGGTTGCGTATGTGCCTGGCTGTTGCATCGTATATCGTTGTTTTGACTTTATTTCCGTATGTCGCTGTTACCTTACTTTGAATATCCTTTATGTGAAGCCTTGTTGATTTCCTTGATCTATCTTAAGTCTGCTTGGGTACCATATGTGTTTTTATTTATAAGCCTGCTCGGGCGCCATATGTGACGGAGTAATTCCTGCTGAGGTATGCCCAGTCCGTCCAGGGTTCCTATATTTGGTGGGGGAACCTATTCCGATGAAAATAAATAGACAAAGGAGTTCTGAAAACGTTAAAAAGTTTATTTAAAAAGGGATCGATATCCTTAAGAGCTACTCCTATTCTTTGTCCCTGTCTAAATAAGAGTAGCTGAGGTAGAACCCCTCTGCTAGCTCTCCGTCAGTTGGAGTAGAAACCTCCTACTGAATATAAAATAATGCACGAAATGAAGTAGAAACCTTCAGGTCGTGTTGGTCAGTGGTAGCAGCCCACTGACTCGTATGCCTATCTCCTAGCTTCTGATCTTACAAGTTAATTTGCCGCCCTTATATACGATTTCGTACGCCGGTGGACAGTTATTTCCTAAAAACAATTCATTGTAATAATTCATCAGTTATAAAATTATGTAGGGCTGCACGCAGGCAGTCAGTAATTTTACATTAACAATTATAAAAGTTGGAAATGCAAAAATCGAATTCTGGTTTAACGCTACTTTCGCTGTATTCTATTGGTACATACATACGCTTACATGCTAACATGCGTTTTCCCTCTTTCCATTATCATACATATGGTGGTACATCGGTATATATACATATATGCATATTTTCGATCATGTATGGCGATTCGCTATCCCGGCATTTCATATCCCAATTTTAGGGAGCCCTAATATACATAGCGAACAATGTGCCAAATCTCGTACGTACGCTTGTTGTATGCCTGCCGTGTTTTCCAGTCTTTGCTTTACCTATCGAATTTGATCATTTGTGTATATGCGTATGTTCGCTGTCACTTGGTTTTGATGGTGCGTTGGCCTCGTTTGATGCTTTCGGCTTCTGCTTAGCGCGTGCGTTGGTGTGTCGTATGCTTGTACGTAAGTATGTAGAGAAAAGTCCCAATTAGTAGCAGCGCTTAGTTTGGCGACTTTTACTGCTGATCTTTGTTTATCCAAATTATTATGTATGTTGTATTTGTGGCTGAGTGCATTGGATGCGCAAAGGGTTGGTTGACCGGCATAATTTTATGTTTTGTGAGTTTCCATGTTCCTTCCAAACGTTTTAGTGTATGTTAGGGTGACCTATATTTGGCGTACCAAAAAAAATTATTTCACGCTGCCATATTACGATAATCGGTTAAAATGAGGATACCTAAAACCTCCAAATATGCATACAATATGGGCATCAACCAATAGAGGAAGGTCACAGGTTTCATTAGAATTTTGTGATATTTCGATAAATTAATCGATAACTGAGTTATCGGTCAAAATGTATTTGCTCCAAAATCTTTAAATTTACCTACAATCTTCTTCTATACTATAATAAATCTCTAAAAAATCTTGTCTGTACATCCAAGATTTCTAAAAAAAAATGAGTGTACTTGACGTTTGGAATGTCGTAGAATCCATCGGCACCACTTTTTTTGTTTGTCTGTTTGTCAGTATGATATCGATAATCTCGGAAACTAACGAGATACAAAAAGATATAGTTGTTTAAGCTATAATTAAGCTACTTTTAAGGATTTTTTTTTTTGAAAAACGCAGGAAAATGCACTTAGTTTCCAAACAAATATCAAAGAATGCCTTTGCAAAGCTTTTTTTCAATTTCATATAAATTAAAAATCAAATTCATGAATAGATACAGTGGCGTACCAAAAAAAATTATTTCACGCTGCCATATTACGATAATCGGTTAAAATGAGGTTACCTAAAACCTCCAAATATGCGTACAATATGGGCATCAAACAATAGAGGAAGGTCACAGGTTTCATTTGAATTTTGTGATATTTCGATAAATTAATCGAGAACTGAGTTATCGGTCAAAATGTATTTGCTCCAAAATCTTTAAATTTACCTACAATCTTCTTCAATACTATAATAAATCTCTAAAAAATCGTGTCTGTACATCCAAGATTTCTAAAAAAAAATGAGTGTACTTGACGTTTGGAATGTCGTAGAATCCATCGGCACCACTTTTTCTGTTTGTCTGTTTGTCGCTTTGCCTGTTTGTCTGTATGATATCGATAATCTCGGAAACTAACAAATGGATTTTTATGAGACTTTCACAGATGGATAGCCTGTAATCCAGAAGGGAATCTAGAACTTATTTCATTAAAATCGCGTGAGAAACAAAAAAGATATAGTTGTTTAAGCTATAATTAAGCTACTTTTAAGGATTTTTTTTTTGAAAAACGAAGGAAAATACACTTAGTTTCCAAACAAATATCAAAGAATGCCTTTGCAAAGTTTTTTTTCAATTTCATATAAATTAAAAATCAAATTCATGAATAGATACAGTGGCGTACCAAAAAAAAATATTTCACGCTGCCATATTACGATAATCGGTTAAAATGAGGTTACCTAAAACCTCCAAATATGCGTACAATATGGGCATCAAACAATAGAGGAAGGTCACAGGTTTCATTAGAATTTTGTGATATTTCGATAAATTAATCGATAAGTTATCGGTCAAAATGTATTTGCTCCAAAATCTTTAAATTTACCTACAATCTTCTTTTATACTATAATAAATCTCTAAAAAATCTTGTCTGTACATCCAAGATTTCTAAACAAAAATGAGTGTACTTGACGTTTGGAATGTCGTAGAATCCATCGGCACCACTTTTTTTGTTTGTCTGTTTGTCTGTTTGTCAGTATGATATCGATAATCTCGGAAACTAAGGAATGGATTTTTATGAGACTTTCACAGATGGATAGCCTGTTATCCAGAAGGGAATCTAGAACTTATTTCATTAAAATCGCGTGAGAAACAAAAAAGATATAGTTGTTTAAGCTATAATTAAGCTACTTTTAAGGATTTTTTTTTTTGAAAAACTAAGGAAAATGCACTTAGTTTCCAAACAAATATCAAAGAATGCCTTTGCAAAGTTTTTTTTTCAATTTCGTATAAATTAAAAATCAAATTCATGAATAGATACAGTGGCGTACCAAAAAAAATTATTTCACGCTGCCATATTACGATAATCGGTTAAAATGAGGTTACCTAAAACCTCCAAATATGCGTACAATATGGGCATCAAACAATAGAGGAAGGTCACAGGTTTCATTTGGATTTTGTGATATTTCGATAAATTAATCGATAACTGAGTTAGCGGTCAAAATGTATTTGCTCCAAAATCTTTAAATTTACATACAATCTTCTTCTATACTATAACAAATCTCTAAATAATCTTGTATGTACATCCAAGATTTCTAAAAAAAAATGAGTGTACTTGACGTTTGGAATGTCGTAGAATCCATCGGCACCACTTTTTTCTGTTTGTCTGCATGATATCGATAATCTCGGAAACTAACGAATGGATTTTTATGAGACTTCCACAGATGGATAGCCTGTAATCCAGAAGGGAATCTAGAACTTATTTCATTAAAATTGCGTGAAAAACAAAAAAGATATAGTTGTTTAAGCTATAATTAAGCTACTTTTAAGGATTTTTTTTTTTTGAAAAACGAAGGAAAATGCACTTAGTTTCCAAACAAATATCAAAGAATGCCTTTGCAAAGTTTTTTTTCAATTTCATATAAATTAAAAATCAAATTCATGAATAGATACAGTGGCGTACCAAAAAAAATTATTTCACGCTGCCATATTACGATAATCGGTTAAAATGAGGTTACCTAAAACCTCCAAATATGCGTACAATATGGGCATCAAACAATAGAGGAAGGTCACAGGTTTCATTTGAATTTTGTGATATTTCGATAAATTAATCGATAACTGAGTTAGCGGTCAAAATGTATTTGCTCCAAAATCTTTAAATTTACATACAATCTTCTTCTATACTATAACAAATCTCTAAATAATCTTGTCTGTACATCCAAGATTTCTAAAAAAAATGTGTGTACTTGACGTTTTGAATGTCGTAGAATCCATCGGCAACTTTTTTTTCTGTTTGTCTGTTTGCCTGTATGATATCTATAATTTCGGAAACTAACGAATGGATTTTTATGAGACTTTCACAGATGGATAGCCTGTAATCCAGAAGGGAATCTAGAACTTATTTCATTAAAATCGCGTGAGAAGCAAAAAAGATATAGTTGTTTAAGCTAAAATTAAGCTACTTTTAAGAATTTTTTTTTTGAAAAACGAAGGAAAATACACTTAGTTTCCAAACAAATATCAAAGAATGCCTTTGGAAATTTTTTTTTAACTTCATATAAATTAAAAATCAAATTCATGAATAGATACAGTGGCGTACCAAAAAAAATTATTTCACGCTGCCATATTACGATAATCGGTTAAAATGAGGTTACCTAAATCCTCTAAAAATGCGTACAATATGGGCATCAAACAATAGAGGAAGGTCACAGGTTTCATTTGAGTTTTGTGATATTTCGATAAATTAATCGATGACTGAGTTATCGGTTAAAATGTATTTGCTCCAAAATCTTTAAATTTACCTACAATATGAAATACTTTTAGCTAAGATTTTAAACCTTATACACGCGTTAATCAGGGACTCAAACCTTTTGGTGCAATTCGGTTTATCTATTCGCTGACAGGTGGCGCAAAGTTTTCGTGTGTACTGCGATGCTTTGGTAGGTGTGCGATTGGTTTTCGTACACATACACTAAATAAAATTAAAAAAACAAATAAGGGCCACTTTAATATAAATACGCATCCCGAACAACGTCGGGTACCCTGCTAGTAAATAAATAAATCGTCGCTGCGCTCACAAAAACAGTTATGTGTGTTTTCAGTAACTTTTCAGGAGATCAAAAAAACTTATTTCTGGTGTCCATTTGCAAAATTTTGCAAATTTCGTATTTTTGAAATATTTTATGGAAAGTATGTTATTGATGTATGAAGGAAAAAATCATGTTTTTTAACCCGTTACGATGTGATAAATATTTGCGCCGGTTTATAGCACATAGCTGCTTTCAAACATGATTAAAATTTGCACTGGCGGTAGGGAAATGTATGAAAGTTCTGCTGTATTTCCTCATAATGCTTACGAGATGACCCCATAAGCACCTGGGAGGTGTAGCTTCATCAGTCAGATATCTGTCGGGACGGCCAAGTCTCTGGGTATTCAACAGAAACTGTTTGTTTAGCATTTCATTTTACTCCCTAATAGGGAGTACTCTCGCCTCATTGTGTACAGGGTGTTCTCGGAACATAAGAAGGCAACCATTTTTGCAGGCCTGTATTTTCTTCCAGTGAGTAACCTTTATGCTTGGCGACCATATCGGGGACGCCTAGCATGCAATCGGCCGGTCAATTGCTTTGTAAGTAGTAATGAGCGTTTCTTTCTCTTTACCCCAAGTGCTGCCGGCAAGAGATTTGAGGATTTTATTACGGCTCTGGATTTTCGATACAATTGCGGTTGCATGCTCTCCAAAATATGGATCCTGATCGAACGTAACACCCAAGATTTTAGGGTGTAAGGCAGTCGGTAGCGTGATGCCGATGTAGGGAATAAATAGATTATATTGCACTGAGTGGTGGGGGTAAACGCGTTTATGATAACATCATAAAATATTCCATAAGTTTGTCAGGGACTTAGCACTGAACTGGTTTTGATGTACACTACTATGGATATATGTACAGGCGCATGCATATATGTATATTTTATGGTGACAACATAAAATCTTCTAGAACTTTGTCAGGGACTTAGCACTGAACTAGTTTTGATGTACACTACTATGGATATATGTACAGGCGCATGCATATATGTATATTTTATGGTGACAACATAAAATCTTCTAGAACTTTGTCAGGGACTTAGCACTGAACTGGTTTTGATGTACACTACTATGGATATATGTACAGGCGCATGCATATATGTATATTTTATGGTGACAACATAAAATCTTCTAGAACTTTGTCAGGGACTTAGCACTGAACTAGTTTTGATGTACACTACTATGGATATATGTACAGGCGCATGCATATATGTATATTCTAGAACTTTGTCAGGGACTTAGCACTGAACTAGTTTTGATGTACACTACTATGGATATATGTACAGGCGCATGCATATATGTATATTTTATGGTGACAACATAAAATCTTCTAGAACTTTGTCAGGGACTTAGCACTGAACTGGTTTTGATGTACACTACTATGGATATATGTACAGGCGCATGCATATATATATTTTATGATAACAACATAAAATCTTCTAGAACTTTGTCAGGGACTTAGCACTGAACTGGTTTTGATGTACACTACTATGGATATATGTACAGGCGCATGCATATATATATTTTATGATAACATCATAAAATCTTCCATAGCTTTGTCAGGGACTTAGCACTGAACTGGTTTTGATGTACACTACTATGGATATATGTACAGGCGCATGCATATATGTATATTTTATGGTGACAACATAAAATCTTCTAGAACTTTGTCAGGGACTTAGCACTGAACTAGTTTTGATGTACACTACTATGGATATATGTACAGGCGCATGCATATATGTATATTTTATGGTGACAACATAAAATCTTCTAGAACTTTGTCAGGGACTTAGCACTGAACTAGTTTTGATGTACACTACTATGGATATATGTACAGGCGCATGCATATATGTATATTTTATGGTGACAACATAAAATCTTCTAGAACTTTGTCAGGGACTTAGCACTGAACTGGTTTTGATGTACACTACTATGGATATATGTACAGGCGCATGCATATATATATTTTATGATAACATCATAAAATCTTCCATAACTTTGTCAGGGACTTAGCACTGAACTGGTTTTGATGTACACTACTATGGATATATGTACAGGCGCATGCATATATGTATATTTTATGGTGACAACATAAAATCTTCTAGAACTTTGTCAGGGACTTAGCACTGAACTAGTTTTGATGTACACTACTATGGATATATGTACAGGCGCATGCATATATGTATATTTTATGGTGACAACATAAAATCTTCTAGAACTTTGTCAGGGACTTAGCACTGAACTGGTTTTGATGTACACTACTATGGATATATGTACAGGCGCATGCATATATATATTTTATGATAACATCATAAAATCTTCCATAACTTTGTCAGGGACTTAGCACTGAACTGGTTTTGATGTACACTACTATGGATATATGTACAGGCGCATGCATATATGTATATTTTATGGTGACAACATAAAATCTTCTAGAACTTTGTCAGGGACTTAGCACTGAACTAGTTTTGATGTACACTACTATGGATATATGTACAGGCGCATGCATATATGTATATTTTATGGTGACAACATAAAATATTCTAGAACTTTGTCAGGGACTTAGCACTGAACTGGTTTTGATGTACACTACTATGGATATATGTACAGGCGCATGCATATATGTATATTTTATGGTGACAACATAAAATCTTCTAGAACTTTGTCAGGGACTTAGCACTGAACTAGTTTTGATGTACACTACTATGGATATATGTACAGGCGCATGCATATATGTATATTTTATGGTGACAACATAAAATATTCTAGAACTTTGTCAGGGACTTAGCACTGAACTGGTTTTGATGTACACTACTATGGATATATGTACAGGCGCATGCATATATGTATATTTTATGGTGACAACATAAAATCTTCTAGAACTTTGTCAGGGACTTAGCACTGAACTAGTTTTGATGTACACTACTATGGATATATGTACAGGCGCATGCATATATGTATATTTTATGGTGACAACATAAAATCTTCTAGAACTTTGTCAGGGACTTAGCACTGAACTGGTTTTGATGTACACTACTATGGATATATGTACAGGCGCATGCATATATGTATATTTTATGGTGACAACATAAAATCTTCTAGAACTTTGTCAGGGACTTAGCACTGAACTAGTTTTGATGTACACTACTATGGATATATGTACAGGCGCATGCATATATGTATATTTTATGGTGACAACATAAAATATTCTAGAACTTTGTCAGGGACTTAGCACTGAACTGGTTTTGATGTACACTACTATGGATATATGTACAGGCGCATGCATATATGTATATTTTATGGTGACAACATAAAATCTTCTAGAACTTTGTCAGGGACTTAGCACTGAACTGGTTTTGATGTACACTACTATGGATATATGTACAGGCGCATGCATATATGTATATTTTATGGTGACAACATAAAATATTCTAGAACTTTGTCAGGGACTTAGCACTGAACTGGTTTTGATGTACACTACTATGGATATATGTACAGGCGCATGCATATATGTATATTTTATGGTGACAACATAAAATCTTCTAGAACTTTGTCAGGGACTTAGCACTGAACTGGTTTTGATGTACACTACTATGGATATATGTACAGGCGCATGCATATATGTATATTTTATGGTGACAACATAAAATCTTCTAGAACTTTGTCAGGGACTTAGCACTGAACTGGTTTTGATGTACACTACTATGGATATATGTACAGGCGCATGCATATATATATTTTATGATAACATCATAAAATCTTCCATAACTTTGTCAGGGACTTAGCACTGAACTGGTTTTGATGTACACTACTATGGATATATATACAGGCGCATGCATATATATATTTTATGATAACATCATAAAATATTCCATAACTTTGTCAGGGACTTAGCACTGAACTGGTTTTGATGTACACTACTATGGATATACATATGTACAGGCGCATGCATATATACATATGTATATTTTATGATGACACCATAAAATCTTCCTGAAATTTTTCAGGGACTTAGCACTTCATTTGTTTTGGTGTACGAGAAAAAAATAAGTGCGGAAATCAAATAAAAGCATAAAAAAGTGCTTATTCCAGAATTTTATTAGGCAGCATTGTTATACAGGCGTAAGGTTCAAATTTAGCAGGTGAGTGACCAAAACGAAAAGAATTGCAATTCGGAATATATTTTTAAAAGTACCTATTAATATAAAGAAATTTTCATTTGGTTTTTGTTTGACTAAACATATACGTTGTTCATAATTTCATTGAAATCGGTGAATGATTTGAACGCAAAAAACAAGTTTTCATTGAGAAATTTATCGAGTGGGTGAAGATGGATAACCAACATTTTTGGAAAAAAATCGAACGAGAAAAAAATAAGTGCGGAAATCAAATAAAAGCATAAAAAAGTGCTTATTCCAGAATTTTATTAGGCAGCATTGTTATACAGGCGTAAGGTTGAAATTTAGCAGAAATTATTGTGCGGGTGAGTGACCAAAACGAAAAGAATTGCAATTCGGAATATATTTTTAAAAGTACCTATTAATATAAAGAAATTTTCATTTGGTTTTTGTTTGACTAAACATATACGTTGTTCATAATTTCATTGAAATCGGTGAATGATTTGAACGCAAAAAACAAGTTTTCATTGAGAAATTTATCGAGTGGGTGAAGATGGATAACCAACATTTTTGGAAAAAAATCGAACGAGAAAAAAATAAGTGCGGAAATCAAATAAAAGCATAAAAAAGTGCTTATTCCAGAATTTTATTAGGCAGCATTGTTATACAGGCGTAAGGTTGATATTTAGCAGAAATTATTGTGCGGGTGAGTGACCAAAACGAAAAGAATTGCAATTCGGAAGGGAAAAAAAAGAAATGTGACAATTTGTATGAAATGCCATTTGAGGAAAAACCTACTAAATTCCTATGAATATTGACTTCTCTGCGCCACATATTTATCAAGTTGGTGGCACTTTTTGGTACTGCAATAATTGATAAATGCAATGGTGAGAATCCCGAGATGTTGCGTTGGTGGTATTGCCCATGATAGCTCAACACAGATGTGCATATGAAAGAGCCAAATGGCTCTGGAAAGTTGCGGTTGACATATTATTGGGCGCTCCATTTGCGCTTAAGATTTTTAAGATTTTATTTGACTTGCATATCTATCGATTTCAAATTTTAGTTTTCTATTGGCACTTTGCTTTTGCCTAATGCAAATTAAATCAACCCATTTACATGTTAAATTAGAAACAATTTGTCAATCCAGTTCTTGTGTTGCAGAGATCTCAAAATGGTATACCGGCGCTGTGCTTATTAGACCACATTCATTAACACATGCATACATATATGTACAACATAGATGTGCACATAAGTTACTCATCACTACATAGATCCTTTTGCCGGAATTGTTATAAACTGACGTAATATTTGGCTTAAATCAGAGACTATTGGCAGTATGTTTAACATATGAAAGAAAACTTTCGACACATCGCTTTGATTTTAATATGTATGTGGGCAAAACAATATGCCATTTCTGGTATAAAATCTTTATAGCCATGCACACTATTTCGAAGTGGTGTGGTGATATTCATTGATATAACTGCGAACAACTACCAAATGTCAGTCCGTAGTCCGGTATGGGTCAGATAATAATATTTTGGCACGACATAAGGCGAGCTTCTTTATTCATTTCAAACAGTGTTATTGTGAAGTACTTTAATAAAGGCCATTCTTACATTATTCAATATTGGAGTTATTTATTCAACAGTTTAGTGATTCGAACAATAGAAGAAGATTGCAAATAAGGGGAATTGCAGTAAATTCGTTACAATTGGTGTCAGAAGAGGAATTGTTGAATAAATTCCGAAGATTTTGGATACAACTTGGACATGGCAAAGTTCAGTGAATTGAAGATCCAGCAACTGAAGAACGAGCTGGAGAGCCGTGGATTGAATACAAGCGGCATTAAACTCGAACTTCAGGCACGACTACGAGAGGCAATGGAAGCAGAAGGAATTAACGTGGAAGAGTATGTCTTTCCTCTTGATGGCGAGGAGACAACAAAAATTGAAGAGAAAAATGAAACATCGCAGACAGTTACGAGCACAGACTTGAACATTATTTTGGCTGCAATATCTGCTCAAACATCGACAATGGTATCTCAACTGGAATCACAGGAGACACGTATAACATCGAAGATTGAAGCACAAGAAACGCGCATTACAGAAATGTCGTCAAAAATATCAACCGATATGGCATCCCAACTGGAATGGCAAAAAACCCGTATAACATCACAATTGGAAGAACAGAAGACATATTTGGCATCTCAACTGGAAGCGCAAGAGGCGCGTATATCTAAAATGTCGGCACAAATTTTGGAACAGGTATCATCGCAGCTCTTTGTGAAACTGGAAGAGCAGGTTCTGTTCATTTCAAGGTCTTTAAGCTACAGTTTGAGAAGACCGCAACAGTGGACAACTGGAATGCTGAAGATAAAGTTGCAGCTCTATTCGTAGCATTGAAAGGGCCAGCAGCCGAAATCCTACAGATGATTCCCGAAGGAGTGCGGAACAACTGTGAAGCATTAATGGCCGCTGTCGAGAGACGTTATGGAAGCGAGCATAGAAAACAGATATACCAAATCGAGTTGCAAAACCGTTACCAAAAAGCAAATGAGACATTGCAGGAGTTTGCTTCGGATGTTGAAAGATTGGCTCATCTTGCAAATGCAGACGCACCCGTGGAAAACGCTGAAAGGGTAAAGATTTAGAGCTTTATTAACGGCATACGGGACGTCGAATTGAAGCGAACCCAAAGCAAACATTTGCTGAAACGGTATCACATGCATTGACTCAGGAAACTGCCTCCCTATTGAGTAAACCAGACATATAAGGCTCATCGTGTGCAAGTAGAAAGACCAGAGTGGGTAGACACAATTTTGGAAGAATTGAAGGGTACGTAGCAGAAGAATAATGATGCAGTCAAATGCTTTAAGTGTGGAAAGCCAGGGCACATTGCGCATTATTGCAACACCAACCCTAACAGTTCCAACAATGTGGGTGGTCGTAAACGTAGAGCTGAAGGAGATGATCTGATCTTCAAGACCAATCAATCGTTAAACTAAAGCGAGTCAGCCGCTAGGGGCGACAGCTGGCTCCCTTAATTGAATGCCCCATAATCTCTATCTCACAAATTAGAAGAAAGTCAAACAATCTTACTGTCGGGGGACATGTGGATGGAAAGGAACGTTTATTGCCTGTAGATACGGGTGCACTCCATTCCATCATTCGATCAGATTTAGTCAACAAGAAGATAAGACCATTGCTTGGAGCAAGATTACGTACAGCCACGGGAGAGGGCACCCAGGTAATGGGAGAAGTAGCATGTGAAGTAGCAATTGGGAACGTCACGGTACCACACAATTTTTTAGTGGCAGAGATTGTTGATGAAATCATAATTGGAGTGGACTTCTTAATCGACCAAGGCATCAAGATCACTATGCAAAGCAAGAAAGACGATGTGATATAAGAACATGGATGGACCACTTAATTTCGGCTACGAGAGAGGCTACAGCTGTAAACGAGTGCTGGTGGAAGAGAGTCAGCAAATACCACCAAAATCCGAAGCAGTCATCTGGGCAAAGGTTAATGGAGATTGTGGGACAAACAAATTAGGGGTTGTCGAAGCAGCAAACAAATCAGCACTGTGAATACTTGTAGCAGGAAAAACCCTGGCTATGACAAAACAAGATGGACGTATTCCGGTAAGAGTAATCAATGAGTACAAGTCACCACTCAATTTGACCAAAGGAGCTATTTTGGGAAGATGGCAAGTGGCTGAAGTAGTTCCAGGAACACGCTTCATGTAGTAGTACTGATCTTTCAAATGACATCACGGCATGGACGCACGGGCTAGAGGAAGCCTATCAGAGTAAGGCAAAACAACTGCTCCTAAAGTACGCGACCAGGATGGTTCCAAACCAGGCTGCACCAACGTTGTGAAGCATCAAATTGACACTGGAGATGCGAGGCCGATCCGTCAAGCTCCACGTAGTGTTCCACTGGCGAAGCGGGAAGTTGTGAGCAAATCATACAAGAAATGAACGACAGCGGCGTCATCGAACCATCAGCTAGTCCATTGAGCTCACCGGTAGTACTTGTGAAGAAGAAGGATGGTAAAATGAGGTTTTGCGTGGACTACCGGAAGTTGAATGACGTTACGAAAAAGATAGCTACCCATTGCCAATAATTGACGACACTCTGGACTGGCTATCTGGTACGAAATGGTTTTCTACACTGGACTTGAAAAGCGGCTACTGGCAAGTTGAGGTGAAGGAGGGAGATAAAGAGAAAACAGCCTTCAGTGTCGGTGATGGTCTTTGGCAATTTACAGTGATGCCTTTTGGGCTTTGTAGTGCACTACTTTTGAGAAACTCATGGACCAGGTACTGAAAGGTCTACATTGGAAAACATGCTTAGTGTACCTGGACGACATCATCATATTGGGCAAGAACTTTGATGAACATCTTTAGAACTAGGAGGAAGTTTTCCAGAGATTAGCTGGCGCTAATCTGAAGTTAAGTCTCAAATAGTGTGCGCTGTTTAAAAAGGAAGTAAATTATTTGGGTCACAAGGTAACGACAGAGGGCATCTGCACTGCGAACGAAAAGATAGAGGCTGTAAAGGATTGGCCAAGACCACATAACCTACATGAATTGAGAAGATCCTTGGGCTGTGCACATATTACCACCGATTTTTACCAAATTTGTCCAGCGTGGCCCATAGCTTCCATCAGCTTACGAGAAAAAATTAAGCTTTTGAATGGAAGAAGGAGCAAGAAGTGGGTTTCCAAACATTGAAGGAGCGTTTGTGCACTGCCCAATTGTTGGCATATCCGATACCAGGAGCAACATTTATTCTAGACACAGATGGGAGTGGATATGCTATAGGAGGCGTTTTATCACAACTGGTCGATGGACAGGAGAAGGTAGTTGCATATTACAGCCGTTCAATTGGAAAACCAGAGAGGAACAATTGCGTTACACGGCGAGAGCAGTTGGCACTGCTAGAGTGCATTAAACATTTTCACAAGTACTTTCACGGCCAGCGATTCTGGGTTAGATGGATCACGCAGCGTTAAAATGGCTCTTGCAGTTCCGTAATCCAGAAGGACAATTGGCACGGTAGATCGAGCGACTACAAAGCTACAACTTTACCATTGAGCATCGAAAAGGGAGTACCTATGGAAATGCTGATGCAATGTCACGAAAACCATGTAATTTGGATTGCAAGTACTGTTCAAAGGAGAAGGCTAAAGAGTAGATTACAGATATCCGTCTAATTACTATAACACGTATAGATGAATGGGACAAGGAACAGCTAAGGAAGTGTCAGCTAGAAGATACAGATCTGTCACATGTTATGCAAGGGCTCGAACGAAACAAAAGACCAAATAGAGAGGGGATGTCAGCAGAGAGTCCCATTGCGAAGTCATATTGGGCACAGTGGAACAGTTTAGAATTTATATCCGGTTGCTTGCATCGAGTGAGAATGGTCAAAGTAAGAAGAAGCTGATAGTTGTTCCAAGGAAAAGGATTCCCGACGTTCTCAGTGAACTAAATAACGGTCCCAGTGGAGGTCATCTTGCAATCACGAAGACGCTCGAGAAAGTTAAGCAGAGATTCTATTGGGTTGATTGCCGTCAGTCGGTCACTGAGTGGATTGCGAACTGCGAGGAATGCAGAAGATCGAAAGGGCCCAAAACCCGAAGTCATGGCCAGATGAAGCAACATAACTCAGGGCACCATTTGTCGCAGGTCCATTTCCTATTAGCAAGCGCGGAAACAAATACGTACTGGTGGTTATGGATTATTTCAGTAAATGGTCAGAGGTATGCCCAATCCCAAACCAAGAAGCGGAAACAGTAGCAGAAATGGCTACAAACGATTGGGTTGCAAGACATGGTGGACCAATGGAGTTACATTCTGACCAAGGCAGGAATTTTGAATCAGCTGTGTTCCAAGAAATGTGTAAATAGTTGGGCATTCGAAAAACACGGACAACTGCATTGGATCCTCAGTCCTATGATATGGTGGAACGTCTCAATAGAACCTTGGAGGAACATTTAAGGAAAGTAGTAGACAAGTACCATAAGGAGTGGGATACACACATATCATTATTCTTGATGGCTTACCGCTCGGCAGTACATGAGACAACGGGCCAAACTCCCGCAAAGGTAATTTTTGGCAATTGGAAAGGCTGGCAGCGTTTAGATCGAGAGATTTGTCTGATCGCTACGATCAGACTTAGGTGGAGGGCAGTGTGGCGAATATTAGTGACACTAAGTGATACTCACATCACTAGTCTGATGCTAAGTAAATGAAGCCACAACAACAATAAAGCAGGCAGTCACTTGTATCTACATAAACGAATCAATCATTATGTCTACACATATGTACGTACACGCAGCGGAGAAGGGACGCACAAACACATGCATATATCTTATCTGAGATGCTCCCAAAAGTAGGCAATTATAATTGTGGAAGTGTCACTCACATATACACGTGCATATGAGAAGCTATACACATGCATCTGTAGTTATAATTTTATAGCAGTAACTAAGTAAATTCTGGAAGCGCAAAGAAGTATGCGAACGAGAAATCACAGACTATAAAAGGCAGCAACAGGCACGACAATCAGTTGGGTTTAAGCAAGCTATTAGTTGCGAAGTATAAATGTTATTGTGAAGTACTTTAATAAAGGCCATTTTTGCATTATTCAATATTGTAGTTAATTATTCAACAGTTTTGCGATTCGAATGTTAGCAGAAGATTTGGAATAAGCGGAATTTCAGTAAGTGTTCTCATTTAGAATGACCAACGCACTAAATAATTGTATCTGATTATCCTTAAACTATGCCCGCCAATAAAAATTATCCTTTTATATGGATGTATTTGCATATAAATGGATACGACTACAATTCGACATGCATATAATATATAGCAGGTAGATATATGACACACAGGTCATTAAAACATAAGTAAATATTTAAACATTGAAATATAAACATACAAAATATATATTTGTATGGAAGTCACTAATTTTCCATAAAGAAAAATATCGAAAAAAGAATAACTACAACTGCATTAAAATCCAAAAAGTATATTCTGATTACATTTGGTATTTATAATTTTTGTTGTTATATCGGCCTACTGATTTTAAGATCGCGGGTTCGAATCGAGCTCAAGGCCTAACAATAATTTTTTATCATTATTATTGTTATGATAAATTTTTTTTCTTAATTGAAAAAATTTTTAAATTAGAATAGAAGAAAGAAAAAATTTTAGACAACTGCCAAAGCTCGTTGTATAGATCCATTTCGGGAACTGCTAAATTCCTTCATCGGCAACGTTTAGGCGCCGCTGCTATAACCATTCAGCCACCACAGCGGTTTTTTGTTTGTCTTCATTAATCCTACTTCTATTCTGGTTCGTGCCAATTGATATTCACACCACTGCGACATCTGTTGCAGAATAGCTGTGAAAATTGGACTTGTTTGTTGGCAATGCTGCCATAGTGTCAAATTTTTATTGGAAAAAAAGTGTCAATAAAAATTTGACACTATGGCAGCATTGCCACAAACAAGTCCAATTTTCACAGCTATTCTGCAACAGATGTCGCAGTGGTGTGAATATCAATTGGCACGAACCAGAATAGAAGTAGGATTAATGAAGACAAACAAAAAACCGCTGTGGTGGCTGAATGGTTATAGCAGCGGCGCCTAAACGTTGCCGATGAAGGAATTTAGCAGTTCCCGAAATGGATCTATACAACGAGCTTTGGCAGTTGTCTAAAATTTTTTCTTTCTTCTATTCTAATTTAAAAATTTTTTCAATTAAGAAAAAAAATTTATCATAACAATAATAATGATAAAAAATTATTGTTAGGCCTTGAGCTCGATTCGAACCCGCGATTTGGTATTTATGAGGTAATTAAGTTATGATTAAAAGCGCATTATCAAGGTAATAATTTTTTTTACGTTTGTTGTATTGTAAACATTTTTATAGCCTGATGAGCTAAACGAAGTGTTTAATTTGTTTCATAACTTTTTATACCCAATTATCCTTGTCCCTTCACAGATTTTGGTTCCTATATGAACACCATTTATAAAGTGTGCGTAGTATTTAACGGCTTTGAGCGGGTATAATGGCTCTTTGTGTCCTTTTTGCGATGAATTTTGGTCAAAAATTAAAACATGGTGTAGTAATCATGATCTTAATTCTCTTTAAGCCCCGACACATAAGCAGATTTTCATATAGATGCGTTCTACCCAATCTTATGCATTATGAGTAGATTGCACGTATTTTTATGGAGAACGGTAGTTTAAACGACGATGGCGCCAGTATCTGACATGGAAAAGTAGCCAACTCCCAAATCTTGTTACAAGCAAAGCATAAGAAGAAGAATTTGACATTTGCTTTGGCTGAGGGTTTTGGCACACTTTGCAAGTGAAATTATTTGTTCCACTCGTTGGTAAATTTTATAATATTCTTCACAAGTAAAAACTGCAATATAACAAATGAATACGACACAAAATATGTTAGCAAGAATTTTTGTTATATAGGGAGAATGTTTATAACAGTGCATGGCGAAATTTTGTTAGTGAATGGGCAAGGCGAAATAAACTTCAATTGCCAAGTCTGAAGTTCCTTCATATTTACAAACGCAACATCTTTGTTTATTGTGGCGATGTAATTGGAATACATAAGCTTGTGTTAAACGCATCTATATGAAAAATTACATTGTGACGCGGCCTTAAGCTATCTTACAAAGGAATTGTTACTATTTATGTTATTGCAGGATTGCTGCATGTTTGAAAATTCCTAAAAATTAACTCAGATATGTCAGATATGCTGTAGAGTTTCAGAGGCAAATATTTGTCAAATCGAGCTTAGCACTCAGGTAGAACACGGTAAACTTAGTTGGTTGAGGTCGCTGCCGAGGTAACAAACTATTCTTCATATATTCGGTGTAGCAGCATAAGCTTACTGAGCTTGCTCGCCTTAAAAAAGGCCCGATATTATTGCTATGACTATGACTGACTGTTATTGTTATTATTTTTTCTCATAATAGCAATATTTTTTTATTTAGTATAAGTGAAACAAGTTTTAAAACAAATATCAAGGCAGATCCACTAACTAAACTTACACATATTTCGACTGTCACTCAGGTTTTATTAAATTAAGCCACGTGTCTTGCAAGCAATGAAATAAACTGCCCACCTTTTTCCAGTACCATAATACAAAATTGTAAAGAATATTCATTTAAGGGAAGTTATTTCCAAGAAAAAATATTCCTTCAGTCGTTATCCACGAAGCATATCACTCAGTAGTATCAAATTCAAATGTACACACGTTTGTGTAATGTGTAGGACGTATGTAGTTACTTTCACGTTTTCAATGTTGTTTGTAGAGATTAAGTTACATAAAGCGAAATTTTAGATTTATTTTTATATATTTATTGTGTAGCACCTGTAGAAATGGCATATTAAAGAAAAATGTGTTTTTAATATCGTACCTCTTTATAGGTATTGGCATGTTGGTCGGACTAAACACAATACACTGTCGTAAACAATTTTTGACAGAAGTAGACATACAAAACGTTTCAATATGAAATTTAACGACGGAAGAATGGGAGCGATCTTGTTACCTCTTAAATATTGAGCCAGTTCCATCGATTTTCCCATTGAATGAATTGGCCCAACCTTGCTACGCAGAGGCAGAATATTATCATATTTTATCCGCAAGAGAGTATCCCACAAAACAGGGAGACAATTACAATTGGAGAATGATGAGAAGAAAAACGAGAAGATATGGGACTAGATATGACAGAAGTAACGTGTGTGTACTATATTAAGATATTATCGAAAAGAAGAAACAGATTGGATATATCTAGTTAAATTTTCAAATTCAAATCGGTGAAACATATTAAAGTTAAATGGTTTTTTTTTCCCACCCGAAATTATGTCACCAAAGTTGGTTAAAGTAAATGTTTATTTCCTGAGCAAAAGGAGTGGCCTAAATATGAAAGGATCGCGATCATAAAGGGTCTCGAAATTTCTCTTTATTTTCTCTCCACTTACACAACAATTTTTTGGATGGTTATTGTAGCAGTTTTTCAAACTTTTCTAATAATATTTTGTCAATTTTTGCATTGATTTTATGCATTTTTTTTTTTTCAAGTTTTTGGATTACGGACGGTTTTTTTTAGTTGTGCTGAAAATAAAGCCCGTTTTTCCCCAGAAATATTTATAGGTTGTTCGGCAATGTCAAATTTTATGATTTTTTTGTTTCGATTCGAAGCTTTTGGGTTCCATCGCGCTACATTTCCCATGCCCACACATATAGAAAAATTGAGATTGCCCCACCGAGTACTCATGAAAATAAACACTCTTTTTTTTAAGCAACACGAAAAAAAACAAAATTTACAAAATAGAGGTCATGTTCTCCCTTATTAAACTGTAGAGACCTCTTTCTGGGGCAACGTAAATTTTCATGATTTTTATTCTCTGAAACTGTAGCACGATGGAATACAAAGAATTTGAAAAAAAAAAACGAAAGCTGACCTAACGTATTCCGGCTGAAAAGGGTATTCAAAACTCTGATCTATAGTCCTAAAAGCTGGAGAAAAACAAGAAAATAAATAAATCTAAGGCGCGATAACCACCGAAGAGATTTTAGGCCGAGCTTCTCTTCCAAATTGCGTCGTGCTCCTTTTAATTTTTCTGACAAATTAGTGGGACGGGGCCTACTTGTTGTATGCCGACTCCGAAAGGCTTCTGCAAGGCAGATGAGTTTTCACTGAGAAGCCTTTCATGGCAGAAATACATTCGAAGTGCTTGCCAAACGCTGCCGATGGGCGACCTAGCTTAGAAAAGTTTTCTTCTAATTGAAAAAACTTGTTACTAACATTTTTGAATTTGCTCTGCCCGGGGCGTGAACCCACCATCTACGGTGTGGTAGGCGGAGCACGCTACCATCACACCACGGCGGCCTTCTGGACAGAAATTATCAATAATGTGCTTCAAGTGCTTCATAAAGGACGAGAGATGGTTTATTGACCTAATAAAATGTTTCGAGTTAATACACAGAGTACATTACATTGGTTCAACGAGAAAGTGCATTTCTTCGGCCGGATAGCACAGCATCCAATCAACCAAGCTTACCAGTTGAAAAAGCAGAATATGACAATCAAAATGTTTACTCCTTTTTGTTCTAGATTTGAGGGACAATATTTGTTCCCAACAAATTGTTTCAGATCCTCTTAATCGATAAGAAATCCTTTTTGCCAATTTTCGAATATAAAATTTGAAAACGTGTGAAAAGATGCGGCCAACGTGAACGTAGTATGCTAGTGATCGAAAATTTAAATTTAGATGTATGCTAAAACCTTTATAGTGAAGTTTAATGCAATTTTTTTGAAATCTACAAAACCGTCATTCGCAGTTTGGTTACGAAAAGCTGATGCAAAATATTAACTTTTTGGTATTCGTCAAAGGAAATCGTTCACACAAATAGCTGAACTAACACGCTAAGGGGCTACTGAGTGAGCGTACTGAACTCATATCTGAAGAATTCCTAAAATTTCAATTTAAAAAATTTCTATACTAAGTGGGACTTGTGATTACAAATTCGAAAAGTAACAATATTGTATACATCCACCATTTTATGTAAATGTTGTTTTGGGTATTGTCAGTTAAAGTTTTAAGTGTAATTAAAACCTTTCATGGTCTAAATGATACAAATGAATGAAAATAACAATTTTTAAACCTACAAAGCCATTTAAGTTATTCCCCTTCAAAAAATGCGATTAGTCGAGGATGAGTCCGGGATGAGTCGCAAAGGAGTATGCGGTTAATGCCAGTTTTTATCTCTTTGTATGCGTTGAACTGTTTCCTTTTGTTTGAGCATGTCCTATGAAGAAACTAATTTTACCCATTTAAACCCGAAAGGGATAGACAGGACCAATCCCCTTTGTACCCATATGGGAACATATAAAGACTAGTCCCTTTTCGATTCAATAAGGACTCGAATAGGGACAGGCGCATTTTTCATGGCAGAAACACAATCGAAGGGTTTGCCAAGCCACCAGATCTCTTTGATCTAAGTTGTTCGACCGCTTTTCAAAAAGGAATAAAAAATATTCTCCGAAAATTTAACCCTAACTCCGGCATAGCCATTAAGTCCTAATAATTTAGGTTCGGTATAGGGCTCCGAATTTTTCTTAAATAATTCAATTCAATCACCTGAATTATTTTTTATTCTACTCATTTCGTTACCGCTTTTTTTTTAATATTTCTTAAAATGGGCTACATAGATTTCAAACTGACTAATCCCAACTGTTCCCGAAAGGGACTAAAAGGGATAAATTATTCCCAAATGTAGACAAAAGAGATCAATCGGAGACCAATCTCATTAGGGATTAATCGCACGATTTTTTGTAGGGTCCTTCAGGGCTGCCTGTACATACATACATACGTATATATATATATCACCATTCCGTTGTTGTTTGATTGAAGTGTAGTTTGAGAGGAACTTTTGCAATTCTGCAACTCCATCTGTGCGATTGAAGTACGACTAATATTGGCAGCATTGCACAAATTGGCAGTTCTCAATGTCACGCAGCAACGAATGGAGTTGAGCAGCTGCGCGGATGAAAATATGAAGACTTTAGAGCAGGGGTGCCAACAAGAATAGAATTTAGAGTAAAGAAAAATTAAGCAATTTAAAATTTTTCGAAATACTGAAGGTTCGCTCTGAAACCTTCTTCTGAAATATAACATCAAGGTAGAGAGTCTACAATTTGGGAGTAAGGTTAGACTACCTACTAACATATTGGGCGCAAAGTCAACATGCGACTGAGAAGGCAAATAAACAGGCATCTTTGCTAACAGGCTGCTGGAAAGCACCGGAGGACAAACAGAAAGCAAAAGAAAATTGCTATAGATATCACTATGTACGCTACTGTACGGAGAACATTTAAAACTTTGCAAGCTGAAAGAGATGTCGTTATTATACTATGTTCAAACAGAAAAATAAATTGAGGCAATTTCGATTTAAATTGAGTGGTGTGAATACAACTCAATTTAGCTTACGCAATACTAATTTGACACCTGGTGGTGTTTTGAATTTAAAATTCATTTGTGAAAGAAAAAAAAATTTTTTTAAATATAAAAAATTCTTAGTAATATGTACAAACACACACCAAATTGGCAATTTATACCAATTAGGCAATTTACTACGCAATTTATCATATAATAAATTGAAATAATAAATTGCCAATTTAAAAAAAAATTGCATAATAAACTGTTTCAAACTGCAAACGCAACCTTGTAAAGTGTGTTTATTGAGTAGATTTAAACGTCAGTTACGCATGGCTCAACTATATGGTTGGCTCATCTCATCAGATGATTTGATTTTTTATTTCATTTCACTGCAGTAGGGGTTGTCAAAAGAAGATGGCAATTTCAAAATGAAACCAAAACATGGAACACATTTTCTTACAAAACACAAAAATTTCAAAGATTTATGTTTTCATTCCATTCCATTCGCCTAATACCAACACGCACGTTTTGACAGTCTGAAAAAGATATGTTGTTGCTGTAGAGATGAGCCAACCAGCTATCAAATTACTATTGTATAAGCTAAATTGAGGTGTATGAACACCACTCAATTTAAATCGAAATTGCCTCAAATTATTTTCCTGTTTGAACGTAGTATAACGTGTTTTGTTATTTCAAGCCATCGAATCAAGTTTGGATTCACAGTTGCTTTTAAAATTTCAAATTTACATACCACTTACGTTGTTCGCCGTCATTTTTAACAAAATATAGATTTATTTTATTCTGTTTCTTTGACGATTGGGTTTTTTCGTAAAACTGACGTTTAAATTTACTCGCTAAACACACTTTACAAGGTTGAATTTGCAGTTTGAAACAATTTATTACGCAACTTTTTTTTAATTGTCAGTTTATTATATGATAAGTTGCGTAATAAATTGCCCAAAAGGTATAAATTGTCAACTTGGTGTGTTTGTACATAGTATTAGTATCACTTTTAAATTTTGCAGAATTATGGCTCTTGGTATAACATTTATATCTGAGGGAAATTCGTTAACGTCCACGCCAATTTTTTTTAAGTTGCTTCAAGCGATTAAATTTAATGAGATTTTGTAAGAAAATTGCTTCTATGACCGTAGCTCTTTTATAACTTCTTATGGAAGACGATATTTGCATATGTATATGTGGGATGTTTCAGCTTTCATATCATTTATTATCCTTGACACTGGTCTTTAATAAATAAATATATACCAGCCGCAATTTGCCTCCGAGGAAACTTAGGCCGAGCTTCACTTCCTCTTTAAATGTATTCTTAATATAAATATATATAGATAGGAACACACAATGGGTATATAATATTCGGTTTCGCCCAAACTTAGATATCTTATTTTGTTTTAGTTCGATTTGCTGAAATAATTTTTTCAAGATTGTTTCAAGATTTTTTAAGAAAAGAATTTGGCTTAGACCAATATTGTAAAAACGTCTTGACCTATAGAAGTTGTAGGCTGGATTAACATAAATGCGTTGGTCGCTTCAAAGCGGAAAAACTGACAAATGTATATATACATATATATACTGCATGGAATCGAGTGTTTGAAAAAGCCAAGTGAAATAATTTGATTTTAACTAAAACGACAGCCCTGGGTAAAAAGAAAATACGAACAATAGTAGTAAAAGAAACAGAAGCAGGCAACAGCTAGAAAAAAAAGTAATAAAACGAGAAATGCAAAATGAAATGCGGGTAATTACAAAACAAATTAAAAATTACACTCATTTATTCAACTTTGCGCATTTGTTGCAAATTGTTTCGTTCTCTGGCTATTTTTATACTCAGCTGAGCAGAGCTCACAGAGTATATTAACTTTGTTCGCATAACCGTAATCCGTAACGGCATAAACTAATCGAGATAGATATAGACTTCTATATATCAAAATGATCTGGCTGAAAAAAGAAATTCATTTAGCCATGTCCGTCCGTCCATCACACCGTCCGTCTGTAAACACGATAACTTGAGTAAATTTTGAGGACAATGGGCGTGGCACCGCCCACTTTTAAAAGAAGGTAATTTAAAAGTTTTACAAGCTGTATTTTGGCATTCGTTGAAGATATCATGATGAAATTTGGTAGACACGTTACTCCTATGACTATATGTGTGCTAAATAAAAATTAGCGACATCGGATGACGAACACGCCCACTTTTAAAAAAAATTTTTTTTAAAGTCAAATTTTAACAAAAAATTTAATATCTTTACAGTATAAAAGTAAATTATGTCAACATTCGACTCCAGTAATGATATGGTGCAACAAAATACAAAAATAAAAGAAAATTTCAAAATGGACGTAACTCCGCCCTTTTTCATTTAATTCGTCTAGAATACTTTTAATGCCATAAGTCGAACAAAAATTTACCAATCCATTTGAAATTTGGTATGGACATAGATTTTATAACGATAACTGTTTTCTGCGAAAATGGGCGAAATCGTTTGAAGCCACGCCCAGTTTTTATACACAGTCGACCGTCTGCCCTTCCCCCGGCCGTTAACACGATAACTTGTGCAAAAAACGATAATATCCTAACTAAGCTTAGTTCTCGTACTTACCTGAAGTTACTTTATCTTGGTATAAAATATGGCCGAAATCCGACTATGACCGCGCCCAATTTTCCGATATCGAAAATTACAAAAATGAAAAAAATGCCATAATTCTGTACAAAATTTGAAAAAAGAGATGAAACATGGTAATTGGATTGGTTTATTGACGCAAAATATAACTTTAGAAAAAACTTTGTATAATGGGTGTGACACCTACCATATTAAGTAGAAGAAAATGAAAAAGTTCTGTAGCGCAAAATCAAAAGCCCTTGGAATATTGGCAGGAATACTCTTCGTGGTATGATATATATAAATAAATTAGCGGTACCCGACAGAAGATGTTCTGGGTCACCCTGGTCCACATTTTGTTCGATGTCTCGAAAACGCCTGCACATATACAACTAAGGGCTACTCCATTTTAAAAATGTCATTAATACTTTTGATTTGATACTCATATCGTACAAACACATTCTAGAATCACCCCTGGTCCACCCTTATTGCGATATCTCGAAAAGGCGTCCACCTATAGAACTAAGGCCCACTCCGTTTTAAATAATCATTAACACCTTTCATTTGATACACATGTCATACAAACGCATTCAAGGGTTACCCTGGGTTCATTTTGCTAAATGGTGATTTTCCCTTATTTTGTCTCCAAAGCTCTCAGCTTAGTATGTAATGTTCGGTTACACACGAACTTAGCCTTCCTTACTTGTTTCATGTTGGCAATATTAGCTGTAAAAGTTTGGCATTAAAATTTCTAAATTCGTACATGTTAATATATCTAGAATCAAGAGTATATATGTAAATATATATGTGTGTTTTTTTATTTATGTTATAACATTTGTTTGAAATTTAATTTCCATTCAAATTCATATCTCCGCAAATATTTTAAAATGTTTAAAGCGCTTAGGGGCTTGTTATATGTATAATGCAGTTCGTAGTTAAGAACTCACATATTCACATTGCTGATCAAATTGTTAAAATGGACATATACATTTTATTTGAAGAATATTTTATATAATAATAGCTATATCCGCTATTTTGTATGCGCGGAACTTTGAAATAAAAAATCTTTACTTTTTATTTTCGGTTGCCTTAATCCACTTAAACCTTCTATACTGCAAACTAGAAAGGAATTTTCGAATCTAGCCACCGGAGGGAAAGTTACACACAATTGTCCGTGCATACTATCACGAAAAACTTCTCCCAGCTCCTTTAAATCGGATCTTTGCTTGGTGGTATATGCCTGGTATAAAGACTCTGACGCTGACACAACCAAGAAATGTTGTTATGCTTACCATAAAATAAAGAAATAAAGGGCTGCACTAAAGGAATAATCTTACTTTGGTTATCTGATAGATCTACTAACCAGTTCTACATGTGATCGAAACTTTGCTGATTTTAAGCAGAACTGCACATTCAGAAATTGTGCCCTGCTTAGGTTATATGTATGACGGTACGTCATTGTAAAGAAAAGTTCAAACTATTGTTTTACCTAGTTTTAAATAATCCAGGTTCTTTTAATTCTTTAATTTCTTTTTTTTTTTCTCTTTCTTGGCATGGCTCAATCAAGGTTTTCGGGAGTGTTATCGATGGACCTTTGCCGGATTTATGTCCGTTACGTTCCGGTAATAAGCACCATTAAAGGTACTAGCCCGACCATGTCGGGAACAATTAGTGTAACTTTGGTAATGAATTATCGCACTTTTTCGGTTTTTCGAAATTTTCGATATCGAAAAAGTGGGCGTGGTTGAAGTCCGATTTCGTTCATTTTCAATAGAGATCTGAGATGTGCGCCCAGGAACCTACATACCAAATTTCATCAAGATACCTCAAAATTTACTCAAGTTATCGTATTTACGGACGGACGGACGGACATGGCTAAATTAATTTATTTTTTCGCCCAGATCACTTTGATATATAGAAGTCTATATCTATCTCGATTAGTTTATGCCGTTACGGATTACCGTTTTGCGAACAAAGTTAATATATTCGGTGAGCTCAGCTCAGCTGAGTCTAAAAAATAGTGACAACCAATCAGCGAGCAGAAATGGCGCTGGCACATACACAAACCCAGTCGGACTTGGTAGCTTTCAAAATTAACGTATCGCATTGTTTTCTTGAATGCATTCAAAAATGCGTTCAATTAAAATTTAATTTATTTTGAAATGTAATTTTTAAATAATTCAAACAAAGCTTCTTTGTTTTCGTCATATATGAAATACTCCTATATTGCTACAAAAGTCTAGGTACATTCCCAAACATCAGAGTGCCGATATATTGTTTTTTAAACGTTTTTGTTTTGTATTAAATAATCGAATGTACGAAAATTTAAATTTTTTCTTGTCACACTTATGCTGCTACAATCACAAAAATTTTATAGGCTGTCTTGTTTTGATTTCGAATTCAAAACACATTGCGAGTACTTTCTATTAGCAATATAGGAGTATTACATATATGGTTTTCGTACAGGTGAACCAAAAATATACCCAAAAATATTACTTCAAAAGCACTTTTTACGAAATTATAGCAGTTTAGTTCCTACTGGGTACAGCAGAATACACTCGGATGAGGGCGAGAGAATAGAATGCGTGGGCGCGGGGATATGTGGCGCGCTTGCCTGAGCGTTTTACAAAAACCATTGGGTGAAAGCGCTTATGGGGTGGCGATCACTGCCTTAAAACGTATTTAATGTAATAACTCCGCACAGAGAGCTCTGATTTGAAAAGGGTTTTTGCATTTTGAAGCTTATAATGTAAAGGAATCTATAAAAAGGGACCTTTCTAATATAACTTAATATGTTTGAAACAAAACGACATTTGAAAAAAACAAAAACAATTTGGTTGTTTGTTCGCAACAGATTTATAGGCTCAAAATTCCATCTATGTTCTGCCACCCACTCAGCAGGTTTTTTAATGTCTCCTAGTTAACTGCATAGACATCCAGAGAGAGTTTTTGCTAAGATTTTTTCCAGAAGTGAATCAGGGATGAATCAATTCTAAAAAGTTATATTTAGGATAGTTGCTTCTTTCCTATATTATCGAGTTTTTTGGACACTTTTTTCCACTGTTTTTCACCAGGAGTAGCGCCTACAAATTTTAACAAAACAAGTAAGGAAGGTTAAGTTCGGTTGTAACCGAACATTACATACTCAGTTGAGAGCTATGGTGACAACACAAGGGAAAATAACCATGTAGGAAAATGAACCGAGGAAAACCCTGGAATGTGTTTGTATGACATGTGTATCAAATGAAAGGCATTATAGAGTATTTTATGAGGGAGTGGGCCATAGTTCTATAGGTGGACGCCATTTAGGGATATAGCCATAAGGTGGATCAGGGTTGACTCTAGAATGCGTTTTTACGATATGGGTATCAAATGAAAGGTGTTAATGAGTATTTTAAAAGGGAGTAATCCTTAGTTCCATAGGTGGACGCCGTTTCGAGATATCGCCACAAAGGTGGACCAGGGGTGACCCTAGAATTCGTTTGTACAATATGGGCATCAAACGAATGGTGTTAATGAGTATTTTAAAAGGGAGTGGGCCTTAGTTCTATAGGTGGATGCCGTTTCGAAATATCGCCATAAAGGTGGACCAGGGGTGACTCTAGAATGTGTTTGTATGATATGGGTATCAAATTAAAGGTATTAATGAGGGTTTTAAAAGGGAGTGGTGGTTATTGTATAGGTGGTCGCCTTTTCGAGATATCGCCATAAAGGTGGACCCGGGGTGACTCTAGAATGCGTTTGTACGATATGGGTATCAAATGAAAGGTGTTAATGAGTATTTTAAAAGGGAGTAATCCTTAGTTCCATAGGTGGACGCCGTTTCGAGATATCGCCATAAAGGTGGACCAGGGGTGACCCCAGAATTTGTTTGTACAATATGGGTATCAAAAGAAAGGTGTTAATGAGTATTTTAAAAGGCAGTAATCCTTAGTTCCATAGGTGGACGTCGTTTCGAGATATCGTCATAAAGGTGGACCAGGGGTGACCTTAGAATTTGTTTGTACAATATGGGCATCAAACGAAAGGTGTTAATGAGTATTTTAAAAGGAAGTGGGCCTTAGTTCTATAGGTGGACGCCGTTTCGAAATATCGCCATAAAGGTGGACCAGGGGTGACTCTAGAATTCGTTTCTGCAATATGGGTATCAAACGAAAGGAGCTAATGAGTATTTTAAAAGGGAGTGGGCCTTAGTTCTATAGGTGGACGCCTTTTCGAGGTATCTCAATAAAGGTGGACCAGGGGTGACTCTAGACTTTGTTTGTACGATATGCGTATCAAATGAAAGATGTTAATGAGTATTTTTAAATGGGAGTGGGCCTCCGTTCTATAGGTGTTCGCCTTTTCGAGATATCGCCATAAAGGTGGACCAGGGGTGACTCTAGGATATGTTTGTACGATATGGGTATCAAATGAAAGGCGTTAATGAGTATTTTAAAAGGGCGTGGGTCTTAGTTCTATAGGTGGACGCCTTATCGAGATATAGCCATAAAGGTGGACCAGGGGTGACTCTAGAATGAGTTTGTACGATATGGGTATCAAATTAAAGGTATTAATGAGAGTTTTAGTGGTGGTAGTTGTATATGTGAAGGCGTTTTCCAGATATCGACCAAAATGTGGACCAGGGTGACCCAGAACAACATCTGTTGGATACCGCTAATTTATTTATATATGTAATACCTGCCAAGAACTTTTCATTTTCTTCTACTTAATATGGTAGATGTCACAACTATTTTATAAAGTTTTTTCTAAAGTTATATTTCGCGTCAATAAAACGATTCAATTACCTTACCATGTTTCATCCCTTTTTTCGTATTTTTTTATAAAATTATGGCATTTTTTTTCATTTTTCATAATTTTCGATATCAAAAAAGTGGCCGTGGTCATAGTCGGATTTCGTTTATTTTTCATACCAAGATAAAATGAGTTCAAGTAAGCACGTGAACTAAGTTCATTAAAGATATATCGATTTTTGCTCAAGTTATCGTGTTAGCGGCCATGCGGAAGGACAGACGGACGACTGTGTATAAAAACTGGGCGTGGCATCAAGCGATTTCGCCCATTTTCACAGAAAACAGTTAGCGTCATAAAATCTATGCCCCTACCAAATTTCAAAAGGATTGGTTCATTTTTGTTCGACTTATGGCGTTAAAAGTATCCTAGACAAATTAAATGAAAAAGGGCGGAGCCACGCCCGTTTTGAAATTTTCTTTTATTTTTGTATTTTGTTGCACCATATCATTACTGGAGTTGAATGTTGACATAATTTACTTATATACTGTAAAGATATTAAATTTTTTGTTAAAATTTTACTTAAAAAAAAAATTTTTTTTAAAAGTGGGCGTGGTCCTCCGATTTTGCTAATTTTTGTTAAGCGTACATACAGTAATAGGAGTAACATTCCTGCCAAATTTCATCATGATATCTTCAACGACTGCCAAATGACAGCTTGCAAAATTTTAAATTACCTTCTTTTAAAAGTGGGCGGTGCCACGCCCATTGTCCAAAATTTTACTAATTTTCTATTCTGCGTCATAAGTTCAACTCATCTACCAAGTTTCGTCGCTTTATCTGTCTTTTGTAATGAATTATCGCACTTTTTCGGTTTTTCAAAATTTTCGATATCGAAAAAGTGGGCGTGGTTATAGTCCGATATCGTTCATTTTAAATAGCGATCTGAGATGAGTGCTCAGAAATCTACATACCAAATTTCATCAAGATACCTCAAAATTTACTCAAGTTATCGTGTTAACGGACGGACGGACGGACGGGCGGACGGACGGACATGGCTCAGTCAAATTTTTTTTCGATCCTGATTATTTTGATATATGGAAGTCTATATCTATCTCGATTCCTTTATATATGTACAACCAACCGTTATCCAATCAAACTTAATATACTCTGTGAGCTCTGCTCAACTGAGTATAAAAATCGGCGACAGAAAAATGAGTTTAAGCTAGAGGATAGGTTAAGTTGATCTGGCCGGTCCATGAGGACTTCACATATACTGAATGGGTCCGTAGCGTTACCAGAAGTTTGCTTTAACGGCCAAACTGAAAACCTTATCAAAAACCAGGACTTGTTATAAAATAACTCCGTCCTCTTGGCAAACACTGTAAGATTGAACACAGAACGTGCTCGATCGTTTTCTCCTCCAGCCCACACTTCCTACATCTGCTACCACTGACCAAGCCTAATTTGAAGGCATGTGACGCCAGAAGGCAGTGTCCAGTCAGAACACCCGTCATGAGTCTACAGTCCTCTCTTTTTAATGATAGAAGCAACTTTGTTAGTCTAAGGTTGTAAGACCTGCACATAATCTCCGACACTTTACAGCCCCCTGCTTGAACCCACGCCCTTCCTGCTTGTTCGATCATATGCACCTCTCGCCTTCGCTTAATTTCGTTCAATCAAATTGTGACATCTACGGAGCAAGCTTCAAGGGATGCGCCCTTTTTAGCTAGTTCATCCGCTTTTTCATTCCCATCTATTCCCATATGTAATCCGGCAGCCTTTAGGATCTGTTTATTTCCGGATCAGCACAGTATACCACAGACCCTGCCCCTTCCACTACTTTGGAACCATCTGTGTACACATGTATCGCCTCGTCCGCCATTTGAGCACCCTTGCGCCAACCGTCCACCTCTTTTGTGGCCTTAAGAACGCCCTCGAAGCGCAGATATGGAATCAGGTAGTCTGTTTGTCTTGTGATTCATGACGCTATACTACTATGGCCGTATGGTCGGCGCTCAAGCTGCCCCGAGACACCGAGCCTGGGTGCAGTTGTTAACGCTATGTTCTTTGCTACCAGATCTACAGGTGGAATGTGCAGAATGGCATACAGTGCAGCTGTGGGTAATGCTTTCAGGGCTCCCGTAATGCTAAGCATTGATAGTCTGCATACCCCTCTAATTTTTTGAGGTAGGTTGCTTTTTGTGCGGCTTTCCATTAAACAAGAATAGATGTAAGAAGTATAGGATAGGGCTTACAATTGCTGTAAAAATCGAATGAGAAAAAGAGGGCGATAAGCCCCACGTACACCCCAGCATTCTTTTACATGCACAAAGTGCCGTTGAATCCTTCTTGACCCTCTCCTCCACGTTGAGCTTCCATAACAGCTTACTGTCTAGGATGATTCCTAGATACTTTGTGCAAGGTTTCTCCTGTAGGGTTACCCCTCCTAACTTAGGCCTGAATCAATTTGGGACTTGTACCTCTTTGCAAACAAGACCATATCCGTCCGTCAACCCGGCATTAGATGCCCAGGTATGAATATCCCGAAGCGCTGGATCCATCAACGTACTAATCGTTGGAAGGCACTTTCCACTTATGACAATTGCAACGTCATTTGCGTATGCCGTAAGTTTTACGTGTCCCTCATCGAATTGCCTGAGTAGTTGGTTGATGGCCAGCGTCCACAGCAGAGGTGATAGCACCCCTCCCTGCAGCGTTCCCCTCTCCACTGATTTCGTGGCCTCGTACAATCCCCATTGTGATGCAACATTTCTGCAATTTAACAGGCAGCCGATCAATCTGGTTAAGGCTGGATGTACTTTAATGTAATTAAAACCATCCATAATCGTCCATTTAGAAACATTATTGAAAGCACCGGCAATGTCTATTAAGACTCCTAGAGCATACTCCTTATATTCCAGGGCTTTCTCTACGCTTATTACTACCCTATGCAATGTGGTGTCTACCGACTTGCCTTTGGTGTTCGCATGTTGTGTTGTGGAGAGCAGCTTTTCATCCACGTTGGACTTTATGTACACATCTATCAGTCTCTCAAAGGTTTTGAGTAGAAATGGTGTTACGCTAATGGGTCTATAAACTTTGGGATACACGTCACCGATCTTCCCCGTCTTTGATAGGAAAGCTATACGAGCACTTCTCCAAGAGTGCGGTACATGATTCAGTCTTATGCACCCAACGAATATTATTTTAAGCCATTCCACGACCGCGCTACTTGAAACTTGTAGCATGGCCGGGAATATATCATCTGGGCCCGGCGATTAAAACTTAGAACCCGTCTTCACTGCCCGCTCCTTGATCGAAGTGTGAGTACTGTTTGCTGGCTCTTCTAAACCATATCCCGATGGGAAATATGTATCAAGAAGCACCTCAAGGGATTCCTCATAGCACAGTACCATTCCCCGTTCCCTTTCTTTATTATTACCTGGACTATATTTCCCCTTTCTATGACTTTTCTCAACCGTGCTGTTTCTCTGGAGCACTCTATGTACATACAGACACTTTTCCACGAGATTCTCTTCGCCCTGGAAATTTCACGCTTGTAGATCCTCAGTGGATCCCTGTACTCATCCTGACACGCTTCGCTTTCCGCGGTCTTTGCTAGCTTAAACATTTCTTTTACCTGTCTTCTTATGTGAGGGGTCATTTAAAATTAAATGTTTTAAAGCAATCACTATAATTTCCAAAAGAAAAAGCAAATGTGTTTATCCTTTCTAATCCAACAAATAGATATCACATCCAAATCTGACACACGTCACATTCGGACAACTCGTGCGAGGACACAATAGAAACAGGAAATGAGCGCACAACACTTGACATGCATACGACCTGGCACTTCTATCTCTAACTATAATAAAAAGGGATATCCTTACAGTAAGAGAAAAAGGCACTTGTAGCGCTCGAGGAGAATTTATACGTGCACACACAAACCTTCACTCGAATAGTGAGTGTTGCTGTTGCTGCCAGCTAAATGAAGAAGTGAGTGTAAGCCAAAGAGTCCGGCATTTCACTTAGTGCAGGCGTAACGAGCCAGCAATGGGTTAGCATTTGGATGAGTCGGCAAAGCTTCGAACAACTGTTATCGCACACATAGAACTTGTATGCTAATATGTGGGCACACACATACAAATGAACGCTTACGAACGGATATGAAAGCGAAGCGGGCAATACATGTTTGTAAGTATTGATGCAAAACAAAGCATTTAAAGTGGCAGATAAAGCGTTTGAATTTGAAAAGTGGAATTGTTGCTCCGTATTTTGTAAAGCATTTACAATAAAAATGCTGAGAGCCAAAAGTGATTGCTATCCCAAAACGGGTTAATGTTCCATGTATGCATTTTTAAAGAAAATCATCTAGTTTGTTGTGAACATGCTTTTGTGGGAATACTGAAGTAACTCATGGAAATGGTAGGATGAGTAGAAGATGGAAGTTGTGTCAGCAAATACAAATGAGTTCACATTCATCAGTGAATTACAATTTTAAATGCGTTGCCTTTTAATTGTTCTCTCTGAATGAAGTTATACAATTTATTTCTTTTTTCTAGTTCGCAATATGGAAATCAGCTGTGCTGTCAACAGCAAAGTGCCAAAAGAATGTGGTCCTTAGGCATTGTAATTTTCTGCTGGTATCGGCTTGCTATCGTCAACCATGACGTGACTATCCAATGCTACAACAACATATAATGAAAGGGTAAATGCGATCTGTCACTTTATTCAAAAATAGAAACAGCCAGTAGTGGTACCTCCTGTAAAACCTCGAGAGCCATATACTCCTTTCAAAAGTAACGAAGTGTAACCGTTCCTGCGCAAAAAACTGAATAAGAACGGCCACACGACGGGGGTCGCACCCCTATAGGAGCCATGCTCCAAAGTAACCAGTTATTACTCAGGCTTCTCAATATTTTCACGTCGAGTGAGTTAGCAGTCACCATATTCACGCCGCTGAATTGGCAGATGAGACAACAATTGGATATCCACATATAAATCTTGCACCTGATGCTTAATATTAGTTCTAGCTTCAATAACAATGTATTTTCAGTTTCCTACATAGAACAATTACAAAAAATCAAGTAACTATTCATGTCAGAAATACACACGGAATGCTTGCCAAACACTGCCGAGGGGCGGCCCGCTTAGAATCTAATTGAAAAACGTGAAGCCAAAGATCTTCGGTGCGGTAGGCGGAGCACGCTACCATCAAACCAGGTCGGCCGAAAATGCGAAATATATTGAGCCGCAACAAAATACTCAAGTCTCTTGACAGCAGTACTTGGGGCAAAGATAAAGAAACACCCCATAACCACCTATAAAGCAATTTGCCAGCCGTTTGTATGCTAAGCGTCCCAAATATGTCGCCGACCTAAAAAAAAACCCACTAGAGGAAACTGCAGGCCTGTCAAAACACCGTACCTAGAACTGCCACGAGATTTCTTCCTATATATCTCCACCACAACATCAATCAATCTTCTCAGTGAGGCGAGAGTGCTCCCCGTAGAGGGGAGAAATTAAACGCTGAAAACAAAGTTTCTGCTGAATACAAAGACACCAGGTCATCCTAACGGACATCTGATTGAAGAGGCCCCGCCTGTCAGGAACTTAAGACGTTGTCTCCTTAAGCATTGTGAAAAATCCAACCCTTAATAACTAAACCGTATGAAGATAAGGAGCATGAAAGGCCTCCACAAAATTTGTTGGACCACTATTCCAGGGTCCCAATCGGTTTAGGAGCACGTTCTGTGTTCCTATCCTGCTCTCGTCAGGCCAAGGCTCCAGATCTCTAGGCAGCAATAAAGCTGGGCCCTAAAAGACTTCAAGTGTTTGCCAAGAGAATTGAATTATTCTATAACATAAGTCCTGTTACCTGATTGGAGTACTTCCGTTTGGTCGTCAAACAAATTCCGGTAATACTGACCGGCCAGTTCAACCTAATCTAACTATTCCAGAGTTTGAATTTTGAACTCCGTTCTTAAAGACAAATACTCGGGACTTGCAATTGAGGAAAATAAACTCTTAAGGAAAACGTTCGTCATTCTAGCTCAACTTCGATCTGGATACTGTATTAGGTTAAACTCTTACTTAACTTGAAGTAACCCCAGCATAACCAATATATGTTTCGCTTTTTATGTGTCGCCACATAACACCAACCGTCTTTACAACTGTAATGTGAAACCAAAATCTCTAAAACCTGTATTTATCTGGTCCAACCCTCTTGAAACTGCAAGTTTCCTCGGACTACCGTTGGAGGACATTGATGACAATTACTGAGTGGTCGTACCTTTTTTATAGGGCGAGGCACTGCTACAACAACAACAACGGGATTTGCCGTCCATTTTGTGAACAAAACATCAATCAGAAGAAAGTTTTTCATATTCAAAACTAGTTCTATTGATAATGCACATATGTACATAACTTTAATAGACATTAAGATGGATTCTGAAAAAAAAATGTTGGCCACACTTTAAGCTGAACAAAAAGCTGATACACTAGGATTGCCTGAAATTGTGCCCACAGCAAATCGAGTGAAATTGCCGAAAATCCTTTGCTTTTGATTGACAAAAAAGTTGTTGGAAATCATTTTGTGGCGTTTGTAGTGAACAGCTAGATAAACAAGAAGCAGCAGCACTTTTAGGGCTAAAAATAGAGAAGTGCGAAAAATTGCGCAAAACATTGTTGCAATGATTAAGTCAAAAGTTTTTTTTTTTTTCTTTCAGCAAAAGTTGATTTTTTGTACTGTGGCAATGATGCATGTGAGTTGTAAATCCACTTATTTATTCATGCATATATGGATGTGCACATTCATATGCATTATATGGTAATTATGTAGCTAGCAATCGCATAAATTTAAAATGAAGGTAATTCAACCTTTTGCTAAATATTAATTGACTTTTATTACGCCTATCCTTAAAGGTGGTAATAAAAATGATATCAAAAGTTACACGCCGATATCCAAACTTACCACTGTGTCAAAGCTATTTGCATAGTCAGGAATAAAATATACTTCTACGTGAAACATCTAATATGTCCTCAACAGCATGGGTTCGTTGCGGGAAGATCTACCATAACTAATTTGGCTATTTTTACGGAAGACTGTTTGGATTCTTTTCAAAAGGGCTACCAAATCGACGCGGACCATACTGATTTTTCTAAGGCTTTCGATAGAGTATCGCATAAAATACTACTGGCAAAACTTGAACCCTTGTGCTTTCACTCTGAGTTTTTAAAGTGGATCTCTTCTTACGTAGAGAACAGAAGTTGAGTCGTTCGTCTAGATAATGTGTCGTCTTTTCCATTCGCGGCAACTTCTGGTGTCCCCCAGGGCAACGTTTTGGGTCCGCTACTATTTGTCATATTTATTAACGACATATCATGTTGTTTTCAAAATGTAAGTTTCTTCTTTATACGGATGCCTTAAAAGTTTACCATGACATCAAGTCCTTGGATGATTCTGTAATCTTACAAAGTGAGCTTAGAAACTTACACCATTGATGTGTCCGTAATCTTTTATTCCTAAATATTGGTAAGTGTCATTTTACCACTTATGCTAAAGGTTCTGGTTCAGTTCCTACAACGTATAGTATTTCAGACGTTCCGTTCAAAAAGTTAACTGAAATTAAAGATTTGGGTGTGTATTTTGATACCAAGCTTACTTTTACCACTCACATAAGCTATATAGTTTCTTAAGCGTACCCGATGTTGGCTTTCATCCGCCGTAACTGCTCATCATTTTCAGATCCTTATACTTTCAAATTATTGTACACATCTTTAGTGCGATCGAGGTTGGAGTATGCGGTATTTGTTTGGAAACCTTTTCATGCTGTTTATGTTAAAAAGTTTGAGTCTGTTCAGATAGCTTTTGTGCGCTTTGCGTTGCGGTCGATGAACTTCCTAGACCCTGTACCATCATATCACTCTCGCTGTTTACTGATAAATCTTATGTCATTAGACTCCGACAGCGAACTGTGTTTTCAATGTACGTTGTCTTTGGTTTCTTTTTGGGGGGTCTGGTACGATATATCTATAATTTAAATGTCGAAACTACAACTGCCGAAAAAAAAATGTTGAAAAAGAACATGTCGAAAACCAAAAATGTTGAAAATTAAAATATCGAAAAATAAAATGCCGAAGAAAAAAATTTTGTTGTGGTGCTTTGCACACAGAGTATATTAACTTTGATTGCATAACGATTGGTTGTACAGGTATAAAGGAATCGAGATAGATATAGACTTCTATATATCAAAATCATCAGTATCGAAAAAAAATTTGATTGAGCCATGTCCGTCCGTCCGTCGTCCGTTAACACGATAACTTGAGTAAATATTGAGATATCTGCACCAGATTTGGTTCACGAGCTTATCTGGACCAAGAATAGATTGGTATTGAAAATGAGCGAAATCGAATGATAACCACGCCCACTTTTTATATATAACATTTTGGAAAACACAAAAAAAACTGATTATTTAGTAAATAATACACCTAGAATGCTGAAATTTGACGTGTAAATACTTAAAATTGGCTTGGCACCGCCCACTTGTGATAAAATCAATTTTACAAATATTATTAATCATAAATCAAAAATCGTTAAACCTATCGTAACAAAATTACGCAGAGTGCCTTTACTATAGGGAATGCTATGCAGAAAAATTAACGAAATCGGTTAAGGACCACGCCCACTTTTATATAAAATATTTTTAAAAGGGTCGTGGACGAATACAATAAGCTATATCTTTGCAAAAAAGAGCTTTATAACAAAGGTATTTCATTTCTCAAGTGGATTTATAACAATGAATAGGAAAAACTTCAAATTTTAAAAATTGGGCGTGGCACCGCCCCTTTTATGACTAAGCAATTTTCTATATTTCTGGAGCCATAACTCGATGAAAAATTAACGGATCTTAATAAAATTGGGTACACAAATTTTCCCTATAACAAGAAATATTTCTAGAAAAAATGGACGAGGTCGGTGAAAGACCACGCCTAATTTTATATAAAAGGTTTTAAAAAGGGTCGCAGATGAAAATAATAAGCTATATCTTAGCGAAAAAGTATTAACAGAATTTTACTTACTAATTTGAATTATAACATTACATTGGAAAACACTTAAATTTGAAAAAATGGGTGTGGCACCGCCCCTTTTTTGTCTAAGCAATTTTCAATGTTTCGGGAGCCATAACTCGAAGAAAAATTTACATATCGTAACAAAATTGGGTAAACATATTTTCCTTATAGCAGAAAATATTTCTAGTAAAAATGGACAGGATCGGTTAAGACCACGGGAACTTCAATGCAATGATATTTCACTTATCTAGTTTTATTGTGAGAGGAAATGGGAGACATTTTTTTTTAACGGGCGGTGCCACGTGTTATGTAGAAAAGTAATTTATCTGAAATGATATGTGCAATTGAAGCTCACGCTGATTATATAATGTTCGGTTACACCCGAACTTAGACACATTTACTTGTTCTTTCTGCTTTGCACAGGGTTATTGATATAAATGCTCCAACTAAATATATGCGAGCTAACGGTAAACCTAGATATGCACAGCGAACCATCAGCTTTTTTCAATAAAAAAATCAATTTTATTACCACTGAAAATGCAACAAAACCTAAGTATATCAAAACAGAAAAGAACGCATTCGAAATATTCTTGATAAAAAGACAGAGTATACAAAAATTTATGTTTTGAGAAATTTAGCATATTCCACTTCGATATGCTAACTCGTCCGTAATTTATTTGTAATTCCAGATTCTTCCATATATTTATGGTTGTTAAGATGTAACTTTGATATAAATTTAGTTTGTTTAGTATATCCGAAATTATATTATGTAACTAGCAGGGTACCCGACGTTGTTCTGGATGCGTATTTATATTAAAGTGGCCCTTATTTTTTATACTCAGTTGAGCAGAGCTCACAGAGTATATTAAGTTTGATTGGATAACGGTTGGTTGTACATATATAAAGGAATCGAGATAGATATAGACTTCCATATATCAAAATAATCAGGATCGAAAAAAAATTTGATTGAGCCATGTCCGTCCGTCCGTCCGTTAACACGATAACTTGAGTAAATTTTGAGGTATCTTGATGAAATTTGGTATGTAGGTTCCTGAGCACTCATCTCAGATCGCTATTTAAAATGAACGATATCGGACTATAACCACGCCCACTTTTTCGATATCGAAAATTTCAAAAAATCGAAAAAGTGCGATAATTCATTACAAAAGACAGATAAAGCGACGAAACTTGGTAGATGAGTTGAGCTTATGACGCAAAATATAAAATTAGTAAAATTTTGGACAATGGGCGTGGCACCGCCCACTTTTTAAAGAAGGTAATTTAAAATTTTGCAAGCTGTAATTTGGCAGTCGTTGAAGATATCATGATGAAATTTGGCAGGAACGTTATTCTTATTACTGTATGTACGCTTAATAAAAATTAGCAAAATCGGAGAAGGACCACGCCCACTTAAAAAAAAAAATTTTTTTTAAAGTAAAATTTTAACAAAAAATTTAATATCTTTACAGTATATAAGTAAATTATATCAAGATTCAACTCCAGTAATGATATGGTGCAACAAAATACAAAAATAAAAGAAAATTTAAAAATGGGCGTGGCTCCGCCCTTTTTCATTTAATTTGTCTAGGATACTTTTAATGCCATAAATCGAACAAAAATTAACCAATCCTTTTGAAATTTGGTAGGGGCATAGATTTTATGGAGTTAACTGTTTTCTGTGAAAATGGGCGAAATCGGTTGATGCCACGCCCAGTTTTTATACACAGTCGTCCGTCTGTCCTTCCGCATGGCCGTTAACACGATAACTTGAGCAAAAATCGATATATCTTTACTAAACTCAGTTCACGAACTTATCTGAACCCACTTTACCTTGGTATGAAAAATGAACGAAATCCGACTATGACCACGCCCACTTTTTCGATATCGAAAATTGCGAAAATTAAAAAAATGCCATAATTCTATACCAAATACGAAAAAAGGGATGAAACATGGTTAGGTAATTGGATTGTTTTATTGACGCGAAATATAACTTTAGAAAAAACTTTATAAAATGGTTGTGACACCTACCATATTAAGTAGAAGAAAATGAAAAAGTTCTGCAGGGCAAAATAAAACACCCTTAAAATCTTGCCAGGTATTACATATATAAATAAATTAGCGGTATCCAACCGATAATGTTCTGGGTCACTCTAGTCCACATTTTGGTCGATATCTGGAAAACGCCTTCACATATACAACTACCACCACTCCCTTTTAAAACTCTCATTAATATCTTTAATTTGATACCCATATCGTACAAACTCATTCTAGAGTCACCCCTGGTCCACCTTTATGGCGATATCTCGAAAAGGCGTCCACCTATAGAACTAAGCCCCACGCCCTTTTAAAATACTCATTAACACCTTTCTTTTGATACCCATATTGTACAAACAAATTCTAGGGTCACCCCTGCTCCACCTTTATGGCGATATCTCGAAACGGCGTCCACCTATGGAACTAAGGAATACTCACTTTTAAAATACTCATTATCACCTTTCTTTTGATGCCCATATTGTACAAACAAATTCTAGGGTCACCCCTGGTCCACCTTTATGGCGATATCTCGAAACGGCGTCCACCTATGGAACTAAGGATTACTCCCTTTTAAAATCCTCATTAATACCTTTAATTTGATATCCATATCGTACAAACGCATTCTGGAGTCACCCCTGGTCCACCTTTATGGCGATATCTCGAAACGGCGTCCACCTATGGAACTAAGGATTACTCCCTTTTAAAATACTCATTAATACCTTTAATTTGATATCCATATCGTACAAACGCATTCTAGAGTCCCCCTGGTCCACCTTTATGGCGATATTTCGAAAAGGTGTCCACCTATAGAACTAAGCCCCACACCCTTTTAAAATACTCATTAACACCTTTCTTTTGATACCCATATTGTACAAACAAATTCTAGGGTCACCCCTGGTCCACCTTTATGGCGATATCTCGAAACGGCGTCCACCTATGGAACTAAGGATTACTCCCTTTTAAAATACTCATTAACACCTTTCTTTTGATACCCATATTGTACAAACAAATTCTAGGGTCACCCCTGGTCCACCTTTATGGCGATATCTCGAAACGGCGTCCACCTATGGAACTAAGGATTACTCCCTTTTAAAATACTCATTAATACCTTTAATTTGATATCCATATCGTACAAACGCATTCTAGAGTCACCCCTGGTCCACCTTTATGGCGATATTTCGAAAAGGTGTCCACCTATAGAACTAAGCCCCACACCCTTTTAAAATACTCATTAACACCTTTCTTTTGATACCCATATTGTACAAACAAATTCTAGGGTCACCCCTGGTCCACCTTTATGGCGATATCTCGAAACGGCTTCCACCTATGGAACTAAGGATTACTCCCTTTTAAAATACTCATTAATACCTTTAATTTGATATCCATATCGTACAAACGCATTCTAGAGTCACCCCTGGTCCACCTTTATGGCGATATTTCGAAAAGGCGACCACATATACAACAACCACCACTCCCTTTTATAATCCTCATTAATACCTTTAATTTGATATCCATATCGTACAAACGCATTCTAGAGTCCCCCTGGTCCACCTTTATGGCGATATTTCGAAAAGGTGTCCACCTATAGAACTAAGCCCCACACCCTTTTAAAATACTCATTAACACCTTTCTTTTGATACCCATATTGTACAAACAAATTCTAGGGTCACCCCTGGTCCACCTTTATGGCGATATCTCGAAACGGCGTCCACCTATGGAACTAAGGATTACTCCCTTTTAAAATACTCATTAACACCTTTCTTTTGATACCCATATTGTACAAACAAATTCTAGGGTCACCCCTGGTCCACCTTTATGACGATATCTCGAAACGGCGTCCACCTATAGAACTAAGGCCCACTCCCTTTTAAAATACTCATTAACACCTTTCGTTTGATGCCCATATTGTGCAAACGCATTCTAGAGTCACCCCTGGTCCATCTTTACGGCGATATCTCGAAAAGGCGTCCATCTATAGAACTTAGGTCCACGCCCTTTTAAAATACTCATTAATACCTTTCATTTGATACCCATATCGTACAAACGCATTCTAGAGTCAACCCTGATCCACCTTTATGGCTATATCCCTAAATGGCGTCCACCTATAGAACTATGGCGCACTCCCTCATAAAATACTCTTTGATGCCTTTCATTTGATACACATGTCATACAAACACATTCCAGGGTTTCCCTCGGTTCATTTTCCTACTTGGTTATTTTCCCTTATGTTGTCACCATAGCTCTCAACTGAGTATGTAATGTCCCGAACTTAACCTTCCTTACTTGTTTTAAATTTTATTTAGTGTATGTGTACGACAACCAATCGCACACCTACCAAAGCATCGAAGTACACACGAAAACTTCGCGCCACCTGTCAGCGAATAGATAAACCGAATTGCACCAAAAGGTTTGAGTCCCTCATTACGCGTGTAAAAGGTTTAAAATCTTAGCTAAAAGTATTTCATATTGTAGGTAAATTTAAAGATTTTGGAGCAAATACATTTTGACCGATAACTCAGTTAGCGCTTAATTTATCGAAATATCACAAAATTCAAATGAAACCTGTGACCTTCCTCTATTGTTTGATGCCCATATTGTACGCATATTTAGAGGTTTTAGGTAACCTCATTTTAACCGATTATCGAGAAATAATTTTTTTTTGGTATGCCACTGTATCTATTCATGAATTTGATTTTTAATTTATATCAAGCTGAAAAAAAACTTTGCAAAGGCATTCTTAGATATTTGTTTGGAAGCTAAGTGGATTTTCCTTCGTTTTTCAAAAAAAAAATCCTTAAAAGTAGCTTAATTAAAGCTTAAACAACTATATCTTTTTTGTTTCTCACGCGATTTTAATGAAATAAGTTCTAGATTCCCTTCTGTATTACAGGCTATCCACCTGTGAAAGTCTCATAAAAATCCATTCGTTAGTTTCCGAGATTATCGATATCATACAGACAAACAGACAAACAGAAAAAAGTGGTGCCGATGGATTCTACGACATTCCAAACTTCAAGTACACTAATTTTTTTTTTTTTCGAAATTTTAGATGTACAGACACGATTTTCTAGAGATTTATTATAGTATAGAAGAAGATAGATTTCCTTCGTTTTTCAAAAAAAAAATCCTTAAAAGTAGCTTAATTATAGCTTAAACAACTATATCTTTTTTGTTTCTCACGCGATTTTAATGAAGTAAGTTCTAGATTCCCTTCTGGAATACAGGCTATCCATCTGTGAAAGTCTCATAAAAATCCATTTGTTAGTTTCCGAGATTATCGATATCATACAGATAAACAGACAAACAGAAAAAAGTGGTGCCGATGGATTCTACGCCATTCCAAACGTCAAGTACACTCATTTTTTTTTTAGAAATCTTGGATGTACAGACACGATTGTCTAGAGATTTATTATAGTATAGATACATAGATAGAAGAAGATAGATTTCCTTCGTTTTTCAAAAAAAAAAATCCTTAAAAGTAGCTTAACTATAGCTTAAACAACTATATCTTTATATTTCTCACGCGATTTCAATGAAATAAGTTCTAGATTCCCTTCTGGATTACAGGCTATCCATCTGCGAAAGTCTTATAAAAATCCATTCTTTAGTTTCCGAGATTATCGATATCATACAGACAAACAGACAAACAGAAAAAAGTGGTGCCGATGGATTCTACGACATTCCAAACGTCAAGTACACTCATTTTTTTTTTTAGAAATCTTAGATGTACAGACACGATTTTCTAGAGATTTATTATAGTATAGAAGAAGATAGATTTCCTTCGTTTTTCAAAAAAAAATCCTTAAAAGTAGCTTAATTATAGCTTAAACAACTATATCTTTTTTGTTTCTCACGCGATTTTAATGAAGTAAGTTCTAGATTCCCTTCTGGATTACAGGCTATCCATCTGTGAAAGTCTCATAGAAATCCATTTGTTAGTTTCCGAGATTATCGATATCATAAAGACAAACAGACAAACAGAAAAAAGTGGGGCCGATGGATTCTACGACATTCCAAACGTCAAGTACACTCATTTTTTTTTTTAGAAATCTTGGATGTACAGACACGATTTTCTAGAGATTTATTATAGTATAGATAGATAGAAGATAGATAGATAGATAGATTGTAGGTAAATTTATAGATTTTGGAGCAAATACATTTTGACCGATAACTCAGTTTTCAATTAGTTTATCGAAATATCACAAAATTCAAATGAAACCTGTGATCTTCCTCTATTGTTTGATGCCCATATTGTACGCATATTTAGAGGTTTTAGGTAACCTCATTTTAACCGATTATCGTAATATGGGAGCGTAAAATAATTTTTTTTTGGTACTCCACTGTATCTATTCATGAATTTGATTTTTAATTTATATGAAATTGAAAAAAAAACTTTGCAAAGGCATTCTTTGATATTTGTTTGGAAACTAAGTGCATTTTCCTTCGTTTTTCAAAAAAAAAAAAATCCTTAAAAGTAGCTTAATTATAGCTTATACAACTATATCTTTTTTGTTTCTCACGCGATTTTAATGAAATAAGTTCTAGATTCCCTTCTAGATTACGGGCTATCCATCTGTGAAAGTCTCATAAAAATCCATTAGTTTGTTTCCGAGATTATCGATATCATACAGACAAACAAACAAACAGACAAACAGAAAAAAGTGGTGCCGATGGATTCTACGACATTCCAAACGTCAAGTACACTCATTTTTTTTTTAGAAATCTTGGATGTACCGACACGATTTTCTAGAGATTTATTATAGTATAGATAGATAGAAGATAGATAGATAGATAGATAGATTGTAGGTAAATTTATAGATTTTGGAGCAAATACATTTTGACCGATAACTCAGTTTTCAATTAGTTTATCGAAATATCACAAAATTCAAATGAAACCTGTGATCTTCCTCTATTGTATAGACACGATTTTCTAGAGATTTATTATAGTATAGATAGATAGAAATAGATTGATAGATAGATAGATTGTAGGTAAATTTATAGATTTTGGAGCAAATACATTTTGACCGATAACTCAGTTTTCAATTAGTTTATCGAAATATCACAAAATTCAAATGAAACCTGTGATCTTCCTCTATTGTATAGACACGATTTTCTAGAGATTTATTATAGTATAGATAGATAGAAATAGATTGATAGATAGATAGATTGTAGGTAAATTTATAGATTTTGGAGCAAATACATTTTGACCGATAACTCAGTTATCGATTAATTTATCGAAATATCACAAAATTCAAATGAAACCTGTGATCTTCCTCTATTGTTTGATGCCCATACTGTACTCATATTTAGAGGTTTTAGGTAACCTCAATTTAACCGATTATCGTAATATGGGAGCGTAAAATAATTTTTTTTTTTTGGTACGCCACTGTATCTATTCATGAATTTGATTTTTAATTTATATGAAATTGAAAAAAAAACTGTGCAAAGGCATTCTTTGATATTTTTTTGGAAACTAAGTGCATTTTCCTTCGTTTTTCAAAAAAAAAATCCTTAAAAGTAGCTTAATTATAGCTTAAACAACTATATCTTATTTGTTTCTCACGCGATTTTAATGAAATAAGTTCTAGATTCCCTTCTGGATTACAGGCTATCCATCTGCGAAAGTCTTATAAAAATCCATTCGTTAGTTTCCGAGAATATCGATATCGTACAGACAAACAGACAAACAGACAAACAGAAAAAGTGGTGCCGATGGATTCTACGACATTCCAAACGTCAAGTACACTCATTTTTTTTTTTAGAAATCTTGGATGTACAGACACGATTTTCTAGAGAATTATTATAGTATAGATAGATAGATAGAAGAAGATAGATTTTCTTCGTTTTTCAAAAAAACAAAATCCTTAAAAGTTGCTTAATTATAGCTTAAACAACTATATCTTATTTGTTTCTCACGCGATTTTAATGAAATAAGTTCTAGATTCCCTTCTGGATTACAGGCTATCCATCTGCGAAAGTCTCATAAAAATCCATTCGTTAGTTTCCGAGATTATGGATATCATACAGACAAACAGACAAACAGAAAAAAGTGGTGCCGATGGATTCTACGACATTCCAAACGTCAAGTACACTCATTTTTTGTTTAGAAATCTTGGATGTACAGACACGATTTTCTAGAGATTTATTATAGTATAGATAGATAGATAGAAGAAGATAGATTTCCTTCGTTTTTCAAAAAAAAAATCCTTAAAAGTAGCTTAATTATAGCTTAAACAACTATATCTTATTTGTTTCTCACGCGCTTTTAATGAAATAAGTTCTAGATTCCCTTCTGGATTACAGGCTATCCATCTGCGAAAGTCTTATAAAAATACATTCTTTAGTTTCCGAGATTATCGATATCATACAGACAAACAGAAAAACAGAAAAAAGTGGTGCCGATGGATTCTACGACATTCCAAACGTCAAGTACACTCAATTTTTGTTTAGAAATCTTGGATGTACAGACACGATTTTCTAGAGATTTATTATAGTATAGATAGATAGATAGAAGAAGATAGATTTTCTTCGTTTTTCAAAAAAAACAAAATCCTTAAAAGTAGCTTAATTATAACTTCTACAACTATATCTTTTTTGTTTCTCACGCGATTTTAATGAAATAAGTTCTAGATTTCCTTCTGGATTACAGGCTATCCATCTGTGACAGTCTCATAAAAATCCATTTGTTAGTTTCCGAGATTATCGATATCATACAGACAAACAGAAAAACAGAAAAAAGTGGTGCCGATGGATTCTACGACATTCCAAACGTCAAGTACACTCAATTTTTGTTTAGAAATCTTGGATGTACAGACACGATTTTCTAGAGAATTATTATAGTATAGATAGATAGATAGAAGAAGATAGATTTTCTTCGTTTTTCAAAAAAACAAAATCCTTAAAAGTTGCTTAATTATAGCTTAAACAACTATATCTTTTTTGTTTCTCACGCGATTTTAATGAAATAAGTTCTAGATTTCCTTCTGGATTACAGGCTATCCATCTGTGACAGTCTCATAAAAATCCATTTGTTAGTTTCCGAGATTATCGATATCATAGAGACAAACAGAACAAGTAAGAACGGGACTGTCTTCGGCTGTGCCGAAAACTTCATACCTTTCATGAATGGGGCTGAACAATAATCTTATCCCGTTCTTAATCTCCGAATAATCGGATGTATAAGATAAGAAATATATAGTGAACAGATCTACGTGCGTGTTGACTACGAATCACGTATTTCAAAAATATATGACGAAGACGTAACTATTTGATGAAATTTGATGAATCTTGAAGCTTCTAGCCGTAAAAAAGGGTCCAATATGACAGTTTATATGAAGTATATAATATATATACCAACGATCTCTATGTTTTTTTCAGACAACAATATATGCTATATACGTAAGCATTTTGTGAAATTTGAAGCTTCTAACTGTTAAAACGGGGCAGAAATTGCGCAAAGTTTCTTATCTGAACAATCGGTTGTATGAGATATATACTATGTGTACCACCGATCTCAATGATTTTTTCAGACATCAATATATGCTATACACGTAAGCAGTTGGTGAAATTTGAAGCTTCTAGCTGTTAAAATGGGGCCGAAATCGTAAAAAAAATATATATATCCTATATATACCATCATATATATATTATATATATCACCGATCTCTATGATTTTTTGACACAACAATACATACTATATACGTAAGCAATCGGTGAAATTTGAAGCTTATAACTGTTAAAATGGGGAAGAAATTGCGCAAAGTTTCTTATCTGAACAATCGGTTGTATGTGATATATACTATATATACCACCGGTATCTATGATTTTCTCAGACAACAATATATGCTATACACGTAAGCATTTGGTGAAATTTGAACATATCTAAACGATTTTTAAGATAAATATAAAATAAAAAATAGGTAGGTAATCTGTGTGAGGATGCAATGCTTCACGTTTTTTGTGGTCTGCATGTAAAAACTATGGCTACGAATCACGTATTTCAAAAATATATGACGTAAACGTAACTATTTGATGAAATTTGATGAATCTTGAAGCTTCTAGCCGTAAAAAAGGGGTCAATATGACAGTTTATATGAAGTATATAATATATATACCACCGATCTCTATGATTTTTTCAGACAACAATATTGCTATATACGAAAGCATTTTGTGAAATTTGAAGCTTCTAACTGTTAAAACGGGGCAGAAATTGCGCAAAGTTTCTTATCTGAACAATCGGTTGTATGAGATATATACTATTTATACCACCGATCTCAATTATTTTTTCAGACATCAATATATGCTATATACGTAAGCAATCAGTGAAATTTGCAGCTTATACCTGTTAAAATGGGGTAGAAATTGCGAAAAGTTTCTTATCTGAACAATCGGTTGTATGAGATATATACTATATATACAACCGATCTCTATGATTTTTTCAGACAACAATATATGCTATATAAGTAAATATTCGGTGAAATTTGAAGCTTCTAGCTGTTAAAATGGGGCTAAAATTTGCGAAAATATATATATATATACTATATATATATACTATATATACCACGATATATATACTATATATATCACCGATCTTTATGATTTTTTCAGACAACAATATATGCTATATACGTAAGCATTCGCTGAAATTTGAAGCCTCTAGCTCTTAAAATAGGGCAGTAATTACGAAAAGTTCCTTATCTGAACAATCTGTTGTGGGGGATATATACTATATATACGACCGATCTCATAAATTTTTTCAGGCAACAATATGTGCAATATACGAAAGTATATGGTGAAGTTTGAAGCTTCAATCTGTTAAATTGGGTAAGATATTACAAAAATCCTCTTTTTCTGAAAAATCGGTTGTATGGAGGATATATGCTATAGTGGTCCGATCCGGTCGGTTCCGACAAATGTCTAATCGGACACCCAAATACACCTGCTCACCAAATTTTATCAAGATATCTCAAAAATTGAGGGACTAGTTTGCATACAAACAGACAGACGGTAAGACGGACAGACGGACAGACGGACATGGTTAAATCAACTCAGCTCTTCAACCTGATTATTTCGGTATACTTAATGGTGGGTCTATCTATTTTCCTTTAAGGACTTACAATTTTCGGTTTCGTGACGAAATTAATATACCATTTCATTTTCATGAAAGTTATAAAAAGAGGTAGGTAATCTGTGTGAGGATGTAAAGCTTCACGTTTTTTGTGGTCTGCATGTAAAAACTATGGCTACGAATCACGTATTCCAAAAATATATGACGTAAACGTAACTATTTGATGAAATTTGATGAATCTTGAAGCTTCTAGCCGTAAAAAAGGGTCCAATATGACAGTTTATATGAAGTATATAATATATATACCACCGATCTCTATGATTTTTTCAGACAACAATATATGCTATATACGAAAGCATTTTGTGAAATTTGAAGCTTCTAACTGTTAAAACGGGGCAGAAATTGCGCAAAGTTTCTTATCTGAACAATCGGTTGTATGAGATATATACTATGTATACCACCGATCTCAACGATTTTTTCAGACATCAATATATGCTATATACATAACCAATCGGTGAAATTTAATGGGGTAGAAATTGCGAAAAGTTTCTTATCTGAACAATCGGTTGTATGAGATATATACTATATATACAACCGATCTCTATGATTTTTCAGACGACAATATATGTTATATACGTAAGCAATCAGTGAAATTTGAAGCTTATAGCTGTTAAAATTGGGTAGAAATTGCGAAAAGTTTCTTATCTGAAAAATCGGTTGTATGAGATATATACTATATATACAACCGATCTCTATGATTTTTTCAGACAACAATATATGCTATATACATGACCAATCGGTGAAATTTAATGGGGTAGAAATTGCGAAAAGTTTCTTATCTGAACAATCGGTTGTATGAGATATATACTATATATACAACCGATCTCTATAATTTTTTCAGACAACAATATATGCTATATAAGTAAATATTCGGTGAAATTTGAAGCTTCTAGCTGTTAAAATGGGGCTAAAATTTGCGAAATTATATATATATATACTATATATATATACTATATATACCACCATATATATACTATATATACCACCGATCTTTATGATTTTTTCAGACAACAATATATGCTATATACGTAAGCATTCGCTGAAATTTGAAGCCTCTAGCTCTTAAAATAGGGCAGTAATTACGAAAAGTTCCTTATCTGAACAATCGGTTGTGGGGGATATATACTATATATACGACCGATCTCATAAATTTTTTCAGGCAACAATATGTGCAATATACGAAAGTATATGGTGAAGGTTGAAGCTTCAATCTGTTAAATTGGGTAAGATATTACAAAAATCCTCTTTTTCTGAAAAATCGGTTGTATGGAGGATATATGCTATAGTGGTCCGATCCGGTCGGTTCCGACAAATGTCTAATCGGACACCCAAATACACCTGCTCACCAAATTTTATCAAGATATCTCAAAAATTGAGGGACTAGTTTGCATACAAACAGACAGACGGACAGACGGACATGGCTAAATCAACTCAGCTCTTCAACCTGATTATTTCGGTATACTTAATGGTGGGTCTATCTATTTTCCTTTAAGGACTTACAATTTTCGGTTTCGTGACGAAATTAATATACCATTTCATTTTCATGAAAGGTATAAAAATAGGTAGGTAATCTGTGTGAGGATGCAATGCTTCACGTTTTTTGTGGTCTGCATGTAAAAACTATGGCTACGAATCACGTATTTCAAAAATATATGACGTAAACGTAACTATTTGATGAAATTTGATGAATCTTGAAGCTTCTAGCCGTAAAAAAGGGTCAATATGACAGTTTATATGAAGTATATAATATATATACCACCGATCTCTATGATTTTTTCAGACAACAATATTGCTATATACGAAAGCATTTTGTGAAATTTGAAGCTTCTAACTGTTAAAACGGGGCAGAAATTGCGCAAAGTTTCTTATCTGAACAATCGGTTGTATGAGATATATACTATTTATACCACCGATCTCAATGATTTTTTCAGACATCAATATATGCTATATACGTAACCAATCAGTGAAATTTGAAGCTTATAGCTGTTAAAATGGGGTAGAAATTGCGAAAAGTTTCTTATCTGAACAATCGGTTGTATGAGATATATACTATATATACAACCGATCTCTATGATTTTTTCAGACAACAATATATGCTATATAAGTAAATATTCGGTGAAATTTGAAGCTTCTAGCTGTTAAAATGGGGCTAAAATTTGCGAAAATATATATATATATACTATATATATATACTATATATACCACCATATATATACTATATATACCACCGATCTTTATGATTTTTTCAGACAACAATATATGCTATATACGTAAGTATTCGCTGAAATTTGAAGCCTCTAGCTCTTAAAATAGGGCAGTAATTACGAAAAGTTCCTTATCTGAACAATCTGTTGTGGGGGATATATACTATATATACGACCGATCTCATAAATTTTTTCAGGCAACAATATGTGCAATATACGAAAGTATATGGTGAAGTTTGAAGCTTCAATCTGTTAAATTGGGTAAGATATTACAAAAATCCTCTTTTTCTGAAAAATCGGTTGTATGGAGGATATATGCTATAGTGGTCCGATCCGCTCGGTTCCGACAAATGTCTAATCGGACACCCAAATACACCTGCTCACCAAATTTTATCAAGATATCTCAAAAATTGAGGGACTAGTTTGCATACAAACAGACAGACGGTAAGACGGACATGGCTAAATCAACTCAGCTCTTCAACCTGATTATTTCGGTATACTTAATGGTGGGTCTATCTATTTTCCTTTAAGGACTTACAATTTTCGGTTTCGTGACGAAATTAATATACCATTTCATTTTCATGAAAGTTATAAAAATAGGTAGGTAATCTGTGTGAGGATGCAAAGCTTCTCGTTTTTTGTGGTCTGCATGTAAAAACTATGGCTACGAATCACGTATTCCAAAAATATATGACGTAAACGTAACTATTTGATGAAATTTGATGAATCTTGAAGCTTCTAGCCGTAAAAAAGGGTCCAATATGACAGTTTATATGAAGTATATAATATATATACCAACGATCTCTATGATTTTTTCAGACAACAATATATGCTATATACGAAAGCATTTTGTGAAATTTGAAGCTTCTAACTGTTAAAACGGGGCAGAAATTGCGCAAAGTTTCTTATCTGAACAATCGGTTGTATGAGATATATACTATGTATACCACCGATCTCAACGATTTTTTCAGACATCAATATATGCTATACACGTAAGCAGTTGGTGAAATTTGAAGCTTCTAGCTGTTAAAATGGGGTAGAAATTGCGAAAAGTTTCTTATCTGAACAATCGGTTGTATGAGATATATACTATATATACAACCGATCTCTATGATTTTTTCAGACGACAATATATGTTATATACGTAAGCAATCAGTGAAATTTGAAGCTCATAGCTGTTAAAATGGGGTAGAAATTGCGAAAAGTTTCTTATCTGAACAATCGGTTGTATGAGATATATACTATATATACAACCGATCTCTATGATTTTTTCAGACAACAATATATGCTATATACATAACCAATCGGTGAAATTTGAAGCTTATAGCTGTTAAAATGGGGTAGAAATTGCGAAAAGTTTCTTATCTGAACAATCGGTTGTATGAGATATATACTATATATACAACCGATCTCTATAATTTTTTCAGACAACAATATATGCTATATAGGTAAATATTTGGTGAAATTTGAAGCTTCTAGCTGTTAAAATGGGGCTAAAATTTGCGAAATTATATATATATATACTATATATATATACTATATATACCACCATATATATACTATATATACCACCGATCTTTATGATTTTTTCAGACAACAATATATGCTATATACGTAAGCATTCGCTGAAATTTGAAGCCTCTAGCTCTTAAAATAGGGCAGTAATTACGAAAAGTTCCTTATCTGAACAATCGGTTGTGGGGGATATATACTATATATACGACCGATCTCATAAATTTTTTCAGGCAACAATATGTACAATATACGAAAGTATATGGTGAAGTTTGAAGCTTCAATCTGTTAAATTGGGTAAGATATTACAAAAATCCTCTTTTTCTGAAAAATCGGTTGTATGGAGGATATATGCTATAGTGGTCTGATCCGGTCGGTTCCGACAAATGTCTAATCGGACACCCAAATACACCTGCTCACCAAATTTTATCAAGATATCTCAAAAATTGAGGGACTAGTTTGCATACAAACAGACAGACGGACAGACGGACAGACGGACATGGCTAAATCAACTCAGCTCTTCAACCTGATTATTTCGGTATACTTAATGGTGGGTCTATCTATTTTCCTTTAAGGACTTACAATTTTCGGTTTCGTGACGAAATTAATATACCATTTCATTTTCATGAAAGGTATAAAAATAGGTAGGTAATCTGTGGGGGGATGCAAAGCTTCACGTTTTTTGTGGTCTGCATGTAAAAACTATGACTACGAATCACGTCTTTCAATAATATATGACGTAAACGTAACTATTTGATGAAATTTGATGAATTTTGAAGCTCCTAGCCGTAAAAAAGGGGCAAAAATGACAGTTTATATGAAGTATATAATATATATACCACCGATCTCTATGATTTTTTCAGACATAAATATATGCTATACACGTAAGCATTTGGTGAAATTTGAAGCTTATAGCTGTTAAAATGAGGCAAAAATCGCAAAAAAAAATATATATACTATATATATAACTTAACAAGGGGGCAGACACACTTACTTGTAAGAATGTGCTGACACCACACTTCAACAAACACAAGCAAAGCCAACGATCCGATATCATATTGTGTAAGCAGACAAAATGCAATCCATGGGAACTGCAGCGTAAGCGATATGATATGCGGACAAAATGCAAGCCGTGTGACTCGCCACACAAGCAAAAAATATTATTTTGGCCAACCGTGGGAAGTGCAGTGTCAGCAATTATGAAATCACTTAGATTAATGTAGAAGCTTAGAGCTTAGGTTAAGTGAATGATAGAGTCAGTCTGTTCTTGACATTGAGGAAGAATAAATGGTAAATATCGTTAAGCGGAAAAAGCTATTTTTATTTGGATCTTTTCAGGTTGCAAAAAGGACCTCCTTAAATGTGAGGTCCATAGTGATTAGTGACAAAGTGATAGTGATAGTGGAGTGCTAAGAAAAAAAAATAATAGAAATTTTACCGATAAAGGAATAAAAAATATAGAGAGGCAAGACCTCAGCTTAGATAATTTAAGGCTTGTACAGCCAATAACGAAAATACCAAAACCGAGATTCACCTTCGAGGGGACCCTCCGGTTATAACGATAGCTTAACTCTGCGATTCCCTTCGGGACCCTCCAGGGTATAAAATCTCCTCTCCCCAGGAGAGGTAAAACGAATAATAAAAAAAACAAGTGAATAACAAAAAGTTGAGTGAAAAGTGATGCTACACGCAGTAAATTACTACGTCCAATCCTAAAAGCCCTCAGAGGGCTATACAGGAATAATATTAAAAGAAGCGAGCCTGTGACCCCTAAGATCCTCTGGCGCGCGAATAAAATTCAACACGAAAATTGAAACATTTTATAAGTGAATTATCATACGGCCCCACTATTGCTATTCCAAGTGCACGTATAATCACACTGGCTGGGTGAGTCCGTATACCGATACTTCTAGGACGGACCTCACCATACCAAAGGCCGAAAAATGGTTAACGACTCCTGTGACCGTGTCATGTACACAAAATTTTTTTTTGCAATATGCAACTTGCCGCTCCCTTCAGGATACGGCAAAAATTTCCTTCTGAAAAAGTTAACCCGAGCGTACACATAAGAACACACTTGGGCCGGCTTTAAAAGTTAACCTGAGCGTACACATAAGAACACACTTGGGCCGGCTTATCCTTTTGTGAAGTTTCCAGGGTACACATCAGCGCACACTGGAAACGGTCACTCGTTACTTGCGATACTTTCAGCGTACCCATAAGAACACGCTAAAGATTCGCAATATGTCCAGGGCGTTGTGGAGCAACTGTGCCTTAGTAGGTTGCCTTCAATCTGATTGTCGACGACTAAAAAGGAGTGACACAGCCTCCCCTGACCAAAACCATAATTATTTAAAGACTAATGTACTGTGAAACGCCAACTTGGTACATGTCGCCGTTGCCATAAGAACACGGTAAAAGTTTCACAAATGTAACTAAAGTCCTCTTTTTCTTTGCAGGAAACTGTCAAAGTGTAAGGACAACCTTAAAACTAAAACAAAAAACAAATAAATCGTCTGTGCTATAAGGACTATCCCGTCAGGTGATCGCGAACGCCAGTAAGTAACAAAAAAAATAATAAAAAACAATTTTTAAAGAGCCACCGTGTGCCAAATTAAAATTTAAAAATATATTTTTTAATCTCAAACTAAAATTTTTTTTTTATCTGAAATGGACGCTTTAGCCACGAAAGTTAATGAACTTAATGGGGGCATTAATGCTCTGCTCGAGCAGATTAGGCGGCTTGAGACACGCCTTGGGGGTATAGAAAGCAACGGTGTTGCTCTGAACTCTAGGCTAGGGGAAATTGAATGCAATAACGCGAGTTTAGAACAAAATCTTGCCAGAATCGATGAGCGATTGGGAAGAGTAGAACAGGGTGGCGTAAGAACGCAGCCACAGGGGGTATTGGCAGCGGTGCGAACACCACTGTCGGAGCAAGACCTAAAGGATATTGGCAGACTCCCCGACTGCGTGAAGGAGCTGCAAGTTTTTGAAGGCAGCCCTTCTCAATACATCTCTTGGGTTCACAGCGTTGAAGGAATTCTGTCGGACTACGATATCGTCAAGGAAAGGCCCCTGTATCGTGCCATCCTGCAACATATTAGGCAGAAAATCCGTGGCTTTGCCGATGCAGCACTGGTAGCGTATAATGTTTTCGATAGCGATTGGGTAGAAATAAAAAGGGTATTATCACTGCATTACGCAGACAAAAGGGACATTAGGACTTTAGAGCACCAACTGAATCAGCTAGCTCAGAGAGGTTCAAAATTAGATGATTTCTACGCAACGGTCAATCATCAGTTGTCTCTAATAGTGAACAAAATCAAGTGCGATGACTATAGCCAGGAAACCGTGTCGGTCCTTGTGGAAACGTACCGTAACAGGGCACTCGATGTTTTCATACGGGGCCTCAGTCCAGAATTGTCACGTATGCTTATAGTGCAGAAGCCAAAAACACTGCCAGAAGCGTACACGGCCTGCCTTGACATCCAGAACCTAACGTTAAGGAACACAATAGTCCATGCAAACACTCCAAATAGAGTAGTTGTCCCCACCAATACCCTGTCGCAAGTTACTCAGAGACCACCGTTACCTCCTCGATCACGGTCTACATACAACTGGACGAATCGGAACAATACTCAAGGGAATGGCCGGTCATCCTACAACAGATTGCAAGGCAATCAAGGGACGAACACCGCACTTCCTGCTAGACCCGCAGCCCCAAGACCTGCGGAAAGAATGGATGTCGACGACAGTGTTCAAACCAGACAGGTGAACTACATGAACCGACCGACGAATTACAACGCCTTCAAAAGGGGACCTGCATCATCGATTGAAAAGATGCCCAAACAGCAGAGGCTCTACAACATGGAAGCCAACAGCGCAGATGTAGAAAGCGGACCTTCGACGTATGCTGAATCGACAGAAGACAACTTCCAGCAGGTAAATTTTATGGCGGACGGGCCACCAGCCTATTTCATATGAGCACTACCGCGCAATCCAGTATACCCTATCTCACTTGTTTGACACCAAACAAAGTAGCCCTAAAGTTCTTAGTTGACACAGGGGCAAATAAAAATTTTATAAAACCTGAATTGGCAACTAATACAGTCCCAGTCAATCCACCTTTCTCAGTAACCACCGTAGCGGGACCTGTAGTAATAAACAAAAAAATCAGCGGGAGATTTTTCCAAAATGCTGGTAACGAAGCTATGGTGACCTTTTACGCACTTCCTGGTTTAAGCTCGTTTGATGGGATAATAGGCGATGACACCCTCAAAGAACTGGGTGCCGTCATAGACAGGAAAAAACATGTCCTTACAATAGATCCCAATATAAGAATTCCGCTCAAAAACAAAGTCGTAGGAAGCCTAAATTTTTTCGAAACTGACGATATACCCGACGCAATTCTCCCAAGCCTAAAAGCCATGATAGAAAAGTATTCTCATCTGTTCGGTCCACTTAACATCAAATCAAATATTAAAACCACAGTTCGAGCTGAGATAAAGACTACCACGAATGAGCCCATATACACGAAAAGTTACCCATATCCTGCAAACATGAGGGAAGAGGTAGAAAAACAAATTACTGAGTTGCTTGAAGAAGGAATTATACGACCATCCAAAAGCCCGTACAATCCTCCTATTTGGGTAGTTCCGAAAAAACCCAAACCCTCTGGTGAAAAGCAGTATAGAATGGTAGTGGACTTCAAACGTCTGAATGCAGTCACCGTGCCAGACGCCTATCCTATCCCAGATATTAATGCAACGCTGGCCAGTTTAGGGAACGCAAAATATTTCACAACTATAGATCTGACCTCAGGCTTTCACCAAATCACAATGAAAGAGACAGATATACCCAAAACAGCGTTTTCAACAATGAATGGAAAGTACGAATTTCTGAGATTACCTTTTGGGTTAAAAAACGCTCCGGCTATATTCCAGCGAATGATTGATGACGTTCTTAAAGAGTATATAGGGAGGATATGCTACGTGTATATCGACGACATTATTGTCTTTGGAAAAAGTACCGACGAACATTTAGTAAATTTAGAGATAGTGTTTAAACGGCTTGCGGATGCTAATTTGAGAGTGAATTTGGAAAAAACTAAGTTTATGAGAACGGAAGTAGAATTTCTGGGATATGTAATAACATCCGACGGGATGAAGGCAGATCCTTCAAAGGTCCAAGCTATAGAGAACCTCTCACCCCCAGAAACGCTTAAGGAACTAAAAATCTTTTTGGGAATGACGTCGTATTACCGAAAGTTCATTCGAGATTACGCTAAGGTTGCTAAACCCTTGACCAATCTCACACGCGGTGAGAATTCGCAGGTCAAGGCAAACCAATCTAGAAGAGTGCGTATCAAAATGAATTCCGAGGCCCTTCAGGCCTTCGATACTCTAAAAAAACTACTCGTTTCCTCAGATATTCTCGCATTTCCAGATTTCGAAAAACCGTTCAACCTTACCACCGACGCCTCAAACTATGCCATTGGTGGGGTGCTATCCCAAGGAGAAACAGGGAAAGATCGACCCATCGCCTACATCTCAAGATCTTTAAGCAGAACAGAGGAAAACTATGCCACAAACGAGAAGGAAATGTTGGCTATAGTTTGGGCTCTAGACAACTTGAGATCCTACCTCTATGGGGCGAAAAAAGTTAGAATTTTCACTGACCACCAGCCTCTCACTTTTGCGTTAGGAAGTCGAAACTATAACGCCAAGTTGAAGAGGTGGAAGGCTAGAATAGAAGAGTATAACCACGAATTGATTTACACTCCTGGTAAATCGAATGTCGTGGCGGATGCTCTCTCCAGAATTCCATGCCAGGCAAACCATTTGACAGCACCATCGGAACCCAACGATGCACCAACAGAAGCTAGAAGTGACGAGGGGACAGCTCACAGTGCTGAACAGGATTCTTCGGACCTTATTCCACACGTTGAAGCCCCTTTGAACGTTTTCCGAAACCAAATAATTTTTACGGAGGGGGAATGCAATGACTTGTGTTGAAAACCCACATCCAGGATTCACTCGTCATTATGTGAGACTAGATATAATTGAAAAGTCCAGCTTAACCGAAGCCTTGAAGGAACGCCTAAACCCGGCACTCATAAATGGAATAAAGATTCCAGAAAGTTACTTACAACTCCTACAAGAAGTATATATAGAAAATTTCCTTTTATACAAAATTAGGATAACTCAGAGGGTGGTCGAGGATGTGGCCAACGAGGATAGGATTTGCGGTATAATAGAGACAGAACATAGGAGGGCCCATAGAAACTCAAAAGAAAATAGGGAACAAATCTTGGAAAAGTATTATTTTCCCAAAATGGCTAGTAAGATAAAAGATTTCACTTCTAACTGTGAAACCTGCCTTGCTAACAAGTATGATAGGCATCCGGCAGTACCACCGATAAAAGAGACCCCAGTGCCGAAATATCCATGCGAAATAGTGCATGTGGACATTTTTGAAATTCAAGGGGAGAAATTTTTATCTTGCATATACAAATTTTCAAAATTTGCCAAGCTTTTCCACATTAAAAATAAAGCATCCGTCACTCTCCGCGCTAAGCTAGCCAAAGTAATACACTATTTCACAACTCCTAAAATGATAGTCACCGACAATGAGAGGGGATTTATGACTCCATTGGTATGTAACTACATAAGAGGTTTGGGAATCGAACTATATCAGACTCCAATTCAAAGAAGTGAAGTAAACGGCCAGATCGAAAAATTCCACTCTACCATTATTGAGATTTATCGGTGTCTCCGGAAAGAAATTAATAACGCTAGACCAAAGGAATTGGTGTATATTGCTGTCGATCGTTACAACACAACAATACACTCTGTAACGAAGAGGAAGCCTAGCGACATATTTTTCAACAGAACCGAAAGAATTAACTACCAAGGCCTAACCAACTTCAAAAGTAGGGTCCACAAGGAGATCAGGGAACAAATCAAGAGAAACCAGGAGTTAAGAAATCTCCGATTGAATAAAAAGAGGAAAAGAGCTAAGGAATTTAGGTCAGGAGATGAGATTTACGTCAGGGATAAACAGATAAAATCAAAACAAAAGGCACTTTACAAAAAGGAAACGGTTGGTAAAGACAATACAGTGACATTGCTCACAGACACTGGCAAAAGGATTCATAAAGCGCAGATAAAAAATACGCCAACATAAAAAAAAAAAAAAAAAAAAAAAAAATAAGGTCACCACGGGAAGTCAACAACAAAAAGATGTCCCAATAAGGGACCCAAAGATTTGAAATTCTATAGCACAGACGACGCGAAAAAGGCGTCAATTTCAAGATCAAAGATCTTTTCTATAACAAACCGCATAAGAGATTAAAGAGGCATCATAAAATATTGCAAAAAACAAAAAAAAACAACAACAAAAAAATACAAAAAAACAGAGGAAACGATTTTTCGTTTAAAAAATTTTTTTTTAGTGAAGCAATATCTGCCCACAAGAATATTAATTACACGCTTAATAAAAGAGGCAAAATAAAAAATAAAATTTTTTCTTAAGAAATCTGTCCACAACAAAAAACTAATTATGCGCTTACTAAAAAAGGCAAATTAGACAAATAGAAAAAAAAAAATCAAGAAAAAAAAAAAAAAAAAACTTTAAAGAAGGGAGTAAAGAGGAAACATTTCAGTAATTCTTAGAAATATTATCCTCTTTCCTCAGCTTCTTTACCACGAGTTTTTGTAAGGCGGCAGGATCCAAGGGTAGTAGCCTTTAACGCTACCTTTCAAACAAAAGTAAAGAATTACAAACTACCTCCCTTTCATATCCATGCTCTCGGATCCTGTGGATCTTCCAAGTACCACGATGGGTAGCCGGGGACGGTGGTAGGATATAGGAATACATTTAAACGCAACAAAAAACACATAAATAAAATAATAAACTTCAAAAAAGCACACAAAAATTTTTTTTAACTCTTCCCTTAGTGTGGAGAGATTTTTTTATTATACAATAGAATGTTCTTTAAATAATAATAATAAAAGGAAAAAATACAAAAGAAAACAAGATTTACATTATGTAACCATTTATTATTAGTTCACCGTCCCTGGGATAAATAATAAAAGTGCCTAAAAACAAAAAATGGTCAATACTAATCTTACCAACACTAATGAGTTTTTTTTCTCTCCATAATGGAACACAGTTTATTTTTAATATCTGGCGTGTACGGCCTCAACATCTACAATTATGGCTCCCCACTAGTAACTATTGAGCACGGGCGTGGTTGGATCCTGAACGGACACTTCAGTTTAGTCCATGTGGTCGACCTAAAATACTTCAACACGGCTTTGGTCAAATTGATGGAGTCAACAGAGCACGATATTACAAGCAGGGCTGTGCGGACTGTGCTACAATTCCACCTAAATCAAACTAAGCTGCGTCTCGACGAACTACAAATAAGCAAATCACGAAGGGTACGTTCCATTGACTGGATTGGTTCAGCATGGAAGTGTATAGCTGGGTCTCCAGATGCAGCGGATTGGGACTATATTCTTCGAAGCATGAATGACGTGATAATAAACAACAATCACCAGTACCGGGTCAACGAAAAACTATTCAACGGTACCCGCGAGGCAATCGAGAAAGCAAACGAAGCGATGCTCCACATTAACGCTATAAGCAAAAACATTAGCGAGGAGAATATCGAACTACTTGACCTAAGCAAAGTCCTTATCTTGAAGGAACAGGTGTCAGAAGTCGTCCAAGCGTGCCAAATGGCGAAATCTGGCGTAATCAACACAAATCTTCTTGATCAAGACGAGATTGGAAGGCTCATAATGGAGGAAGATTCCCTACCATATCAGAACACCATTGAAGCCATAGAGTACGGGTCGGCCTCCGTGTATTCAAACGGTAGCACACTTTTGTACGTACTCTCAATGCCAAAGGTAAAACCAGATGGCTACCGACTCCTAATAACACGGGCCGCTGTTATAAAAGGACAACACGTTGACCTCAGCTATAAAAAAATGCTAATAAACGAAGTTGAAACGTTTGCGGTGACCGAGGATTGCCCTTCGATCAGCAACACAACAATTTGCTCTCCCAAATCCCTGACTAAACTACGGGAAAACGGGTGCCTAGCTAGGCTAGTTAAAGGTGGCGATGCCAAATGCCGCTTTGAACCAGACAACACCAAAACCGTCGAGATGATCACAGACTCAACAATATTTGTTACAAACTTTGAAGGCCTATTACAAGGGAAGAACTACTCCACAACCCTAAATGGAACGTACGTCATTATTTTGAACAACGAAACAGTCACGGTGGGAAATCAAACATTCACCAGCAGATCAGTACGCACAGCGCAGGCCCTGCCACCGCCCTTGGTAAACATCACGAGCGAAGGACTAAAATTGAACCTTAACTACATTCACGGCCTGAGCATGGAAAATATTAATCAGCTTAAACAACTTGGCAACAATTTTCACTTTTCGCTAATTTTTGACGCACTTGCCTTGGCCGTTCTAGCAGCCGTATGCTACATTATCTGGAGAAAACTCACTACTACAATCAACTTTCCTAGACTAAATCAGACCACAGATCAGGACCAGCCAAGCCATGCAAAGGATCCTTCTGAAAAAGGAGCTCATCTGCGGGACGAAGATGTTTAAAGGGGGGGTACTTAACAAGGGGGCAGACACACTTACTTGTAAGAATGTGCTGACACCACACTTCAACAAACACAAGCAAAGCCAACGATCCGATATCATATTGTGTAAGCAGACAAAATGCAATCCATGGGAACTGCAGCGTAAGCGATATGATATGCGGACAAAATGCAAGCCGTGTGACTCGCCACACAAGCGAAAAATATTATTTTGGCCAACCGTGGGAAGTGCAGTGTCAGCAATTATGAAATCACTTAGATTAATGTAGAAGCTTAGAGCTTAGGTTAAGTGAATGATAGAGTCAGTCTGTTCTTGACATTGAGGAAGAATAAATGGTAAATATCGTTAAGCGGAAAAAGCTATTTTTATTTGGATCTTTTCAGGTTGCAATGGGGCCGCGGGGCGGCCCCCAACTTTAACTTTTTGGAGCCCTAGTCCTTGGGCTCCTTAACTTATATATATATACTATATATACCATCATATATATATTATATATATCACCGATCTCTATGATTTTTTGACACAACAATACATACTATATACGTAAGCAATCGGTGAAATTTGAAGCTTATAGCTGTTAAAATGGGGTAGAAATTGCGAAAAGTTTCTTATCTGAACAATCGGTTGTATGAGATATATACTATATATACAACCGATCTCTATGATTTTTTCAGGCAACAATGTATGCTATATACGTAAGCAATCGGTGAAATTTGAAGCTTATAGCTGTTAAAATGGGGTAGAAATTGCGAAAAGTTTCTTATCTGAACAATCGGTTGTATGAGATATATACTACATATACAACCGATCTCTATGATTTTTTTAGACAACAATATATGCTATATACGTAAGCAATCGGTGAAATTTGAAGCTTATAGCTGTTAAAATGGGGTAGAAATTGCGAAAAGTTTCTTATCTGAACAATCGGTTGTATGAGATATATACTATATATACAACCGATCTCTATGATTTTTTCAGACAACAATATATGCTATATGCGTAAGTACTCTGTGAAATTTGAAGCTACTAGCTGCTAAAATGGGGCTAAAATTTGCAAAAATATATATATATATATATATACTATATATATATACTATATATACCACCATATATAAACTATATATACCACCGATCTTTATGATTTTTTAAGACAACAATATATGCTATATACGTAAGCATTCGTTGAAATTTGAAGCCTCTAGCTCTTAAAATAGGGCAGTAATTACGAAAAGTTCCTTATCTGAACAATCGGTTGTATGGGATATATACTATATATACGACCGATCTCATCAATTTTTTCAGGCAACAATACGTGCAATATACGAAAGTATATGGTAAAGTTTGAAGCTTCAATCTGTTAAATTGGATAAGATATTACAAAAATCCTCTATTTCTGAAAAATCGGTTGTATGGAGGATATATGCTATAGTGGACCGATCCGGTCGGTTCCGACAAATGTCTAATCGGACACCCAAATACACCCGCTCACTAAATTTTATCAATATATCTTCAAAATTGAGGGACTAGTTTGCATACAAACAGACAGACGGACAGACGGACATGACTAAATCAACTCAGCTCTTCAACCTGATTATTTCGGTATACTTAATGGTGGGTCTATCTATTTTCCTTTAAGGACTTAGAATTTTCGGTTTCGTGACGAAATTAATATACCATTTCATTTTCATGAAAGGTATAAAAATAGGTAGGTAATCTGTGTGGGGATGCAAAGCTTCACGTTTTTTGTGGCCTGCATGTAAAAACTATGACTACGAATCACGTCTTTCAAAAATATATGACGTAAACGTAACTATTTGATGAAATTTGATGAATTTTGAAGCTTCTAGCCGTAAAAAAGGGGCAAAAATGACAGTTTATATGAAGTATATAATATATATACCACCGATCTCTATGATTTTTTCAGACATAAATATATGCTATACACGTAAGCATTTTGTGAAATTTGAAGCTTCTAGCTGTTAAAACGGGGCAGAAATTGCGCAAAGTTTCTTATCTGAACAATCGGTTGTATGAGATATATACTATGTATACCACCGATCTCAATGATTTTTTCAGACATCAATATATGCTATACACGTAAGCATTTGGTGAAATTTGAAGCTTATAGCTGTTAAAATGAGGCAAAAATCGCAAAAAAATATATATATACTATATATATATATACTATATATACCATCTTATATATATTATATATATCACCGATCTCTATGATTTTTTGACACAACGATACATACTATATACGTAAGCAATCGGTGAAATTTGAAGCTTATAGCTGTTAAAATGGGGTAGAAATTGCAAAAAGTTTCTTATCTGAACAATCGGTTGTATGAGATATATACTATATATACGACCGATCTCTATGATTTTTTCAGGCAACAATGTATGCTATATACGTAAGCAATCGGTGAAATTTGAAGCTTATAGCTGTTAAAATGGGGTAGAAATTGCGAAAAGTTTCTTATCTGAACAATCGGTTGTATGAGATATATACTACATATGCAACCGATCTCTATAATTTTTTTAGACAACAATATATGCTATATACGTAAGCAATCGGTGAAATTTGAAGCTTATAGCTGTTAAAATGGGGTAGAAATTGCGAAAAGTTTCTTATCTGAACAATCGGTTGTATGAGATATATACTATATATACAACCGATCTCTATGATTTTTTCAGACAACAATATATGCTATATACGTAAGTATTCTGTGAAATTTGAAGCTTCTAGCTGTTAAAATGGGGCTAAAATTTGCAAATATATATATATATATATATATATATATATACTATATATATATACTATATATACCACCATATATAAACTATATATACCACCGATCTTTATGATTTTTTCAGACAACAATATATGCTATATACGTAAGCATTCGTTGAAATTTGAAGCCTCTAGCTCTTAAAATAGGGCAGTAATTACGAAAAGTTCCTTATCTGAACAATCGGTTGTATGGGATATATACTATATATACGACCGATCTCATCAATTTTCTCAGGCAACAATACGTGCAATATACGAAAGTATATGGTGAAGTTTGAAGCTTCAATCTGTTAAATTGGGTAAGATATTACAAAAATCCTCTATTTCTGAAAAATCGGTTGTATGGAGGATATATGCTATAGTGGTCCGATCCGGTCGGTTCCGACAAATGTCTAATCGGACACCCAAATACACCCGCGCACCAAATTTTATCAAGATATCTCAAAAATTGAGGGACTAGTTTGCATACAAACAGACAGACGGACAGACGGACATGGCTAAATCAACTCAGCTCTTCAACCTGATTATTTCGGTATACTTAATGGTGGGTCTATATATTTTCCTTTAAGGACTTACAATTTTCGGTTTCGTGACGAAATTAATATACCATTTCATTTTCATGAAAGTTATAAAAATAGGTAGGTAATCTGTGTGGGGATGCAAAGCTTCACGTTTTTTGTGGTCTGCATGTAAAAACTATGACTACGAATCACGTCTTTCAAAAATATATGACGTAAACGTAACGATTTGATGAAATTTGATGAATTTTGAAGCTTCTAGCCGTAAAAAAGGGGCAAAAATGACAGTTTATATGAAGTATATAATATATATACCACCGATCTCTATGATTTTTTCAGGCATAAATATATGCTATACACGTAAGCATTTTGTGAAATTTGAAGCTTCTAGCTGTTAAAACGGGGCAGAAATTGCGCAAAGTTTCTTATCTGAACAATCGGTTGTATGAGATATATACTATGTATACCACCGATCTCAATGATTTTTTCAGACATCAATATATGCTATACACGTAAGCATTTGGTGAAATTTGGAGCTTATAGCTGTTAAAATGAGGCAAAAATCGCAAAAAAAAATATATATACTATATATATATATACTATATATACCATCATATATATACTATATATATCACCGATCTCTATGATTTTTTGACACAACAATACATACTATATACGTAAGCAATCGGTGAAATTTGAAGCTTATAGCTGTTAAAATGGGGTAGAAATTGCGAAAAGTTTCTTATCTGAACAATCGGTTGTATGAGATATATACTATATATAAAACCGATCTCTATGATTTTTTCAGGCAACAATGTACGCTATTTACGTAAGCAATCGGTAAAATTTGAAGCTTATAGCTGTTAAAATGGGGTAGAAATTGCGAAAAGTTTCTTATCTGAACAATCGGTTGTATGAGATATATACTACATATACAACCGATCTCTATGATTTTTCAGACAACAATATATGCTATATACGTAAGCAATCGGTGAAATTTGAAGCTTATAGCTGTTAAAATGGGGTAGAAATTGCGAAAAGTTTCTTATCTGAACAATCGGTTGTATGAGATATATACTATATATACAACCGATCTCTATGATTTTTTCAGACAACAATATATGCTATATACGTAAGTATTCTGTGAAATTTGAAGCTTCTAGCTGTTAAAATGGGGCTAAAATTTGCAAAAATATATATATATATATATATACTATATATATATACTATATATACCACCATATATAAACTATATATACCACCGATCTTTATGATTTTTTCAGACAACAATATATGCTATATACGTAAGCATTCGTTGAAATTTGAAACCTCTAGCTCTTAAAATAGGGCAGTAATTACGAAAAGTTCCTTATCTGACCAATCGGTTGTATGGGATATATACTATATATACGACCGATCTCATCAATTTTTTCAGGCAACAATACGTGCAATATACGAAAGTATATGGTGAAGTTTGAAGCTTCAATCTGTTAAATTGGGTAAGATATTACAAAAATCCTCTATTTCTGAAAAATCGGTTGTATAGAGGATATATGCTATAGTGGTCCGATCCGGTCGGTTCCGACAAATGTCTAATCGGACACCCAAATACACCCGCTCACCAAATTTTATCAAGATATCTCAAAAATTGAGGGACTAGTTTGCATACAAACAGACAGACGGACAGACGGACATGGCTAAATCAACTCAGCTCTTCAACCTGATTATTTCGGTATACTTAATGGTGGGTCTATCTATTTTTCTTTAAGGACTTACAATTTTCGGTTTCGTGACGAAATTAATATACCATTTCATTTTCATGAAAGGTATAAAAACAGGTAGGTAATTCGTGTGAGGATGCAAAGTTTCAGGTTTTTTGTGGTCTGCGTGTAAAAACTATGACTACGAATCACGTATTTCAAAAATATATGACGAAAACGTAACTATTTGATGAAATTTGATGAATTTTGAAGATTCTAGCCGTAAAAAAGGGGTCAAAATGACAGTTTATATGAGGTATATAATATATATACGACCGATCTCTATGATTTTTTCAGACAACAATATATGCTATACACGTAAGCAGTTTGTGAAATTTGAAGCTTCTAGCTGTTAAAATGGGGTAGAAATTGCGAAAAGTTTCTTATCTGAACAATCGGTTGTATGAGATATATACTATATATACAATGGGGTAGAAATTGCGAAAAGTTTCTTATCTGAACAATCGGTTGTATGAGATATATACTATATATACAACCGATCTCTATGATTTTTTCAGGCAACAATGTATGCTATATACGTAAGCAACCGGTGAAATTTGAAGCTTATAGCTGTTAAAATGGGGTAGAAATTGCGAAAAGTTTCTTATCTGAACAATCGGTTGTATGAGATATATACTACATATACAACCGATCTCTATGATTTTTTTATACAACAATATATGCTATATACGTAAGCAATCGGTGAAATTTGAAGCTTATAGCTGTTAAAATGGGGTAGAAATTGCGAAAAGTTTCTTATCTGAACAATCGGTTGTATGAGATATATACTATATATACAACCGATCTCTATGATTTTTTCAGACAACAATATATGCTATATACGTAAGTATTCTGTGAAATTTGAAGCTTCTAGCTGTTAAAATGGGGCTAACATTTGCAAAAATATATATATATATATATATACTATATATATATACTATATATACCACCATATATAAACTATATATACCACCGATCTTTATGATTTTTTCAGACAACAATATATGCTATATACGTAAGCATTCGTTGAAATTTGAAGCCTCTAGCTCTTAAAATAGGGCAGTAATTACGAAAAGTTCCTTATCTGAACAATCGGTTGTATGGGATATATACTATATATACGACCGATCTCATCAATTTTTTCAGGCAACAATACGTGCAATATACGAAAGTATATGGTGAAGTTTGAAGCTTCAATCTGTTAAATTTGGTAAGATATTACAAAAATCCTCTATTTCTGAAAAATCGGTTGTATGGAGGATATATGCTATAGTGGTCCGATCCGGTCGGTTCCGACAAATGTCTAATCGGACACCCAAATACACACGCTCACCAAATTTTATCAAGATATCTCAAAAATTGAGGAACTAGTTTGCATACAAACAGACAGACGGACAGACGGACAGACGGACATGGCTAAATCAACTCAGCTCTTCAACCTGATTATTTCGGTATACTTAATGGTGGGTCTATCTATTTTCCTTTAAGGACTTACAATTTTCGGTTTCGTGACGAAATTAATATACCATTTCATTTTCATGAAAGTATAAAAATAGGTAGGTAATCTGTGTGGGGATGCAAAGCTTCACGTTTTTTGTGGTCTGCATGTAAAAACTATGACTACGAATCACGTCTTTCAAAAATATATGACGTAAACGTAACTATTTGATGAAATTTGATGAATTTTGAAGCTTCTAGCCGTAAAAAAGGGGCAAAAATGACAGTTTATATGAAGTATATAATATATATACCACCGATCTCTATGATTTTTTCAGACATAAATATATGCTATACACGTAAGCATTTTGTGAAATTTGAAGCTTCTAGCTGTTAAAACGGGGCAGAAATTGCGCAAAGTTTCTTATCTGAACAATCGGTTGTATGAGATATATACTATGTATACCACCGATCTCAATGATTTTTTCAGACATCAATATATGCTATACAAGTAAGCATTTGGTGAAATTTGAAGCTTATAGCTGTTAAAATGAGGCAAAAATCGCAAAAAAAAATATATATACTATATATATATATACTATATATACCATCATATATATATTATATATATCACCGATCTCTATGATTTTTTGACACAACAATACATACTATATACGTAAGCAATCGGTGAAATTTGAAGCTTATAGCTGTTAAAATGGGGTAGAAATTGCGAAAAGTTTATTATCTGAACAATCGGTTGTATGAGATATATACTATATATACAACCGATCTCTATGATTTTTTCAGGCAACAATGTATGCTATATACGTAAGCAATCGGTGAAATTTGAAGCTTATAGCTGTTAAAATGGGGTAGAAATTGCGAAAAGTTTCTTATCTGAACAATCGGTTGTATGAGATATATACTACATATACAACCGATCTCTATGATTTTTTTAGACAACAATATATGCTATATACGTAAGCAATCGGTGAAATTTGAAGCTTATAGCTGTTAAAATGGGGTAGAAATTGCGAAAAGTTTCTTATCTGAACAATCGGTTGTATGAGATATATACTATATATACAACCGATCTCTATGATTTTTTCAGACAACAATATATGCTATATACGTAAGTATTCTGTGAAATTTGAAGCTTCTAGCTGTTAAAATGGGGCTAAAATTTGCAAAAATATATATATATATATATATACTATATATATATACTATATATACCACCATATATAAACTATATATACCACCGATCTTTATGATTTTTTCAGATAACAATATATGCTATATACGTAAGCAATCGGTGAAATTTGAAGCTTATAGCTGTTAAAATGGGGTAGAAATTGCGAAAAGTTTCTTATCTGAACAATCGGTTGTATGAGATATATACTATATATACCACCATATATAAACTATATATACCACCGATCTTTATGATTTTTTCAGACAACAATATATGCTATATACGTAAGCATTCGTTGAAATTTGAAGCCTCTAGCTCTTAAAATAGGGCAGTAATTACGAAAAGTTCCTTATCTGAACAATCGGTTGTATGGGATATATACTATATATACGACCGATCTCATCAATTTTTTCAGGCAACAATACGTGCAATATACGAAAGTATATGGTGAAGTTTGAAGCTTCAATCTGTTAAATTGGGTAAGATATTACTAAAATCCTCTATTTCTGAAAAATCGGTTGTATGGAGGATATATGCTATAGTGGTCCGATCCGGTCGGTTCCGACAAATGTCTAATCGGACACCCAAATACACCCGCTCACCAAATTTTATCAAGATATCTCAAAAATTGAGGGACTAGTTTGCATACAAACAGACAGACGGACAGACGGACATGGCTAAATCAACTCAGCTCTTCAACCTGATTATTTCGGTATACTTAATGGTGGGTCTATCTATTTTCCTTTAAGGACTTACAATTTTCGGTTTCGTGACGAAATTAATATACCATTTCATTTTCATGAAAGGTATAAAAATAGGTAGGTAATCTGTGCGGGGATGCAAAGCTTCACGTTTTTTGCGGTCTGCATGTAAAAACTATGACTACGAATCACGTCTTTCAAAAATATATGACGTAAACGTAACTATTTGATGAAATTTGATGAATTTTGAAGCTTCTAGCCGTAAAAAAGGGGCAAAAATGACAGTTTATATGAAGTATATAATATATATACCACCGATCTCTATGATTTTTTCAGACATAAATATATGCTATACACGTAAGCATTTTGTGAAATTTGAAGCTTCTAGCTGTTAAAACGGGGCAGAAATTGCGCAAAGTTTCTTATCTGAACAATCGGTTGTATGAGATATATACTATGTATGCCACCGATCTCAATGATTTTTTCAGACATCAATATATGCTATACACGTAAGCATTTGGTGAAATTTGAAGCTTATAGCTGTTAAAATGAGGCAAAAATCGCAAAAAAAAATATATATATTATATATATATATACTATATATACCATCATATATATATTATATATATCACCGATCTCTATGATTTTTTGACACAACAATACATACTATATACGTAAGCAATCGGTGAAATTTGAAGCTTATAGCTGTTAAAATGGGGTAGAAATTGCGAAAAGTTTCTTATCTGAACAATCGGTTGTATGAGATATATACTATATATACAACCGATCTCTATGATTTTTTCAGGCAACAATGTATGCTATATACGTAAGCAATCGGTGAAATTTGAAGCTTATAGCTGTTAAAATGGGGTAGAAATTGCGAAAAGTTTCTTATCTGAACAATCGGTTGTATGAGATATATACTACATATACAACCGATCTCTATGATTTTTTTAGACAACAATATATGCTATATACGTAAGCAATAGGTGAAATTTGAAGCTTATAGATGTTAAAATGGGGTAGAAATTGCGAAAAGTTTCTTATCTGAACAATCGGTTGTATGAGATATATACTATATATAAGTTAACGCCACATACTCTGAAATTGGGCTCCAAAACTGCCCACATATAAATATGTAACTATCCATACGAAAACAGTATGCAATGCTGCGTAAGCATGCGACCTAAAAGTAGGTCACACGCGCAATTACTCAATAGCTGACCGTGCATTACTATTCATTGGAAATGAGGAAGTAAATAAAGCGACAACAACAACAAGAGGAATCACCTGCCAACCAACGTGACTTCATACGATAAGTAGAAGTAAGAAACATATTGTAAGTCAGTAATTAAGTTGCTATGATGAAATAAAGTACAACGACTTCGAGTCGTCATAAAATTATATTTTTTTTAGTTTCTCACTAGAGAACTAATAACTGGCGCCCAACGGTTAATAAATGGCGCCCAACGGCCCAGTCGCGTAAGTTTCCGCAAGTAGTAAAAAGGCCCTCAAGTAGTGCCTCGCGTTTCGTGTGACAAAAAAAAAGTGGCTCTAAAGAAGCGCCCAACACAACGAACATCCTAGCTGGAAACTAAGTGGCCCTAAAGAAGCGCCCCAACGCACTGGACAGGAAACCCGGTGGTAAAGCTCTGAAGAACACAGCCACCAACCCGCAGAAGAAGCCAGCGAGACTGCCAATAGTAGCGAGATGCAAAAAGGACTACCAGCCTTGTTCGCCGCGGGATTATTAATGTAAGAACAAATTAGATAATAAGTGAAATTTAGTGAAACTTTAAGTGCAAATTTAACAAACAAAGAAAAATTAATAATAATTGAAGTATCTAAATAAAAATTTTTTAAACTTTTAAGAAAATTTTAATAAGTGCAAATTTAAGAAAAAACACGCAAACAAAAAAAAAAAAATAATATTTAGGTATTTAAGTAAAATTGTGTAACTTTAAGATAACAGGTACAATCCTTTTAATAAGTGCAAATTTCAAAAGTGAAAATATAATAAAAGTTTAACCCCTTTTTCTTAAATTCCTTTAATAATTTTTTCTCGAAATTTTACCAAAAAAAAAATTTTTTTTTTAGTGAATTTTTTTTTTCTCCTCGATATTTATTACTTCTCATGAACAACAGGCTCGTACAGCCTATAAAATAAAAATAACCTTTAGGATAATAATAAAACAACTCTGCGATTCACCACAAAAGGGACCCTCCAGAGATTGTTAAACTAAATCCACAAAAACATCACATAGCTAGCGAAAAGTATAAAATAAAAAAATAAAAAAAAAAAACAATTAAAATGGCTCATAATAATTTGATGAGACCGCCTGTGCTAGGGAATATTAATGCACCCCCTGCAGGACCACCATCGCCACCACAACCCCCTGGCGACCCTATCCAACAAGTGGCTAACCCCACTCCTGAATTCAAAAACCTTATAAAGGACTTAATGAGAGAGATTTTAAGTACGGACGAAAGTAGAATGATTAGGGATGCTCTGCACCCAACTCAGCAACCTATGACCGATCAAATGATCGAAGACCGATTCAGGAATAACCTGGCCGACATGGACAAGGTACCTGACGTGGTTAGATCCTTGCGAGAGTTTGGTGGAAACCCAGCTGAGTTCAGCAGCTGGAAGAAAAGTGTTGAACGAATATTAAGGATTTATGAGCCATGCGCAGGCTTACCGAAATATTTCGGCATCATTAGTGTAATTCGTAATAAAATCGTAGGCAGTGCTGACGCAGCACTAGAGTCCTACAATACCCCCCTTAACTGGAAGGCTATTTCCCGATGCCTTACCATGCATTACGCGGACAAAAGAGATCTTAGCACACTCGAATATCAAATGACCTGCTTAATACAAGGTCGGAAATCTGTGCAAAATTTTATGGTGAGGTTTATTCACACCTCTCACTAATATTAAATAAAATATCCTGCATGGAAATCAGCGAAGAGTGCATGCGTGTCCTCACACACACATACCGTGACAAGGCGCTAGACACCTTTGTCAGAGGACTATCAGGCGATCTATCGAGACTTCTCGGCATGAAAGAGCCGGCTGATCTGCCTGAAGCATTGCATTTGTGCATCAAGTTAGAGAATCAAAATTTCAGGGCAGCACATGCCAACAGCCAACAATACGGCTTGCCTAAACGGCCCACAATACCACCACCGATTTTCGAGATACCATATCAACAACGGCCCGCACTTCCACCAAGAAAGAACCATAATCAGCCATTCTACCCGCACCTTACCCATCTACCTCAAGCAATTCCTACCTTTACCCGAGCTTCCCAACAATTTCCCCAATACCAACAATTTCCTCAATACCAACAATTCCCCCAATACCAACAATACGTAAAGAATCCGAACATTCAATCTCCCAACTACGCTCTGCAACAACCCCCTAGACCCAACCAGTTCAACAATCCTCCACCAAGACCCACCCAACCAAAACCCCCAGTCCCAATGGACATAGACGAATCTCTCAGGACAAAGAACGTGAACTACATGAATAGACCGACCAATAACTTCCTTGCCGGAAAACGGCCCACACCTCCTTCCAATCAAATGCGGCAACCTTTCAAACAAAATAGGGTAAATAACATAGAAACAACAGAAACGGACTTAGGACAGCAACCTGACGAACAAGATGAACAGACATTCCAGGATTACTACAACCAATACACTGCACACGATAACAACACCATTGACAGCCTCCCTCAAGAAAACTCATACGAATTCTCCGACATTCATTTTTTAGGCTAACGAATTCCACGCTACCATATTTCCAATGCAAGAACAGTAGCGGGAAAGTTCTAAATTTCTTAATTGACACTGGTTCAAATAAAAACTACATTCAACCAAATCTCGCGAAAAAACGTATTCCCAACGAGGAAATTTTTTATGCAACCTCAGTAGGAGGAAACGTTAAGATAACTCACCATACCTTTATTAACCTTTTCGGTTTAAAAGACGAGAACCTTAAATTTTTTATATTACCCACACTTAAATCATTTCACGGTATTCTCGGTAACGACAGCCTAAAACAATTAGAAGCCGTAATTTTTACTTCAAAAAATCACATGCTAATAAAAAACAATAGGAAAATAGCCATTAAACAACAAAAATCAAAATCAGTAAACAATATCGAAATAAGAACAGACCATCTTACGGATGAACAAACGGGAAAACTCCGAAATTTATGCTACTCATACCCACAACTTTTTTCTGACCCAGATGAAAAATTAACGTACACCACCGCGGTAAAAGCCGAAATAAGAACTACAAACCAAGATCCGGTATATTCCAGATACTACCCATACCCAATGTCCCTTAAGGACGAGGTAGAAAAGCAAATATCAAAATTACTTGAGGATGGGATAATTAGACCCTCTCGATCCCCATACAATTCTCCCATCTGGATAGTGCCAAAGAAAGCTGACGCATCTGGCATAAAGAAATACAGGATGGTAATAGACTACCGCAAACTAAATTCAATCACAATACCCGACCGCTACACAATCCCAGACACCAATGAAGTTCTTTCACAACTCGGAAAGAACAAATTCTTTACAGCTCTCGACTTGAAAAGTGGCTTTCATCAGATCGCTTTAGTTGAATCCGATATCGCAAAAACAGCTTTTTCAGTCAATAATGGTAAATACGAATTTACCAGACTACCTTTCGGCCTTAAAAATGCGCCTTCCATATTCCAACGAGCATTAGATGATATTCTTAGAGACTACATCGGAAAAATATGCTTTGTCTACATAGACGATATCATAATTTTCGGAAAAGACGAAGACTCTCATTTGAAAAACGTGGAAACAATTTTCAGGACCCTACAAGATGCTAATATGAAAATCCAACTTGATAAATGTGAATTTCTCAAAGAAGAGGTTGAGTTTTTGGGATTTGTTGTCTCCAAAAATGGCATAAAAACAAACCCAGCAAAAGTGAAAGCAATTCTAGACTTTCCACCGCCTCAAACTATAAAAGAACTTCGATCCTTTCTAGGACTTTCCGGTTATTACCGACGCTTCATTAAAGACTACGCAAAACTCGCCAAGCCCCTAACGGTACTTTTGAGAGGCGAGGAGGGACGCATGTCCAAAAATCTTTCAGCTAAAATAAAAATTTCTCTCGACAATAACGCAATGGAAGCGTTTAATAAATTAAAAAATTCACTAGCATCCTCTGACGTTATGTTACAATACCCCGACTTCGAAAAAGAATTTCACTTGACAACCGACGCATCAAACCACGCCATAGGAGCAGTCCTAGAGCAAGGTGGTAAACCCATAATGTTCATCTCCAGAACATTGACGAGGACCGAGGAAAATTACGCAACTAACGAAAAGGAACTTTTAGCCATAATATGGGCTTTAAAAACCTTTAGAAATTATTTGTATGGTTCAACCACAATAAAAATTTTTACAGACCATCAACCTTTGACATACTCACTCAGTAATAGAAATACTAACAGTAAACTAAAAAGATGGAAATCAATATTGGAAGAATACTACTATGAGATAAAATACAAACCTGGCAGTACCAATATTGTCGCAGACGCACTTTCTCGACCACCACAACAAATAAATTCTTTGTCTGCAACCCAACACAGTGACGAAAGTTCAGCCCAAAATTTAATACCGTATACAGACGCACCTATCAATGCATTTAAAAATCAAATTTTTATCTCTACTGGCGAAACCTCTTCATACCAATTTAAATTACCTTTTCCCACTTACCATAGACACATTATTATTGAAAGAGACCCTACAGAAGAAACTCTTACCACATTGTTGAAAAGATATCTCAACCCTACAGTAACAAATTGCATAAAAACCGAAGACAACATTTTAGGGAAAATACAAACAATTTACCAAATTCATTTTAGCAAGTACAAAGTACGTTATACCCGAAAATTCATTAGAGACGTTACAAATGAATTAGAACAGGAAACGGAAATTATCAACGAGCATAATAGAGCTCATCGCAATCCCACCGAAAATAAAGCCCAACTCTTAGAAAGATGTTACTTCCCACAAATGAACGCCAAAATAAAAAGAATTGCAAAACAGTGCAAAATTTGCTTAGAAAATAAGTATGAGAGACATCCAGTAAATCCTATCCTGAAACCAACTCCCATTCCTAATTACCCAGGTCATATAGTTCATATAGACCTATACCATACTAACAACAAAGTAGTGCTAACGGCCATGGATAAATTTTCCAAATACGCACAAGCAAAAATCGTGCGCTCCAGAGCAACGGAAGACATAAAGGCCCCCTTAAGAAGTCTCTTGACAACATTCGGAATCCCAGAAAATATCGTTATGGACAACGAAAAATCCCTAAACGCAGCCCCTATAACATTTATGTTAGAAAACGAATACGGTATCGAAATATTTAAAACTCCTCCATACAAAAGTTCTATAAACGGGCAAATAGAACGATTCCATTCCACACTTACCGAAGTGAAGCGTTGCACTAAAGCAGAAAACACCCACACCGACTTTAAGGACCTCCTTAATAGAGCCATATTCAAATATAACTATTCCATTCATTCCACTACCAAACGTAAACCAGTAGAAGTATTTTTCGGAAGAACAGTAGGACCAAACCCAATGACATTGGACAGAGAAGAAAATATCCAAAATCTTAAAAACAAACAGGAAAAAGACTTGCGACTTCATAATAAAGATAGGACCGAGTTCAGAACATACAGCAATAACGACGTTGTTTATGTGAAAATAAACAAAAGACTAGGAAACAAACTAACACCCCGATATAAAAAGGAAACAGTACTAGAAGACCAAGGCAACACAATTTTGACACAATCTGGCCGCACCGTTCATAAAAGCCATATCAAAAAGTAAATCACAATCTTCTTTTGCAGGATCCTATTTGCCCCCTGCAATGCGCAAACCCAAATTTTGGACTATACGACCAGTCCCATAGTAACGATAGACACAGGAACCGCGAAAGTTCAAATTGGAACATTTCGACTAATACACACTATTGACCTCGACCAGTACGATTCCCTACTCGACGACATACACACCACAATAGAACATGACATAACTAGGAAAAGCCGAAGTCACCCATTCCTTTCCCAAGAGGAGAAATCCATCCGATCCCTCCTATACCAACTGAGACCCAGGAAAACCAAAAGAGCCATTGAACCACTTGGCACAGCCTGGAAATGGCTTGCTGGATCCCCTGACCACGAAGATTTTAAAATACTAACCGATAAAGTAACCAATATAGCGAGTAATAATAACCAACAAGTAGTAATAAATAAATCTATTTTAGAAAGGATAAATAATTTAACTCATATTTCAAATACAATTTTAAGCGAAATGAAATCGGGCGATGCTCTTAAATTAGAAATAGAAAAAAATATTGAAAGGAAATTGCAATTCATTAAAGAAGAATTAATAAACATAGATTATTCAATACAATGGGCAAAAGCAGGAATTATAAACTCATTCTTATTATCTAACGAAGAATTAATTGTAATTGAAAAAGCACTAGAAAAACAAAACATGCCCTATTTAAATTTAATCGAAGCAATTGAATTTAGCGATGTTAAAATTGCATCAAACTTATCTTCCATTATTTATATTGTAAAATTCTCTTTAACAAGCAAAGAATCTTGTAAATTAATAAAAGCCAAAGCTGTAAAACAAGGCTATAAAGCAATTAAACTTGAATATGAAAATTTAATAATTTGTAATAAGGAAATATTTGGTGTAAGAGATAGTTGTAAGAATATAAACAATTTAATTTTATGTAAGCAAGATAGCATAAAAGAAGTCACGTTAACCACCTGCATACCAAACCTTTTAAAAGGATATTCATCCAACTGCACCCTAATAAATAGTCACCATATGCCCACGATAGAAGAAATAATGCCCGGATTATTATTTATCAATAGTTACAATGGACCCCTAAAAATAGACAACAAAGAAATCAATCTGAATGGTACATTTTTGATTAAATACGATAATTCAAGCTTATCAATTGAAGGCAAACATTTTGTTAATAAAAATCAACTGTTTGCGAAACCCTTACCAGCAATAGTCAAATCGACAAATGTTACAGCGAATCTCGAGGAAGTTCTTTCCTTACAATATTTGAAAGAACTCAATATAGCGAACATCCAAAAAATAGATGATGTCAACTTGAAATACAAAATAAGCATTTTCACATGCTCTTCGATAATCACGTTATCGCTGATCATCCTATTGGCCACCATGATTGCCAAAAAATTAAACTCTAAGAAGAAAATGAGAATAAACATTCAAGTCAATACTAGCAGTTCAAAGGAAACCCCCACTGTACCTACAAATGAAATGCCATCCAACGAGGACGCTGCATACTTTAAAGGGGAGGAGTTAACGCCACATACTCTGAAATTGGGCTCCAAAACTGCCCACATATAAATATGTAACTATCCATACGAAAACAGTATGCAATGCTGCGTAAGCATATGTTACTTCTCCATACGATAGCGGTATGCAATGCTGCGTAAGCATGCGACCTAAAAGTAGGTCACACGCGCAATTACTCAATAGCTGACCGTGCATTACTATTCATTGGAAATGAGGAAGTAAATAAAGCGACAACAACAACAAGAGGAATCACCTGCCAACCAACGTGACTTCATACGATAAGTAGAAGTAAGAAACATATTGTAAGTCAGTAATTAAGTTGCTATGATGAAATAAAGTACAACGACTTCGAGTCGTCATAAAATTATATTTTTTTTAGTTTCTCACTAGAGAACTAATAACTTATACAACCGATCTCTATGATTTTTTCAGACAACAATATATGCTATATACGTAAGTATTCTGTGAAATTTGAAGCTTCTAGCTGTTAAAATGGGGCTAAAATTTGCAAAAATATATATATATATATATATATATACTATATATATATACTATATATACCACCATATATAAACTATATATACCACCGATCTTTATGATTTTTTCAGACAACAATACATGCTATACACCTAAGCATTCGTTGAAATTTGAAGCCTCTAGCTCTTAAAATAGGGCAGTAATTACGAAAAGTTCCTTATCTGAACAATCGGTTGTATGGGATATATACTATATATACGACCGATCTCATCAATTTTTTCAGGCAACAATACGTGCAATATACGAAAGTATATGGTGAAGTTTGAAGCTTCAATCTGTTAAATTGGGTAAGATATTACAAAAATCCTCTATTTCTGAAAAATCGGTTGTATGGAGGATATATGCTATAGTGGTCCGATCCGGTCGGTTCCGACAAATGTCTAATCGGACACCCAAATACACCCGCTCACCAAATTTTATCAAGATATCTCAAAAATTGAGGGACTAGTTTGCATACAAACAGACAGACGGACAGACGGACAGACGGACATGGCTAAATCAACTCAGCTCTTCAACCTGATTATTTCGGTATACTTAATGGTGGGTCTATCTATTTTCCTTTAAGGACTTACAATTTTCGGTTTCGTGACGAAATTAATATACCATTTCATTTTCATGAAAGGTATAAAAATAGGTAGGTAATCTGTGTGAGGATGCAAAGCTTCACGTTTTTTGTGGTCTGCATGTAAAAACTATGGCTACGAATCACGTATTCCAAAAATATATGACGTAAACGTAACTATTTGATGAAATTTGATGAATCTTGAAGCTTCTAGCCGTAAAAAAGGGTCCAATATGACAGTTTATATGAAGTATATAATATATATACCACCGATCTCTATGATTTTTTCAGACAACAATATATGCTATATACGAAAGCATTTTGTGAAATTTGAAGCTTCTAACTGTTAAAACGGGGCAGAAATTGCGCAAAGTTTCTTATCTGAACAATCGGTTGTATGAGATATATACTATGTATACCACCGATCTCAACGATTTTTTCAGACATCAATATATGCTATACACGTAAGCAGTTGGTGAAATTTGAAGCTTCTAGCTGTTAAAATGGGGTAGAAATTGCGAAAAGTTTCTTATCTGAACAATCGGTTGTATGAGATATATACTATATATACAACCGATCTCTATGATTTTTTCAGACGACAATATATGTTATATACGTAAGCAATCAGTGAAATTTGAAGCTTATAGCTGTTAAAATGGGGTAGAAATTGCGAAAAGTTTCTTATCTGAACAATCGGTTGTATGAGATATATACTATATATACAACCGATCTCTATGATTTTTTCAGACAACAATACATGCTATATACATAACCAATCGGTGAAATTTGAAGCTTATAGCTGTTAAAATGGGGTAGAAATTGCGAAAAGTTTCTTATCTGAACAATCGGTTGTATGAGATATATACTATATATACAACCGATCTCTATAATTTTTTCAGACAACAAAATATGATATATAATTAAATATTCGGTGAAATTTGAAGCTTCTAGCTGTTAAAATGGGGCTAAAATTTGCGAAATTATATATATATATATACTATATATATATACTCTATACCACCATATATATACTATATATACCACCGATCTTTATGATTTTTTCAGACAACAATATATGCTATATACGTAAGCATTCGCTGAAATTTGAAGCCTCTAGCTCTTAAAATAGGGCAGTAATTACGAAAAGTTCCTTATCTGAACAATCGGTTGTGGGGGATATATACTATATATACGACCGATCTCATAAATTTTTTCAGGCAACAATATGTGCAATATACGAAAGTATATGGTGAAGTTTGAAGCTTCAATCTGTTAAATTGGGTAAGATATTACAAAAATCCTCTTTTTCTGAAAAATCGGTTGTATGGAGGATATATGCTATAGTGGTCCGATCCGGTCGGTTCCGACAAATGTCTAATCGGACACCCAAATACACCTGCTCACCAAATTTTATCAAGATATCTCAAAAATTGAGGGACTAGTTTGCATACAAACAGACAGACGGACAGACGGACAGACGGACATGGCTAAATCAACTCAGCTCTTCAACCTGATTATTTCGGTATACTTAATGGTGGGTCTATCTATTTTCCTTTAAGGACTTACAATTTTCAGTTTCGTGACGAAATTAATATACCATTTCATTTTCATGAAAGGTATAAAAACAGAAAAAAGTGGTGCCGATGGATTCTACGACATTCCAAACGTCAAGTACACTCATTTTTTGTTTAGAAATCTTGGATGTACAGACACGATTTTCTAGAGATTTATTATAGTATAGATAGATAGATAGAAGAAGATAGATTTCCTTCGTTTTTCAAAAAAAAAATCCTTAAAAGTAGCTTAATTATAGCTTAAACAACTATATCTTTTTTATTTCTCACGCGATTTTAATGAAATAAGTTCTAGATTCCCTTCTGGATTACAGGCTATCCATCTGTGAAAGTCTCATAAAAATCCATTCTTTAGTTTCCGAGATTATCGGTATCATACAGACAAACAAACAAACAGACAAACAGAAAAAAGTGGTGCCGATGGATTCTACGACATTCCAAACGTCAAGTACACTCATTATACTCAGTTGAGCAGAGCTCACAGAGTATATTAAGTTTGATTGGATAACGGTTGGTTGTACATATATAAAGGAATCGAGATAGATATAGACTTCCATATATCAAAATAATCAGGATCGAAAAAAAATTTGATTGAGCCATGTCCGTCCGTCCGTCCGTCCGTCCGTTAACACGATAACTTGAGTAAATTTTGAGGTATCTTAATGAAATTTGGTATGTAGGTTCCTGAGCACTCATCTCAGATCGCTATTTAAAATGAACGATATCGGACTATAACCACGCCCACTTTTTCGATATCGAAAATTTCGAAAAACCGAAAAAATGCGATAATTCATTGCCAAAGGCGGTTAAAGCGATGAAACTTGCTAGATGGGTTGAAGTTATGACGCAGAATAGAAAATTAGTAAGATTTTGGACAATGGGTGTGGCACCGCCCACTTTTACAAGAAGGTAATTTAAAAGTTTTGCAAGCTGTAATTTGGCAGTCGTTGAAGATATCATGATGAAATTTTGCAGGAACGTTACTACTATTACTATATATGTGCTAAATAAAAACTAGCAAAATTGGATGAAGAACACGCCCACTTTTTAAAAAAAAATTTTTTTAAATTCAAATTTTAACAAAAAATTTAATATCTTTACTGTATATAAGTAAATTAAGTCAAAATTCAACTCCAGTAATGATATGATGCAACAAAATACAAAAATAAAAGAAAATTTCAAAATGGGCGTGGCTCCGCCCATTTTCATTTAGTTTGTCTAGAATACTTTTAATGCTATAAGTTGAACAAAAATTTACCAATCCTTCTCAACTTTGGTAGGAGCATAGATTCTATGACGGTAACTGTTCTCTGTGAAAATGGACGAAATCGGTGGAAGCCACGCCCAGTTTTTATACACAGTCCCCCGTCTGTCCTTCCGCTCGTCCGTTAACACAATAACTTGAGCAAAAACCGATATATCTTTACTAAACTTAGCCCACGTACTTATCTGAACTCACTTTATCTTGGTATAAAAAATGGCCGAAATCCGACCATAACCACGCCCACTTTATCGATATCGAAAATTACGAAAAATGAAAAAAATGCCATAATTCTATACCAACTACGAAAAAAGGGATTAAACATGGTAACTGGATTTGTTTATTGACGCAAAATATAACTTTGGAAAAAACTTTGTAAAATGGGTGTGACACCTACCATATTAAGTAGAAGAATATGAAAAAGTTCTACAAGGCGAAATCAACAGCCCTTGGAATCTTGGCAGGAATACTGTTAGTGGTATTGCATATATAAATAAATTAGCAGAACCCGACAGATGATTTTCTGGATCACCTGGTCCACATTTTGGTCGATATCGCGAGAACGCCCTCACATATACATTCACGGCCACTCGCTTTTAAAACCCTCATGAATACTTTTAATTTGATATCCATATCGTACAAACACATTCTAGAGTCACCCTGGCCCACCCTAATGGCGATATCTCGAAAAGGCGTCCACCTATATACCTAATGTCCACTCCCTCTTAAAATGCTCAGTAACACCTTTCGTTTGATACCCATATCGTACAAACATTCTAGAGTCACCCCTGGCCCACCCTAATGGCGATATCTCGAAAAGGCGTCCACCTATAGACCTAATGCCCACTCCCTCTTAAAATGCTCAGTAACACCTTTCGTTTGATACCCATATCGTACAAACATTTTAGAGTCACCCCTGGCCCACCCTAATGGCGATATCTCGAAAAGGCGTCCACATATAGACCTAATGCCCACTCCCTCTTAAAATGCTCAGTAACACCTTTCGTTTGATACCCATGTCGTACAAACATTCTAGAGTCACCCTTGGTCCACCTTTATGGCGATATCTCGAAAAGGCGTCCACCTATAGAACTAAGGATTACTCCCTTTTAAAATACTCATTACCACCTTTCATTTGATACCCATATGGTACAAACACATTCTAGAGTCACCCTGGCCCACCCTAATGGCGATATCTCGAAAAGGCGTCCACCTATAGACCTAATGCCCACTTCCTCTTAAAATGCTCAGTAACACCTTTCGTTTGATACCCATATCGTAGAAACATTCTAGTGTCACCCCTGGCCCACCCTAATGGCGATATCTCGAAAAGGCGTCCACCTATAGACCTAATGCCCACTCCCTCTTAAAATGCTCAGTAACACCTTTCGTTTGATACCCATATCGTACAAACATTCTAGAGTCACCCTTGGTCCACCTTTATGGCGATATCCCGAAAAGGCGTCCACCTATAGAACTAAGGATTACTCCCTTTTAAAATACTCATTACCACCTTTCATTTGATACCCATATCGTACAAAAACATTCTAGAGTCACCCCTGGCCCACCCTAATGGCGATAATTCGAAAAGGCGTCCACCTATAGACCTAATGCCCACTCCCTCTTAAAATGCTCAGTAACACCTTTCGTTTGATACCCATATCGTACAAACATTCTAGAGTCACCCCTGGCCCACCCTAATGGCGATATCTCGAAAAGGCGTCCACCTATAGACCTAATGCCCACTCCCTCTTAAAATGCTCAGTAACACCTTTCGTTTGATACCCATATCGTACAAACACATTCTAGAGTCACCCCTGGCCCACCCTAATGACGATATCTCGAAAAGGCGTCCACCTATAGGCCTCATGCCCACTCCCTCTTAAAATGCTCAGTAACACCTTTCGTTTGATACCCATATCGTACCAACATTCTAGAGTCACCCTTGGTCCACCTTTATGGCGATATCTCGAAAAGGCGTCCACCTATAGAACTAAGGATTACTCCCTTTTAAAATACTCATTACCATCTTTCATTTGATACCCATATCATACAAACACATTCTAGAGTCACCCCTGGCCCACCCTAATGGCGATATCTCGAAAAGGCGTCCACCTATAGACCTAATGCCCACTCCCTCTTAAAATGCTCAATAACACCTTTCGTTTGATACCCATATCGTACAAACACATTCTAGAGTCACCCGTGGCCCACCCTAATGGCGATAATTCGAAAAGGCGTCCACCTAAAGACCTAATGCCCACTCCCTCTTAAAATGCTCAGTAACACATTTCGTTTGATACCCATATCGTACAAACATTCTAGAGTCACCCCTGGCCCACCCTAATGGCGATATCTCGAAAAGGCGTCCACCTATAGACCTAATGCCCACTCCCTCTTAAAATGCTCAGTAACACCTTTCGTTTGATACCCATATCGTACCAACATTCTAGAGTCACCCTTGGTCCACCTTTATGGCGATATCTCGAAAAGGCGTCCACCTATAGAACTAAGGATTACTCCCTTTTAAAATACTCATTACCATCTTTCATTTGATACCCATATCGTACAAAAACATTCTAGAGTCACCCCTGGCCCACCCTAATGGCGATAATTCGAAAAGGCGTCCACCTATAGACCTAATGCCCACTCCCTCTTAAAATGCTCAGTAACACCTTTCGTTTGATACCCATATCGTACAAACATTCTAGAGTCACCCCTGGCCCACCCTAATGGCGATATCTCGAAAAGGCGTCCACCTATAGACCTAATGCCCACTCCCTCTTAAAATGCTCAGTAACACCTTTCGTTTGATACCCATATCGTACAAACACATTCTAGAGTCACCCCTGGCCCACCCTAATGACGATATCTCGAAAAGGCGTCCACCTATAGGCCTCATGCCCACTCCCTCTTAAAATGCTCAGTAACACCTTTCGTTTGATACCCATATCGTACCAACATTCTAGAGTCACCCTTGGTCCACCTTTATGGCGATATCTCGAAAAGGCGTCCACCTATAGAACTAAGGATTACTCCCTCTTAAAATGCTCATTAACAGCTTTCATTTGATACCCATATCGTACAAACATATTCTAGAGTCACCCCTGGTCCACCTTTATGGCGATTTCTCGAAAAGGCGTTCACCTATAGAACTAAAGCCCATTCCCTTTTAAAATACTCATTATCACCTTTCATTTGATACCCATATCGTACAAACACATTCTAGAGTCAGCCCTGGTCCACCCTTATGGCGATATCCCTAAATGGCGTCCATCCATAGAACTATGGCCTACTCTCTCTTAAAATACTCTTTAATACCTTCCATTTGATACACATGCCATACAACCACATTCCAGGGTTACCCTAGGTTCATTTTCCTACATGGTGATTTTCCTTATTTTGTCTCCATAGCTCTTTACTGAGTATGTATTGTTCGGTTACACCCGAACTTAGCCTTCCTTACTTGTGTTTATACTCAGTTGAGCAGAGCTCACAGAGTATATTAAGTTTGATTGGATAACGGTTGGTTGTACATATATAAAGGAATCGAGATAGATATAGACTTCCATATATCAAAATAATCAGGATCGAAAAAAAATTTGATTGAGCCATGTCCGTCATTCCGTCCGTCCGTCCGTCTGTCCGTCCGTCCGTCCGTCCGTTAACACGATAACTTGAGTAAATTTTGAGGTATCTTGATGAAATTTGGTATGTAGGTTCCTGAGCACTCATCTCAGATCGCTATTTAAAATGAACGATATCGGACTATAACCACGCCCACTTTTTCGATATCGAAAATTTCGAAAAACCGAAAAAATGCGATAATTCATTGCCAAAGGCGGTTAAAGCGATGAAACTTGCTAGATGGGTTGACGTTATGACGCAGAATAGAAAATTAGTAAGATTTTGGACAATCGGCGTGGCACCGCCCACTTTTCCAAGAAGGTAATTTAAAAGTTTTGCAAACTGTAATTTGGCAGTCGTTGAAGATATCGTGATGAAATTTGGCAGGAACGTTACTACTATTACTATATATGTGCTAAATAAAAATTAGCAAAATTGGATGAAGAACACGCCCACTTTTTAAAAAAAAAATTTTTTAAATTCAAATTTTAACAAAAAATTTAATATCTTTACTGTATATAAGTAAATTAAGTCAAAATTAAACTCCTGTAATGATATGATGCAACAAAATACAAAAATAAAAGAAAATTTCAAAATGGGCGTGGCTCCGCCCATTTTCATTTAGTTTGTCTAGAATACTTTTAATGCCATAAGTTGAACAAAAATTTACCAATCCTTCTCAAATTTGGTAGGAGCATAGATTCTGTGACGGTAACTGTTCTCTGTGAAAATGGACGAAATCGGTGGAAGCCACGCCCAGTTTTTATACACAGTCCACCGTCTGTCCTTCCGCTCGGCCGTTAACACAATAACTTGAGCAAAAACCGATATATCTTTACTAAACTTAGCCCACGTACTTATCTGAACTCACTTTATCTTGGTATAAAAAATGGCCGAAATCCGACCATAACCACGCCCACTTTATCGATATCGAAAATTACGAAAAATGAAAAAAATGCCATAATTCTATACCAACTACGAAAAAAGGGATGAAACATGGTAACTGGATTTGCTTATTGACGCAAAATATAACTTTGGAAAAAACTTTGTAAAATGGGTGTGACATCTACCATATTAAGTAGAAGAAAATGAAAAAGTTCTACAAGGCGAAATCAACAGCCCTTGGAATCTTGGCAGGAATACTGTTAGTGGTATTGCATATATAAATAAATTAACAGAACCCGACAGATGATTTTCTGGATCACCTGGTCCACATTTTGGTCGATATCGCGAGAACGCCTTCACATATACATTCACGGCCACTCGCTTTTAAAACCCTCATTAATACTTTTAATTTGATATCCATATCGTACAAACACATTCTAGAGTCACCCTGGCCCACCCTAATGGCGATATCTCGAAAAGGCTTCCACCTATAGACCTAATGCCCACTCCCTCTTAAAATGCTCAGTAACACCTTTCGTTTGATACCCATATCGTACAAACATTCGAGAGTCACCCTTGGCCCACCCTAATGGCGATATCTCGAAAAGGCGTCCACCTATATACCTAATGTCCACTCCCTCTTAAAATGCTCAGTAACACCTTTCGTTTGATACCCATATCGTACAAACATTCTAGAGTCACCCCTGGCCCACCCTAATGGCGATATCTCGAAAAGGCGTCCACCTATAGACCTAATGCCCACTACCTCTTAAAATGCTCAGTAACACCTTTCGTTTGATACCCATATCGTACAAACATTCTAGAGTCACCCCTGGCCCACCCTAATGGCGATATCTCGAAAAGGCGTCCACCTATAGACAAACAGAAAAAAGTAGTGCCGATGGATTCTACGACATTCCAAACGTCAAGTACACTCATTTTTTTTTTTAGAAATCTTGGATGTACAGACACGATTTTCTAGAGATTTATTATAGTATAGATAGATAGAAGATTGTAGGTAAATTTATAGATTTTGGAGCAAATACATTTGGACCGATAACTCAGTTTTCAATTAATTTATCGAAATATCACAAAATTCAAATGAAACCTGCGATCTTCCTCTATTGTTTGACGCCCATATTGTACGCATATTTAGAGGTTTTAGGTAACCTCAATTTAACCGATTATCGTAATATGGGAGCGTAAAATAATTTTTTTTTGGTACGCCACTGTATCTATTCATGAATTTGATTTTTAATTTATATGAAATTGAAAAAAAAACTGTGCAAAGGCATTCTTTGATATTTGGTTGGAAACTAAGTGCATTTTCCTTCGTTTTTCAAAAAAAAAAAATCCTTAAAAGTAGCTTAATTATAGCTTGAACAACTATATCTTTTTTGTTTCTCACGCGATTTTAATGACATAAGTTCTAGATTCCCTTCTGGATTACAAGCTATCCATCTGTGAAAGTCTCATAAAAATCCATTCTTTAGTTTCCGAGATTATCGGTATCATACAGACAAACAGACAAACAGAAACAAGTGGTGCCGATGGATTCTACGACATTCCAAACGTCAAGTACATTAATTTTTTTTTAGAAATCTTGGATGTACAGACACGATTTTCTAGAGATTTATTATAGTATAGATAGATAGAAGAAGATAGATTTTCTTCGTTTTTCAAAAAAAAACATCCTTAAAAGTAGCTTAATTATAGCTTAAACAACTATATCTTTTTTGTTTCTCACGCGATTTTAATGAAATAAGTTCTAGATTCCCTTCTGGATTACAGGCTATCCACCTGCGAAAGTCTTATAAAAATCCATTCGTTAGTTTCCGAGAATATCGATATCATACAGACAAACAGACAAACAGAAAAAGTGGTGCCGATGGATTCTACGACATTCCAAACGTCAAGTACACTCATTATACTCAGTTGAGCAGAGCTCACAGAGTATATTAAGTTTGATTGGATAACGGTTGGTTGTACATATATAAAGGAATCGAGATAGATATAGACTTCCATATATCAAAATAATCAGGATCGAAAAAAAATTTGATTGAGCCATGTCCGTCCGTCCGTCCATCCGTCCGTCCGTCCGTTAACACGATAACTTGAGTAAATTTTGAGGTATCTTGATGAAATTTGGTATGTAGGTTCCTGAGCACTCATCTCAGATCGCTATTTAAAATGAACGATATCGGACTATAACCACGCCCACTTTTTCGATATCGAAAATTTCAAAAAATCGAAAAAGTGCGATAATTCATTACAAAAGACAGATAAAGCGACGAAACTTGGTAGATGAGTTGAGCTTATAACGCAAAATATAAAATTAGTAAAATTTTAGACAATGGGCGTGGCACCGCCCACTTTTTAAAGAAGGTAATTTAAAATTTTGCAAGCTGTAATTTGGCAGTCGTTGAAGATATCATGATGAAATTTGGCAGGAACGTTATTCTTATTACTGTATGTACGCTTAATAAAAATTAGCAAAATCGGAGAAGGACCACGCCCACTTAAAAAAAAAATTTTTTTAAAGTAAAATTTTAACAAAAAATTTAATATCTTTACAGTATATAAGTAAATTATGTCAAGATTCAACTCCAGTAATGATATGGTGCAACAAAATACAAAAATAAAAGAAAATTTAAAAATGGGCGTGGCTCCGCCCTTTTTCATTTAATTTGTCTAGGATACTTTTAATGCCATAAATCGAACAAAAATTAACCAATCCTTTTGAAATTTGGTAGGGGCATAGATTTTATGGCGTTAACTGTTTTCTGTGAAAATGGGCGAAATCGGTTGATGCCACGCCCAGTTTTTATACACAGTCGTCCGTCTGTCCTTCCGCATGGCCGGATATATCTTTACTAAACTCAGTTCACGTACTTATCTGAACCCACTTTACCTTGGTATGAAAAATGAACGAAATCCGACTATGACCACGCCCACTTTTTCGATATCGAAAATTGCGAAAATTAAAAAAATGCCATAATTCTATACCAAATACGAAAAAAGGGATGAAACATGGTAAGGTAATTGGATTGTTTTATTGACGCGAAATATAACTTTAAAAAAAACTTTATAAAATGGTTGTGACACCTACCATATTAAGTAGAAGAAAATGAAAAAGTTCTTCAGGGCAAAATAAAACACCCTTAAAATCTTGCCAGGTATTACATATATAAATAAATTAGCGGTATCCAACCGATAAAGTTCTGGGTCACTCTAGTCCACATTTTGGTCGATATCTGGAAAACGCCTTCACATATACAACTACCACCACTCCCTTTTAAAACTCTCATTAATATCTTTAATTTGATACCCATATCGTACAAACTCATTCTAGAGTCACCCCTGGTCCACCTTTATGGCGATATCTCGAAAAGGCGTCCACCTATAGAACTAAGCCCCACGCCCTTTTAAAATACTCATTAACACCTTTCTTTTGATACCCATATTGTACAAACAAATTCTAGGGTCACCCCTGCTCCACCTTTATGGCGATATCTCGAAACGGCGTCCACCTATGGAACTAAGGAATACTCACTTTTAAAATAATCATTATCACCTTTCTTTTGATGCCCATATTGTACAAACAAATTCTAGGGTTACCCCTGGTCCACCTTTATGGCGATATCTCGAAACGGCGTCCACCTATGGAACTAAGGATTACTCCCTTTTAAAATCCTCATTAATACCTTTAATTTGATATCCATATCGTACAAACGCATTCTAGAGTCACCCCTGGTCCACCTTTATGGCGATATCTCGAAAATGCGACCACCTATACAACAACCACCACTCCCTTTTAAAACCCTCATTAATACCTTTAATTTGATACCCATATCGTACAAACACATTCTAGAGTCACCCCTGGTCCACCTTTGTGGCGATATTCCGAAAAGGTGTCCACCTATAGAACTAAGCCCCACACCCTTTTAAAATACTCATTAACACCTTTCTTTTGATACCCATATTGTACAAACAAATTCTAGGGTCACCCCTGGTCCACCTTTATGACGATATCTCGAAACGGCGTCCACCTATGGAACTAAGGATTACTCCCTTTTAAAATACTCATTAACACCTTTCTTTTGATACCCATATTGTACAAACAAATTCTAGAGTCACCCCTGGTCCACCTTTATGGCGATATCTCGAAACGGCGTCCACCTATAGAACTAAGGCCCACTCCCTTTTAAAATACTCATTAACACCATTCGTTTGATACCCATATTGTACAAACAAATTCTAGGGTCACCCCTGGTCCACCTTTATGGCGATATCTCGAAACGGCGTCCACCTATGGAACTAAGGATTACTCCCTCATAAAATACTCTTTAATGCCTTTCATTTGATACACATGTCATACAAACACATTCCAGGGTTTCCCTCGGTTCATTTTCCTACTTGGTTATTTTCCCTTATGTTGTCACCATAGCTCTCAACTGAGTATGTAATGTTCGGTTACACCCGAACTTAACCTTCCTTACTTGTTTTTTTTTAGAAATCTTGAATGCACAGACACGATTATCTAGAGTTTTATTATAGTATAGATAGAAGAAGATAGATTTCCTTCGTTTTTCAAAAAAAATCCTTAAAAGTAGCTTAATTATAGCTTAAACAACTATATCTTTTTTATTTCTCACGCGATTTTAATGAAATAATTTCTAGATTCCCTTCTGGATTACAGGCTATCAATCAGCGAAAGTCTCATAAAAATCCATTCGTTAGTTTCCGAGATTATGGATATCATACAGACAAACAGACAAACAGAAAAAAGTGGTGCCGATGGATTCTACGACATTCCAAACGTCAAGTACACTCATTTTTTTTTAGAAAACTTGGATGTATAGGCACGATTTTCTAGAGATTTATTATATTATAGATAGATAGAAATAGATTGATAGATAGATAGATTGTAGGTAAATTTATAGATTTTGGAGCAAATACATTTTGACCGATAACTCAGTTATCGATTAATTTATCGAAATATCACAAAATTCAAATGAAACCTGTCATCTTCCTCTATTGTTTGATGGCCATATTGTACGCATATTTAGAGGTTTTAGGTAACCTCATTTTAACATATTATCGTAATATGGGAGCGTAAAATAATTTTTTTTTGGTACGCCACTGTATCTATTCATGAATTTGACTTTTTAATTTATATGAAACTGAAAAAAAACTTCGCAAAGGCATTCTTTGATATTTGTTTGGAAACTAAGTGCATTTTCCTTCGTTTTTTCAAAAAAAAAAATCCTTAAAAGTAGCTTAATTATAGCTTAAACAACTATATCTTTTTTGTTTCTCACGCGATTTTAATGGAATAAGTTCTCGATTCCCTTCTGGATTACAGGCTATCCATCTGCGAAAGTCTCATAAAAATCCATTCGTTAGTTTCCGAGATTATCGATATCATACAGACAAACAGACAAACCGAAAAAGTGGTGCCAAAGGATTCTACGACATTCCAAACGTCAAGTACACTAATTTTTTTTTAGAAATCTTGGATGTACAGACACGATTTTCTAGAGATTTATTACAGTACTAGCCTTTACCCGCGGCCCCGTCCGCAAGGAAAAAATAAAATATATGTGCTATTCACGTTAGCCTGCTTATCAAGTTATCTGTTTAAAAATTATTTTTGTCTAATGTATTTTATTTTTGTAATTTAGTAAAAAAAAGAACTAAAGGAGAAAATAAGCTGAAAGGCACGCTTTCATGAATAGTACACTACAGTTTTTTCGAATTAAAAAAATACATTTTGTTTTTAAATTAAATTAACTGATATTAAAGGGGTGAAAGAATTACTACTCATAGAACAAAGGAGTGAAACTACAATTAGCTAAAACCAAAGAGAGTTTTTTAGACGAAAATAGTGTTGCTTTTTCGGGTATTTACTTGGTTAAAATATTACAAAAGGTGTAATTGTAGTTATAACAGTTCCTTACACGATTATAGAACGAAAAAGCTGTGTTAGATTGAAGATAAAAAATACCCAATTTTAATTACGAATAATTAGCAGCAAATCCACGGCCATAAAAGCTCATAATTTAAAAAGGCATGTGTGCTGAAGTACCGGTTGCGAAGAGACCTAAAATGATCCCGGAAGGAACCCAAGATGATACCAAAATTCCAGGACAGATCCCGAAAATCATCCAGAAATTAACCAGGAGGGGTGACAAAATGATTCAGAAATAGTCCCGAAAAAGTCCCGAAATTACTCTTATGGGTTCCCTGACGGATCCCGAAAACTATCCAGAAATGATGCCGGAAAGGTCCTCAAATGATCCAATAATGGTCCCGAAATGACCCTGACGGAATCCCGGGCGGATCCCGCAGACTATGCCGAAATGATACCAAAAGGGTCCCCATTTGAGCCCGTATCAGTCGATAAAAAGTCCCGAAGTGACAACGACGGGATCCAGAAAACTATCTAGAGATGATGCCGGAAGGTACCCCAAAATGATCTCGAAATAGTCCCGAAATGACCCCTACGGGATCCCGAACGGATCGCGAAAACTATCCAAAAACGTTGCCAGAAAGGTACGAAAATGATTCCCTAATAGTCCCGAAATTACCCTGCTGGGATCCCGAACGGATCCCGAAAACCATCCAGAAATGATGCCGAAAGGGTCTCCAAATGATCCCGAATTAGTCGAGAAAAAGTTCCGAAATGACCCCGACGGGATCCCGGACGCATCCCGAAAACCATGTAGAAATAATGCCGAAAAATACCCCAAATGATCCCGAAAAAGTCCCGAAATGACCACGACAGGATCCCGAAAACCATCTAGAAATGATGCCGGAAGGTACCCCAAATGATCCGGAAAAAGTCCTAAAATGACCCCGACGGGTCCCGGACGAATCTCGAAAACCATCCAGAAATGATGTCGGAAGGGACCCCAAATGATCCCGAAAAAGTCGCAAAATTACCCCGACGGGATCCCGGACGGATACCGAAAACCATCCAGATAGGATGCCGGAAAGGTCCTCAAATGATCCCCTAATAGTCCCGATATGACCCTCACGGGATCCCTGACGGATTCCGAAAATCATCCAGAAATGATGCCGAAATGGTTCCTAAATTATCCCGTATTATTCGAGAAAAAGTCCCGAAATGACCCCGACGGTATCTCGGACGAACCCCGGAAACTATGCAGAAATGATCCCGAAATAGTCCCGAAATGACCCCATCGATATTCTCGACGGATCACGGAAACTATGCAGAAATGATGCCGGAGAGGTCCTCAAATGATCCCCTAAGAGTCCCGAAATGATCCCGCGCGGATCCCGGACGGATCCCGAAAACCATCCAGTACCGATGCCGAAAGGGTCCGCAAATAATCCCGTATTATTAGAGAAAAAGTCCTGAAATGGCCAAGACGGGATCCCGGACGGATACCGAAAACCATCCAGTAATGATGCCGGTAGGTACCCCAAATGATCCCGAAAAAGTCCCGAAATGATTGCGACGGGATCCCGGACGAATACCAAAAACCATCCAGATGTGATCCCGGTAGGTACCCCAAATGATCCGGAAATAGTCCCGAAATTACCCGTCGAGAGCCTCGACGGATCAAGGAAACTATGCAGAAATGATGCCGGAGAGGTCCTCAAATGATCCCCTAAGAATCCCGAAATGATCCCGCGCGGATCCCGGACGGATCCCGAAAACCATCCAGTAACGATGCCGAAAGGGTCCGCAAATAATCCCGTATTATTAGAGAAAAGTCCTGAAATGGCCAAGACGGGATCCCCGACGGATACCGAAAACCATCTAGAAATGATGCCGGTAGGTACCGCAAAATGATCCCGAAATAGTCCCAAAATTACTCCGTCGGGATCCCGAACGGATCCCTAAAAACCATCCAGAAATGATGCCCAGAAATTACACCGACGGTATCCCGAAAACCCTCCAGAAATGATGCAGAAATGATCCCGAAATGACCCCGTCGAGATCCCCGACGGATCTCGGAAACTATACAGAAATGATGCCGGAAAGGTTTCAAATGATCCCCTAATAGTCCCGAAATTATCCCGAACGGATCCCGAAAACCATCCAGAAATGATGCCGGAAAGGTCCTCAAATGATCACCTATCACCTAATAGTCCCAAAATGACCCTGACGGCATCCCGGACTGATCCCGAAATCCATCCAGAAATGATCTTGGGAAGGTCCCAAAATGATCCCGAAATAGTCTCGGAAAAGTCCAGAAATTACCCTGACGGGTTCCCGGACGAATCCTGATAACCATCCTTAAATGATCCCGAAAAAGTCTCGAAATGACCCTGACGGGACCCCGAAAGGATCCCGAAAACTATCCAAAAATGATGCCGGAAAGGTCCTCAAATGATCTCCTAATAGTTCCGAAAAGACCCTGACGGGATCCCGAACGGATCCCTATAACTATCTAGAAATGATGCCGAAAGGGCCCGCAAATGATCCCATATTAGTCTAGAAAAAGTCCCGAAATGACCCCGACGGGATGCGGGATGAATCCCAAAAACCATCCAGAAATGATGCCGGAAGGTACCCCAAATGATCCCGAAAAAGTCCCGCAATTATTCCGACGGGATCCTGAACGGATACCGGAAACCATGCAGAAGTGATGCCGGAAAGGTCCTCAAATGATCACCTAATAGTCCCAAAATGATTCTGACGGCATCCCGGACAGATCCCGAAATCCATCCAGAAATGATCTTGGGAAGGTCCCAAAATGATCCCGAAATAGTCTCGGAAAAGTCCAGAAATTACCCTGACGGGATCCCGGACGAATCCTGAAAACCAATCTTAAATATTGCCGAAAAAGTTCCGAAATGACCCTGATGGGACCCCGAAAACTATCCAGAAATGATGCCGGAAGGGTCCTCAAATGATCTCCTAATAGTTCCGAAAAGACCCTGACGGGATCCCGAACGGATCCCGACAACTATCCAGAAATGATACAGAAAGGGCCCGCAAATTATCCCGTATTAGTAGAGAAAAAGTCCCAGAATGGCCCCGACGGGATGCTGGACGAATCCCAAAAACCATCCAGAAATGATGCCGGAAGGGACCTCAAAGGATCCCGAAAAAGTCCTGCAATTATTCCGACGGGATCCTGAACGGATACCGAAAACAATCCAGAAGTGATGCCGGAAAGGTCCTCAATGATCACCTAGTAGTCCCAAAATGACCCTGACGGCATCCCGGACCGATCCCGAAATCCATCCAGAAATGATCTTGGGAAGGTCCCAAAATGATCTCGAAATAGTCTCGGAAAAGTCCAGAAATTACCCTGACGGGTTCCCGGACGAATCCTGAAAGCCATCCTTAAATGATCCCGAAAAAGTCCCAAAATGACCCTGACGGGATCCCGAAAGGATTCCGAAAACAATCCAGAAATGATGCCGGAAAGGTCCTCAAATAATCCCCCAATAGTCCCGAAATGACCGTGACGGGATCCCGACAACTATCCAGAAATGATGGCGAAAGGGTTCGCAAATGCTCCCGTATTAGTCGAGAAAAAGTCCCGAAATTACCCCGACGGCATCCCGGACGAATCCCAAAAACCATCAAGAAATGATGCCGGTAGGTATCCCAAATGATCCCGAAATAGTCCCGAAAATACCTCGTCTGCATCCCGGACGGATCCCGAAAAATATCCAGAAATGATGCCGGAAAGGTCCCCAAATGATCCCTTTATAGTCCCGAAATTACCCTGATGGGATCCCGGACAGATCCCGAAACCATCCAGAAATGATGCCGAAAGGGTTCCCAAATGACCCCGTATTAGTCGCGAAAAAGTCCCGAAATAACCCCGACGGGATCCCGCACGGATCCCGAAAACCATTCAGAAATGATGCCGAAAAGGTTCCCAAATGATCCCGTATTAGTCGCGAAAAAGTCCTGAAATGACCCCGACGGGATCCCGGACGGATCCCGAAAACCATCCAGAAATGATGCCGGAAGAGCCCCAAAATGATCCCGAAAAAGTCCCCAAATGACACCGACGAGATCCCGGACGGATCCCGAAAACCATCCAGAAATGATGCCGGAAGATCCCCCAAATGATCCCGAAAAAGTCCCCAAATGACCCCGACAAGATCCCGGACGGATCCCGAAAACCATCCAGAAATGATGCCGGAAGAGCCCCCAAATGATCCCGAAAAAGTCCCCAAATGATCCCGACGAGATCCCGGACGGATCCCGAAAACCATCCAGAAATGATGCCGGAAGAGCCCCTAAATTATCCCGAAATAGTCCCCAAATGACCCCGACGAGATCCCGGACGTATCCCGAAAACCATCCAGAAATGATGCCGGAAGAGCCCCCAAATGATCCCGAAAAAGTCCCCAAATTACCTCGACGAGATCCCGAAAACCATCCAGAAATGATCCCGGAAGGCGAATGAAGAGTTACATTGAAACATACAGGAAAAGCTAATAAAAGCGTGCTAATAAAAACGACTGAAGGAGGGCGGATGGCGGGAGGAGAACGAGAGGACCACTGATCGTTTTTCCAAAATTGTTTAGATCTCGATCTGTATGTGCCAGATACCAAAAACTCTTGATTTTGGAGAAAATTTATTTTGAGTTATAACAATGTATAGATTTTACACCAGGGGTGGAGAGAAGGGGGAGGGAGACGGAGGGTGTCACTGCTCACTTTGTAAGCCCTCGATATATTTGACCCCTTGAGTCTGTGATATTGGTGAAGGCCAGTATACGTAAAGTTGTAATGTGTAAAAATTATTAAAAAATAATTGCTCGAAGGGCTCGTGGGATCCCCACCCCTCTTTCCATGTTCGAAAAAAATGTCGCTAGTAGACTACTGTCTGTGTCCCAAATTTCATCAAAATCCGTGTAGCCATTCTGGCGTGATTCAGTCGCAAAAACGAAAAAATATAATAATTAAATTATAACTGTTCCTAGGGGGCGGAGACCACGCCCCTTTTGAAAAATATATAGCTAGTAGATCCTTCTAGACTATTGGCTATATGTGTGCAAAATTTCATCCAAATCGGTCCAGCCGTTCTTGCGTGATTGAGTCACAAAGACAAACGTCTGGACAAACATCCAAACATCCAAACATCCAAACATCTTAACATCCAAACTTTCCCATTTATAATATATACTAGCCTTTACCCGCGGCCCTGTCCGCAAGGAGAAATTTAAATATATGGGCTATTCGCGTTAGCCTGCTTATTATCTGTTTAAAATTCTGTTTTCTGTCTAATGCATTTTATTTTTGTAATTGAGTAAAAAAAGAACTAAATGAGCTGATAACCTGATAGGATCCCAAATGATCCCGAAATTATCCAGGAAAAGCTACGAAATGACCCACACGCTATCGCGGACGGATCCCGAAAACCATCCAGAAATGCCCCGAAAGGGTCTCCAAAAGTTCCCCGAATAGTCCCAAAAAACCCGAAATGACAGCGACACGATTCTAGACGTATCCAGAGAACCACTCAGAAATGATCCCTGAAGGTGTTCCAGAATGATCCCGAAAAGGTTCCGAAATGACCGTGACGGGCTCCCGGGCGGATCTCAAAAGCCATCCAGGAAATATCCAGGAAGGGTCCCTAAATTATCTCGACATACTCCAGAAAAATTTCCGAAATGGCTCCGAGGGGATCCACGACGGATCGCGGATACCATACAGAAATTATTCCGAAAGGATCCCAAAATGATCCCGAAATAGTCCGGAAATGACCCAGATGGGATCCCGCACAGATCCAGAAATGATCCCGGAAGGGTGCAATAACTATCCCGGAAAAGTAACAAAAAATCCCGAAATGGCTCCTACGGCATCCCGGACGGATCCAGAAATGATCTCGGAAGGGTCCCCAAATTATCCCAAAATGGTCCCGAAATGACGCTGAAATAATACAGAAAAAGTCACGAAACGACCCCCAGAGGATCCCCAAATTATCCCGTATTAGCCCCGAAAAGGTCCCGAAATAACCCCGACGGGATCCCGGACAAATCCCGAAAACCATCCAGAAAGATGCCGGAAGAAATCCCAAATGATTCCGAAAAAGTCCCGCATTGAATCCGACGGGATCCCGAACGGATACCGAAAATCATCCAGAAGTGATGCCGGAAAGGTTCTCAAATGATCACCTAATAGTCCCGAAATGACCCTTAAGGGGTCATGGACGGATCCCATAAACCATCCAGAAATGATCCCGATATAGTCCCGAAGAAGTCCCGAAATGACCCTGACGGGATCTCGAACGCACCCTTAATGACCCTGACGGGATCTCGGACACATCCCGAAATCCATCCAGAAATGATCTTGGGAGTGACCCCAAATGATCCCGACGAGATCCTGATCGGATACCGAAAACCATCCAGAAGTGATGCCGGAAAGGTCCTCAAATGATCACCTAATACCAAAATGACCCTGACGGCATCCCAGACTGATCCCGAAATCCATCCAGAAATGATCTTGGGAAGGTCCCAAAATTATCCGGAAATAGTCTCGAAAACGTTCAGAAATTACCCTGACGGGTTCCCGGACGAATCCTGAAAGCCATCTCTAAATGATCCCGAAAAAGTCCCGAAATGACCCTGACTGGACCACGAAAGGATCCCGAAAACTATCCAGAAATGATGCGGGAAAGGTCCTCAAATCATCTCCTAATAGTCCCGAAATGACCCCGACGGGATGCCGGACGAATCCCAAAAACCATCCAGAAATAATGCCGGAAGGGACACCAAATGATCCCGAAAAAGTCCCGCAATTATTCCGACGGGATCCTGAACGGATACCGAAAACCATCCAGAAGTGATGCCCGAAAGGTCCTCAAATGCTCACCTAATAGTCCCAAAATGACCTCGTCGGCATCCCGGACGCATACCGAAAATTATCCAGAAATAATGCCGGAAAGGTCCACAAATGATCCCTAATAGTCCCGAAATTACCCTGATGGGATCCCGGACGGATCCCGAAAACCATCCAGAAATGATGCCGAAAGGGTTCCCAAATGATCCCGTATTAGTCGCGAAAAAGTTCCGAAATGACCCCGACGGCATCCCGGACGGATCCCGAAAACCATCCAGAAATGATGCCGGAAGAGCCCCACATGATCCCGAAAAGGTCCCCAAATGACCTCGACGAGATCCCGGACGGATATCGAAAACCATCCAGAAATGATGCCGGTAGGTACCCCAAATGATCCCGAAATAGTCCCGAAATGACCCCGTCCGGATCCCGAACGGATCCCGAAAACTATCCAGAAATGATGTCGGAAGGGTCCCCAAATGATCCCGTATTAGTCGAGAAAAAGTCCCAAAATGACCCGACGGGATCCCGGACGGATCCCGAAAACCATACAGAAATGATGCCGGAAGAGCTCCCAAATGATCCCGCAAAAGTCCCCAAATGACCCCGACATACTCCAGAAACAGTTCCGAAATGGGTCCAAGGGAATCAACGACGGATCGCGAAAACCATACAGAAATGATTCCGGAAGGATCCCAAAATGATCCCGAAATAGTCCGGAAATGACCCAGATGGGATCCCGCACAGATCCAGAAATGATCCCGGAAGGGTCCAAAAACTATCCCGGAAAAGTAACAAAAAATCCCGGACGGATCCAGAAATGATCTCGGAAGGGTCCCCAAATGATCCCGAAATAGTCCCGAAATGACCTCGTCGGCATCCCGGGCGGATCCCGAAAATTATTCAGAAATGATGCTGGAAAGGTTCGTAAATGATCCCCTAATAGTCCCGAAATTACCCTGATAGGATCCCGGACGGATCCCGAAAACCATCCAAAAATGATGCCGAAAGGGTTCCCAAATGATCCCGTATTAGTCGCGAAAAAGTCCCGAAATGACCCCGACGGGATCCCGGACGGATCCCGAAAACCAGCCAGAAATGATGCCGGAAGAGCCCCAAAATGATCCCGAAAAAGTCCCCAAATGACCCCGACGAGATCCCGGACGGATCCCGAAAACCATCCAGAAATGATGCCGGAAGAGCCCCCAAATGATCCCGATAAAGTCCCCGAATGACCCCGACGAGATCCCGGACGGATCCCGAAAACCATCCAGAAATGATGCCGGAAGAGCCCCTAAATGATCCCGAAAAAGTCCCCAAATGACCCCGACATACTCCAGAAAAGGTTCCGAAATGGCTCCGAGGGAATCAACGACGGATCGCGAAAACCATACAGAAATGATTCCGGAAGGATCCCAAAATGATCCCGAAATAGTTCGGAAATGACCAAGATGGGATCCCGCACATCCAGAAATGATGCCGGATGAGCCCCAAAATGATCCGGAAAAAGTCCCCAAATGACCCCGACGAGATCCCGGACGGATCCCGAAAACCATCCAGAAATGATGCCGGAAGAGCCCCCAAATGATCCCGAAAAAGTCCCCAAATGACCCCGACGATATCCCGGACGGATCCCGAAAACCATCCAGAAATGATGCCGGAAGAGCCCACAAATGATCCCGAAAAAGTCCCCATATGACCCCGACGAGATCCCGCACGGATCCCGAAAACCATCCAGAAATGATGCCGGAAGGGTCCCCAAATGATCGCGAAATAGTCCCGAAATGATTCCGGAATAGTCCCGAAAATGTTCCAAAATAACCCCGACGGGATCCCGGACGGATCCCGTAAACTATACAGAAATAATCCCGGAGGGGTCCCAAAATGATCCCGAAATAGTCCCGAAAAAGTCCCGAAATTACCCCGGCGTAATCCCGGACCGATCCCGAAAACCATCCAGAAATGATCCCGGAAGGGTCTCGATATGACCCTTACGGGATCACAAATAAGGAGAAGCTAATTATAAAACCATGTTAATAAGGCAGCAGGCGCATTGGAGCGAATAAAAAGTTTGATAGAAACATACAGGTAAAGCTAATAGAAGCGTGCTAATAAAAACAATTGATGGAGGGCGGATGGCGGGAGTAGAGGAGAGGACCACTGATCGTTCCTCCAAAATTGTCTAGATCTCGTTCTGTATGTACCAGATACCAAAAACTATTGATTTAGGAGAAAATTTAGATTGAGTTATAACAATTTATGGATTTTACACCAGAGGGGGAGATAAAGGGGGGCGGGCGGAGGGTGTCACTGCTTACTTTGTAAGCCCTCGACTTATTTGACCCCTTGAGTCTGTGATATTGGTGAAGGCCAGTATACGTAAAGTTATAATGTGTAAAAATTATGAAAAATAATTTCTCGAAGGGTCGTGGGACCGCCACCCCTCTTTCCATGTTCGAAAAAAATTTCGCTAGTAGACTACTGTCTGTGTCCCAAATTTCATCAAAATCCGTGTAGCCATTCTGGCGTGATTCAGTCGCAAAGACGAAAAAATATAATAATTAAATTATAACTGTTCCTAGGGGGCGGGGACCACGCCCCTTTTGAAAAATATATAGCTAGTAGATCCTTCTAGACTATTGGCTATATGTGTGCAAAATTTCATCCAAATCGGTCCAGCCGTTCTTGCGTTATTGAGTCACAAAGACAAACGTCTGGACAAACATCCAAACATCCAAACATCCAAACATCCAAACATCCAAACATCCAAACATCCAAACATCTAAACATCCAAACATCCAAACATCTTAACATCCAAACTTTCCCATTTATAATATATATTAGATTAGATTAGATATATAGATAGAAGATAGATAGATAGATAGATTGTAGGTAAATTTATAGGTTTTGGAGCAAATACATTTTGACCGATAACTCAGTTATCGTTTAATTTATCGAAATATCACAAAATTCAAATGAAACCTGTGATCTTCCTCTATTGTTTGATGCCCATATTGTACGCATATTTAGAGGTTTTAGGTAACCTCATTTTAACCGATTATCGTAATATGGGAGCGTAAATTAATTTTTTTTTTGGTACACCACTGTATCTATTCATGAATTTGATTTTTAATTTATATGAAATTGAAAAAAAAACTTTGCAAAGGCATTCTTTGATATTTGTTTGGAAACTAAGTGCATTTTCCTTCGTTTTTCAAAAAAAAAAATCCTTAGAAGTAGCTTAATTATAGCTTATACAACTATATCTTTTTTGATTCTCACGCGCTTTTAATGAAATAAGCTCTAGATTCCCTTCTGGATTACAGGCTATCCATCTGCGAAAGTCATATAAAAATCCATTCGTTAGTTTCCGAGAATATCGATATCATACAGACAAGCAGACAAACAGAAAAAGTGGTGCCGATGGATTCTACGACATTCCAAACGTCAAGTACACTCATTTTTTTTTAGAAATCTTGAATGCACAGACACGATTTTCTAGAGTTTTATTATAGTATAGATAGAAGAAGATAGATTTCCTTCGTTTTTCAAAAAAAAATCCTTAAAAGTAGGTTAATTATAGCTTAAACAACTATATCTTTTTTATTTCTCACGCGATTTTATTGAAATAAGTTCTAGATTCCCTTCTGGATTACAGGCTATCCATCTGCGAAAGTCTCATAAAAATCCATTCGTTAGTTTCCGAGATTATGGATATCATACAGACAAACAGACAAACAGAAAAAAGTGGTGCCGATGGATTCTACGACATTCCAAACGTCAAGTACACTCATTTTTTTTTTAGAAATCTTGGATGTACAGACACGATTTTCTAGAGATTTATTATAGTATAGATAGATAGAAGATAGATAGATAGATAGATAGATTGTAGGTAAATTTATAGATTTTGGAGCAAATACATTTTGACCGATAACTCAGTTATCGATTAATTTACCGAAATATCACAAAATTCAAATGAAACCTGCGATCTTCCTCTATTGTTTGATGCCCATATTGTACGCATATTTAGAGGTTTTAGGTAAACTCATTTTAACGGATTATCGTAATATGGGAGCGTAAGATAATTTTTTTTTGGTACGCCACTATTCATGAATTTGATTTTTAATTTATACGTAATTGAAAAAAAATTTTGCAATGGCATTCTTTGATATTTGTTTGGAAACTAAGTGCATTTTCCTTCGTTTTTCAAAAAAAAAATCCTTAAAAGTAGCTTAAATTTAGCTTAAACAACTATATCTTTTTTGTTTCTCACGCGATTTTAATGAAATAAGTTCTATATTCCCTTCTGGATTACAGGCTATCCATCAGTGAAAGTCTCATAAAAATCCATTCATTAGTTTCCGAGATTATCGATATCATACAGACAAACAGACAAACAGAAAAAAGTGGTGCCGATGGATTCTACGACATTCCAAACGTCAAGTACACTCATTTTTTTTTCTAGAAATTTTGGATGTACAGACACGATTTTCTAGAGAATTATTATAGTATAGATAGATATATAGAAGAAGATAGATTTTCTTCATTTAAAAAAAAAAAAAAAATCCTTAAATGTAGCTTAATTATAGCTTAAACAACTATATCTTTTTTGTTTCTCACGCGATTTTAATGAAATAAGTTCTAGATTTCCTTCTGGATTACAGGCTATCCATCTGTGAAAGTCTCATAAAAATCCATTAGTTAGTTTCCGAGATTATCGATATCATAGAGACAAACAGACAAACAGAAAAACAGAAAAAAGTGGTGCCGATGGATTCTACGACATTCCAAACGTTAAGTACACTCATTTTTTGTTTAGAAATCTTGGATGTACAGACACGATTTTCTAGAGAATTATTATAGTATAGATAGATATATAGAAGAAGATAGATTTTCTTCATTTTTCAAAAAAAAAAAATCCTTAAAAGTAGCTTAATTATAGCTTAAACAACTATATCTTTTTTGTTTCTCACGCGATTTTAATGCAATAAGTTCTAGATTCCCTTCTGGATTACAAGATATCCATCTGTGAAAGTCTCATAAAAATCCATTCTTTAGTTTCCGAGATTATCGATATCATACAGACAAACAGAAAAAAGTGGTGCCGATGGATTCTACGACATTCCAAACGTCAAGTACACTCATTTTTTTTTTTTAGATATCTAAGATGTACAGACACGATTTTCTAGAGATTTATTATAGTATAGAAGAAGATAGATTTCCTTCGTTTTTCAAAAAAAAAAATCATTAAAAGTAGTTTAATTATAGTTTAAACAACTATATCTTTTTTGTTTCTCACGCGATTTTAATGAAATAAGTTCTAGATTCCCTTCTGGATTACAAGCTATCCATCTGTGAAAGTCTCATAAAAATCCATTCTTTAGTTTCCGAGATTATCGGTATCATACAGACAAACAGAAACAAGTGGTGCCGATGGATTCTACGACATTCCAAACGTCAAGTACATTAATTTTTTTTTAGAAATCTTGGATGTACAGACACGATTTTCTAGAGATTTATTATAGTATAGATAGATAGAAGAAGATAGATTTCCTTCGTTTTTCAAAAAAAAAAATCATTAAAAGTAGTTTAATTATAGTTTAAACAACTATATCTTTTTTGTTTCTCACGCAATTTTAATGAAATAAGTTCTAGACTCCCTTCTGGATTACAGGCTATCCATCTGTGAAAGACTCATATAATTCCATTCGCTAGTTTCCGAGATTATCGATATCATAAAGACAAACAGACAAACAGAAAAAAGTAGTGCCGATGGATTCTACGACATTCCAAACGTCAAGTACACTCATTTTTTTTTTTAGAAATATTGGATGTACAGACACGATTTTCTAGAGATTTATTATATTATAGATAGATAGAAATAGATTGATAGATAGATAGATAGTAGGTAAATTTATAGATTTTGGAGCAAATACATTTTGACCGATAACTCAGTTATCGATTAATTTATCGAAATATCACAAAATTCAAATGAAACCTGCGATCTTCCTCTATTGTTTGACGCCCATATTGTACGCATATTTAGAGGTTTTAGGTAACCTCATTTTAACCGATTATCGCAATATGGGAGCGTAAAATAATTTTTTTTTGGTACACCAATGTATCTATTCATGAATTTGATTTTTAATTTATATGAAATTGAAAAAAAACTTTGCAAAGGCATTCTTTGATATTTGTTTGGAAATTAAGTGCATTTTCCTTCGTTTTTCAAAAAAAAAAATCCTTAAAAGTAGCTTAATTATAGCTTAAACAACTATATCTTTTTTGTTTCTCACGCGATTTTAATGAAATAAGTTCTAGATTCCCTTCTGGATTACAGGCTATCCATCTGCGAATAAAAATCCACTCGTTAGTTTCCGAGATTATCGATATCATACAGACAAACAGACAAACCGAAAAAGTGGTGCCAATGGATTCTACGACATTCCAAACGTCAAGTACACTCATTTTTTTTTTAGAAATCTTGGATTTACATACACGATTTTCCAGAGATTTATTATAGTACTAGCCTTTACCCGCGGCCCCGTCCGCAAGGAGAAAATAAAATATTTGTGCTATTCACGTTAGCCTGCTTATCAAGTTGTCTGTTTAAAAATTTTTTCTGTCAATGTACTTTATTTTTTAATACAGTAAAAAAAAAAAAGAACTAACTGAGCTGATGGGCACGCTTACATGAATAGTACAATACACTTTTTTCGATTTAAAAAAAATTCATTTTGTTTCTAAGTTAAATTAATTGATATGACAGGGGTGAAAGAATTACTACTCATAGAACAAAGGAGTGAAACTATAATTAGCTAAAACCAAAAAGAAGTTTTTAAATGAAAGCAGTGTTGCTTTTTCGGGTATTTAGTTGGTTAAAATATTACAAAAATTTTAATTATAGTTGTAATAGTTCGTTACAGGATTCATTTAAAAATAGAACGAAAAAGCTGTGATATATTAAAGATAAAACATACCGAATTTTAATTACGAACAATTTGCCGTAAATCCACGGCCATGTGTGCTGAATTACCGGTTTCGAAGAGACCTAAAATGATCCCGGAAGTGTCCCTAAATGACACCAAATAGTCACGAAATGATGCCGACGGGATCCTGGACAAATCTCGAAAACTATCCAGAAATGATGCCGGAAAGGTTCCCAAGTTATCCCCAAATAGTCCCGAAATTACCCTGAGGGTATCCCGGACGGATACCGAAAACCATCTAGAAAAGTGGCCGGAAGATACCCCAAATGATCCCGAAAAAGTCCTGAAATGATCCAGACGGGATCCCGGACGAATCCCGAAAACTATCCAACTAGGTACCCCAAATGATCCCGAAATAGTCCCGAAATGACCCCGACGGGATCCCGTACGGATCCCGAAAATCATCCAGAAATGATGAAGGTAGGTACCCAAATGATCCCGAAATAGTCCCGAAATGATCCCGACGGGATCCCGGACGGATCCCTAAAACTATCCAGAAATGCTGCCGGAAAGGTCCCCAAATAACCCCCTAATAGTCCCGAAATTACGCCGACGGAATCCCGGACGGATCCGGAAACCATCCAGAAATGATGCCGGAGGAGACCCCAAATGATCCCGATATGACCCCGTCGGGATCCCGAACGGATCCCTAAAACTATCCAGAAATGCTGCCGGAAAGGTCCCCAAATAACCCCCTAATAGTCCCGAAATTACGCCGACGGAATCCCGGACGGATCCGGAAACCATCCAGAAATGATGCCGGAGGAGACCCCAAATGATCCCGCTAAAGTCCCAAAATGACCCCGACAGGGTCCCGGACGGATCCCGTAAACCATCCAGAAATGATGCCGGTAGGTACCCCAAATGGTCCCGATATGACCCCGTCGGGATCCCGAACGGATCCCTAAAACTATCCAGAAATGATGCCGAAAGGGCCCCCAAATGATCCTGTATTAGTCGAGAAAAAGTTCCGAAATGACTCCGACGGGATCCCGGACGGATCCCGAAAACCATCTAGAATTGATACCGGAAGGTACCCCAAATGATGCCGAAATAGTCCCGAAATGACATCGACGGGATCCCGGACGGATCCCGAAAACCATCTAGAAATGATGCCGGAAGAGACCCCAAATGATCCCGCAAAGGTCCCAAAATGACCCCGACAGGATCCCGGACGGATCCCGAAAACCATCCAGAAATGATGCCGGAGGAGACCCCAAATGATCCCGCTAAAGTCCCAAAATGACCCCGACAGGGTCCCGGACGGATCCCGTAAACCATCCAGAAATGATGCCGGAAGATACCCCAAATGATCCCGCAAAAGTCCCAAAATGACCCCGACAGGATCCCGGACGGATCTCGTAAACCATCCAGAAATGATGCCGGAAGAGACCCCAAATGATCCCGCAAAAGTCCCAAAATGACACCGACAGGATCCCGGACGGATCAACGAAAACCATCCAGAAATGATGCCGGGAGAGCCCCCAAATGATCCCGCAAAAGTCCCAAAATGACCCCGACAGGATCCCGGACGAATCCCGTAAACCATCCAGAAATGATGCCGGAAGAGAACCCAAATGATCCCGCAAAAGGCCCAAAATGACCCCGACAGGATCCCGGACGGATCCCGTAAACCATCCAGAAATGATGCCGGAAGAGACCCCAAATGATCCCGCAAAAGTTCCAAAATGACCCCGACAGGATCCCGGACGGATCCCGAAAACCATACAGAAATGATGCCGGAAGAGACCCCAAATGATCCCGCAAAGGTCTCAAAATGACCCCGACAGGATCCCGGACGGATCCTGTAAACCATCCAGAAATGATGCCGGAAGAGACCCCAAATGATCCCGCAAAAGTCCCAAAATGACCACGACAGGATCCCGGACGGATCCAGAAAACCATCCAGAAATGATGCCGGAAGAGACCCCAAAGGATCCCGCAAAAGTCCCAAAATGACCCCGACAATATCCCGGACGGATCCCGAAAACCATCCAGAAATGATGACGGAATGGACCCCAAATGGTCCCGAAATGAAACCGACGGGATCCCGGACGGATACCGAAAACCATCCAGAAATGATGCCGGCAGGTACCCCAAATTATCCCGAAATAGTCCCGAACAGCCCCGACGGGATCGCGGACGAATCCCGAAAACCATCCAGAAATGATGCCGATAGGGTCCCCAAATGATCCTGTATTAGTCGAGAAAAAATTCCGAAATGACTCCGACGGGATCCCGGACGGATCCCGAAAACCATCTAGAATTGATACCGGAAGGTACCCCAAATGATGCCGAAATAGTCCCGAAATGACATCGACGGGATCCCGGACGGATCCCGAAAACCATCCAGAAATGATGCCGGAGGAGACCCCTAATGATCCCGCTAAAGTCCCAAAATGACCGCGACAGGGTCCCGGACGGATCCCGTAAACCATCCAGAAATGATGCCGGAAGAGACCCCAAATGATCCCGCAAAAGTCCCAAAATTACCCCGACAGGATCCCGGTCGGATCCCGTAAACCATCCAGAAATGATGCCGGAAGAGACCTCAAATGATCCCGCAAAAGTCCCAAAATGACCCCGACAGGATCCCGTACGGATCCCGAAAACCATCCAGAAATGATGCCGGAAGAGACCCCAAATGTTCCCGCAAAAGTCCCAAAATGACCCCGACAGGATCCCGGACGGATCCCGTAAACCATCCAGAAATGATGCCGGAGGAGACCCCAAATGATCCCGCTAAAGTCCCAAAATGACCGCGACAGGGTCCCGGACGGATCCCGTAAACCATCCAGAAATGATGCCGGAAGAGACCCCAAATGATCCCGCAAAAGTCCCAAAATTACCCCGACAGGATCCCGGTCGGATCCCGTAAACCATCCAGAAATGATGCCGGAAGAGACCCCAAATGATCCCGCAAAAGTCCCAAAATGACCCCGACAGGATCCCGGACGGATCCCGTAAACCATCCAGAAATGATGCCGGAGGAGACCCCTAATGATCCCGCTAAAGTCCCAAAATGACCGCGACAGGGTCCCGGACGGATCCCGTAAATCATCCAGAAATGATGCCGGAAGAGACCCCAAATGATCCCGCAAAAGTCCCAAAATTACCCCGACAGGATCCCGGTCGGATCCCGTAAACCATCCAGAAATGATGCCGGAAGAGACCCCAAATGATCCCGCAAAAGTCCCAAAATGACCCCGACAGGATCCCGGACGGATCCCGTAAACCATCCAGAAATGATGCCGGAAGAGACCCCAAATGATCCCGTAAAAGTCCCAAAATGAAACCGACAGGATCCCGGACGGATCCCGTAAACCATCCAGAAATGATGCCGGAAGAGACCCCAAATGATCCCGCAAAAGTCCCAAAATGACCCCGACAGGATCCCAGACGGATCCCGTAAACCATCCAGAAATGATGCCGGAGGAGACCCCAAATGATCCCGCAAAAGTCCCAAAATGACCCCGACAGGGTCCCGGACGGATCCCGTAAACCATCCAGAAATGATGCCGGAAGAGACCCCAAATGATCCCGCAAAAGTCCCAAAATGACGCCGACGGGATCCCGGACGGATCCCGTAAACCATCCAGAAATGATGCCGAAACGTTCCCCAAATGATCCTGTATTAGTCGAGAAAAAGTTCCGAAATGACCCCGACGGAATCCCGGATGGATCCCGAAAACCATCTAGAAATGATGCCGGAGGGTACTCCAAATGATGCCGTAATAGTCCCGAAATGACATCGACGGGATCCCGGACGGATCCCGAAAACCATCCAGAAATGATGCCGGAAGAGACCCCAAATGATCCCGCAAAATTCCCAAAATGACCCCGACAGGATCCCGGACGGATCCCGAAAACCATCCAGAAATGATGCCGGAATGGACGCCAAATGGTCCCTAAATGACACCGACGGGATCCCGGACGGATACCGAAAACCATCCAGAAATGATGCAGGCAGGTACCCCAAATTATCCCGAAATAGTCCCGAAATGACCCTGACGGGATCGCGGACGGATCTTGAAAACCATGCAGAAATGACGCCGGAAGATACCCCTAATGATCCCGAAATAGCCCCGAAATGGTCCCGACGGGATCCCGGACGGATCCCTAAAACCATCCAGGAATGATTACGGAAAGGACCCAAACTGACCCCGAAAAAGTCCCGTAATGATCCCGGAAACCATCAACAATTTATCTCTCGAAGGTACGCAAATGATCCCAAAAGTACCCCGACGGGATCCCGGACGGATCCCGAAAACCATCCAGAAATGATGCCGGAAGGGTCCCCAAATGATCGCGAAATAGTCACGAAATGATTCCGGAATATTCCCGAAAATGTCCCAAAATAACCCCGACGGGATCCCGGACGGATCCCGAAAACTATACAGAAATGATCCCGGAAGGGTCCCAAAATGATCCCGAAATAGTCCCGAAAAAGTCCCGAAATTACCCCGGCGTAATCCCGGACCGATCCCGAAAACCATCCAGAAATGATCCCGGAGGGTCTCGATATGACCCTTACGGGATTACAAATAAGGTGAAGCTAATTATAAAACCATGTTAATAAGGCAGCAGGCGCATTGGAGCGAATAAAAAGTTACATAGAAACATACAGGTAAAGCTAATAAAAGCGTGCTAATAAAAACAATTGATGGAATGCGGATGGCGGGAGTAGAGGAGAGGACCACTGATCGTTCCTCCAAAATTGTCTAAATCTCGTTCTGTATGTACCAGATACCAAAAACTATTGATTTAGGAGAAAATTTATATTGAGTTATAACAATTTATAGATTTTACACCAGAGGGGGAGATAAAGGGGGAGCGGGCGGAGGGTGTCACTGCTTACTTTGTAAGCCCTCGACTTATTTGACCCCTTGAGTCTGTGATATTGGTGAAGGCCAGTATACGTAAAGTTATAATGTGTAAAAATTATTGAAAAATAATTTCTCGAAGGGGTCGTGGGACCCCACCCCTCTTTCCATGTTCGAAAAAAATTTCGCTAGTAGACTACTGTCTGTGTCCCAAATTTCATCAAAACCCGTGTAGCCATTCTGGCGTGATTCTGTCGCAAAAACAAAAAAATATAATAATTAAATTATAACTGTTCCTAGGGGGCGGGGACCACGCCCCTTTTCAAAAATATATAGTTAATAGATCCTTCTAGACTATTGGCTATATGTGTGCAAAATTTCATCCAAATCGGTCCAGCCGTTATTGCGTGATTGAGTCACAAAGACAAACGTCTGGACAAACATCCAAACATCCAAACATCTTCACATCCAAACTTTGCCATTTATAATATACTAGCCTTTACCCGCGGCCGCGTCCGCAAGGAGAAAATTAAATATATGGGATATTCACGTTAGCCTGCTTATCAAGTTATCTGTTTAGAAAGATGTTTCTGTCTAATACATTTTATTTTTGAAATTGAGTAAAAAAAGAACTAAATGAGCTGATAACCTGATATGATCCCCAAATGATCCCGAAATTATCCAGAAAAATCCACGAAATGACCCCGACGTTATCGCGGACAGATCCCGAAAACCATCTAGAAATGCCACGGAAGGGTCTCCAAAAGTTCCCGGAATAGTCCCAAAAAACCCGAAATGACAACGACACGATTCTAGACTTATCCAGAGAACCACAAAGAAATGATGCCTGAAGGGTAACAAAATGATCCGAATAGTCCCGAAAAAGTTCCGAAATGACCATGACGGGCTCCCGGACGGTTCTCAAAAACCATCCAGAAAATATCCAGGAAGGGTCCTTAGGGGATCCACGACGGATCGCGAAAACCATACAGAAATTATTCCAGAAGAGTTCCAAAATGATCCCGTATTAGTCCCGAAAAAGTCCTGAAATGACCCCGACGGTATCCCAGACGGATTCCGGAAACTATCCAGAAATGATGCCGGAAAGATCCTCAAATGATCCCCTAATAGTCCCGAAATGACCCTGACGGGATCTCGAACGGACTCCTAAATGACCCTGACGGGATCCCGGACAGATCTCGAAATCCATCCAGAAATGATCTTGGAAGGGCCCAAAATAATCTCGAAACAATCTGTGAAAAGTCCAGAAATTACCCCGACGGGATCCCGCACGGATCCCAAAAACTATCCAGAAATGATCCCGAAATGACCGAAAACCATCCAGAAATTATGCCGGAAGGGACCCCAAATGATCCCGAATACCATACAGAAATGATGCCGAAAGGCTCCCCTAATTATCCCGTATTAGTCCCGAAAAAGTCCTGAAATGACCCTGACGGGATCCCGGACGGATCCCTAAAACCATCTAGAAATGATGCCGGATGTACCCCAAATGATCCCGTATTAGTCGAGAAAAAGTCCCGAAATGACCCTGACGGGTTCCCGGACGGATCCCGAAAAGCATCCAGATATGATGCCGAAAGGGTCCCCAAATGATCCCGTATAAGTCGAGAAAAAGTCCCGAAATTACCAAGACGGGATCCCGGACGGATCCCGAAAACCATCCCGAAATGATGCCGAAAGCGTCCCCAAATGATCCCGTATTAGTCGAGAAAAAGTCCCGAATTGACCCCGACGGGTTCCGGGACGGATCCCGAAAACCATCGAGAAATGATGCCGAAAGGGTCCCCAAATGATCCCGTATTAGTCGAGAAAGGGCCCCGAAATGACCCCGACGGGTTCCCAGACGGATCCCGAAAAGCATCCAGAAATAATGCCGAAAGGGTCCCCAAATCATCCCGTATTAGTCGAGAAAAAGTCCTGAATTGACCCCGTTGGGATCCCGGACGGATCCCTAAAACCATCTAGAAATGGTCCCGGAAGGTACCTCAAATGATCCTGAAATAGTACCGAAATGACCCCGACGGGATCCCGGACGGATCCCGAAAACCATCTAGAAATGATGCCGGAAGGTACCTCAAATGATCCTGAAATAGTACCGAAATGACCCCGACGGGATCCCGGACGGATCCCTAAAACCATCTAGAAATGGTGCCGGAAGGTACCTCAAATGATCCTGAATTAGTACCGAAATGACGCCGACGGGATCCCGGACGGATCCCGGAAAGCATCCAGATATGATGCCGAAAGGGTCCCAAAATGATCCCGTATAAGTCGAGAAAAAGTCTCGAAATGACCAAGACGGGGTCCCGGACGGATCCCGAAAACCATCCAGAAATGATGCCGAAAGCGTCCCCAAATGATCCCGTATTATTCGAGAAAAATTCCCGAAATGACCCCGACGGGATCCCTGATGGATCCCGAAAACCGTCTAGAAATGATGCCGGAAGGTACCTCAAAGGAACCCGTATTAGTCGAGAAAAAGTCCCAAATTGACCATGAAGGGATCCCGAACGGATCCCGAAAACCATACAGAAATATTGCCGAAAAGGTCCCCAAATGATCCCGTATTAGTCGAGAAAAAGTCCCGAAATGACCCCGACGGGATCCCGGACGGATCCCGAAAACCGTCGAGAAATGATGCCGAAAGGGTCCCCAAATGATCCCGTATTAGTCGAGAAAGGGCCCCGAAATGACCCTGACGGGATACGAACGGAACCCGAAAACCATCCAGAAATGATGCCGAAAGGGTCCTCAAATGATCCCGTATCAGTCGAGAAAAAGTCCAGAAATGACCCCGACGGGACCCGGAAGGATCCCGAAAACCGTCCAGAAATGATGCCAAAAGGGTCCCCAAATGATCCCGTCTTAGTCGAGAAAAAGTTCCGAAATGACCCCGACGGGATCCCGGACGGATCCCGAAAACCGTCCAGAAATGATGCCGGAAGTGTCCCCAAATGATCGCGAAATAGTCCCGAAAAAATCCCGGAATAGTCCCCAAAATGTCCCAAAATAATCCCGACGGAATCCCGGACGGATCCCGAAAACTATACACAAATGATCCCGGAAGGGTCCCAAAATAATCCCGGAATAGTCCAGAAATCACCCCGGCGGGATCGCGGACGGATCCCGAAAACCATCCAGAAATGATCCTGGAAGGGTCTCGATATGACCAAACGGGATTCCAAATAGGGTGAAGATAATTATAAAACCATGTTAATAAGGCAACAGGCGCGTTGGAGCGAATGAAGAGTTACAAAGAAACATACAGGTAAAGCTAATAAAAGCGTGCTAATAAAAACAATTGAAGGAGGGCGGATGGCGGGAGGAGGAGAGTACCACTGATCGTTTTTCCAAAATTGTTTAGATCTCGATCTGTATGAGCCAGACACCAAAAATTATTGATTTTAGGACAAAATTTACATTGAGTTATAACAATTTATAGATTTTGAACGAGAGGGGAAAGGAGGGGGGGGGGGGGGGGGTTGTATCACTGCTCACTTTGTAAGCCCTCGACTTATTTCACCCATTGAGTTTGTAATATTGGTGAAGGTCAGTATACGTGCAGTTATAATGTGTAAAAATTGTTAAAAAGTAATTATTCGAAGGGGTCGTGGGACCCCCTTACCCCTTTCCATGTTCGAAAAAAATTTCGCCAGTAGCTTATGATCTCTGTCCCAAATTTCATCAAAATCCGTGAAGCCGTTCTGGCGTGATTCAGTCGCAAAGACGAAAAAATATAATAATTAAATTATAACTGGTGCTAGGGGGCGGAGACCATGCCCCTTTTGAAAAATATATAGCTAGTAGATCCTTCTAGACTATTGGCTATATGTGTGCAAAATTTCATGCAAATCGGTCCAGCTGTTCTTGCGTGATTGAGTCACAAAGACAAACGTCTGGACAAACATCCAAACATCCAAACATCCAAACATGCAAACATCTAAACATCCAAACATCTTCACATCCAAACTTTGCCATTTATAATATACTAGCCTTTACCCGCGGCCCCGTCCGCAAGGAGAAAATAAAATATATGTGCTAAGTGTAATTATAGTTATAACAGTTCCTTACACGATTATAGAATGAAAAAGCTGTGTTAGATTGAAGATAAAACATACCCAATTTTAATAACGAATAATTAGCAGCAAATCCACGGCCATAAAAGCTCATAATTTAAAAAGACATGTGTGCTAAACTACCGGTTGCGAAGAGACCTAAAATGATCCCGGAAGGGTCCCAAGATGATACTAAAATTCCAGGACAGAACCCGAAAATCATCCAGAAATTAACCAGGAGGGGTCCCAAAATGATACAGAAATAGCCCCGAAAAGTCCCAAAATTACCTTTATGGGTTCCCGTACAGATCCCGAAAACCATCCAGAAATGATACCGAAAGGCTCGCCAAATCATCCCGTATTAGTCCCGAAAAAGTACAGGAGTGGCCCCGACGGGATTCCTGACGGATCCCGAAAACCATCTAGAAATTATGCCGGAAGGGACACCAAATCATCCCGAAATGGCCCCGACGGAATCCCGGATGGATCCCGAAAACCATACTGAAATGATGTCGGAAAATACCCCAAATGATCCTGAAATAGCCCCGAAAAAGTCCCGAAATGATCCCGACGGGATCCCGGACGGATCCCGAGAACTATCAAGAAATGATGCCGGAAAGGTCCTCAAATGATCCCCAAATAGTCCCGAAATGACCCTGACGGGATCCCGGACGGATCCCGCAGACTATCCAGAAATGATGCCGAAAGGGTCCCCATTTGAGCCCGTATCAGTCGATTAAAAGTCCCGAAGTGACCCCGACGGGATCCAGAAAACTATCTAGAGATGATGCCGGAAGGTACCCCAAAATGATCCCGAAGTAGTCCCGCAATGACCCCTACGGGATGCCGAACGGATCGCGAAAACTATCCAGAAACGATGAAGGAAAGGTCCCCAAATGATCCCCTAATAGTCCCAAAATTACCCTGCTGGGATCCCGAACGGATCCCGAAAACCATCCAGAAATGATGCCGAAAGGGTCCCCAAATGATCCCGTATTAGTCGAGGAAAAGTCCCGGAATGACCCTGACGGGATCCCGGACGGATCCCGAAAACCATCCAGAAAACCATTCCGAAATTATGCCGGAAGAGCCCCCAAATGATCCCGAAAAAGTCCCCAAATGACCCCGACATACTCCAGAGAAAGTTCCGAAATTGCTCCGAGGGAATCCACGAGGGATCGCGAAAACCATACAGAAATGATTCCGGAAGGATCCCAAAACGATCCCGAAATAGTCCGGAAATGACCCAGATGGGATCCAGCACAGATCCAGAAATGATCCCGGAAGGGTCAAAAAACTATCCCGGAAAAGTAACAAAAAATCCCGAAATGGCTCCTACGGCATCCCGGACGGATCCAGAAATGATCTCGGAAGGGTCCCCAAATGATCCCAAAATGGTCCCGAAATGACCCTGATGGATCCGGCAAACCATCAAGAAATTATGCCGGAAGGGTCCCCAAATGATCCCGAAATAATACAGAAAAAGTCACGAAACGACCCCTAGAGGATCCCCAAATGATCCCGTATTAGCCCCGAAAAGGTACCGAAATAACGCCGACGGGATCCCGGAAAAATCCCGAAAACCATCCAGAAATGATGCCGGAAGGGATCCCAAATGATTCCGAAAAAGTCCCGCAATGATTCCGACGGGATCCCGAACGGATACCGAAAATCATCCAGAAGTGATGCCGGAAAGGTCCTCAAATGATCACCTAATAGTCCCGAAATGACCCTTAAGGGATCCTAGACGGATCCCGTAGACCATCCAGAAATGATCCCGATATAGTCCCGAAGAAGTCCGGAAATGGCCCTAACGGGATCTCGAACGCATCCCTAAATGACCCTGACGGGATCCCGGACAGATCCCGAAATCCATCCAGAAATGATCTAGGGAGGGAGCCCAAATGATTCCGAAAAAGTCCCGCAATGATTCCGACGTGATCCTGAACGGATACCGAAAACCATCCAGAAGTGATGCCGGAAAGGTCCTCAAATGATCACCTAATAGTCCCAAAATGACCCTGACGGCATCCTGGACTGATCCCGAAATCCATTCAGAAATGATCTTGGGAAGGTCCCAAAATGATCCCGAAATAGTCTCGCAAAAGTCCAGAAATTACCCTGACGGGTTCCCGGACGAATCCTGAAAGCCATCCTTAAATGATCCCGAAAAAGTCCCGAAGTGACGGAATCCCGAACGGATCCCGAAAACTATCCAGAAATGATGCCGGAAAGGTCCTCAAATGATCTCCTAATAGTTGCGAAAAGACCCTGACGGGATCCCGAACGGATCCCAACAACTATCTAGAAATTATTCCGAAAGGGCCCGCAAATGATCCCGTATTAGTCGAGAAAAAGTCCCGAAATGACCCCGACGGGATGCCGGACGAATCCCAAAAACCATCCAGAAATGATGCCGGAAGGGACCACAAATGATCCCGAAAAAGTCCCGCAATTATTCCGTCGGGATCCTGAACGGATACCGAAAACCATGCAGAAGTGATGCCGGAAAGGTCCTCAAATGATCACCTAATAGTCCCAAAATGACCCTGACGGCATCCCGGACAGATCCCGAAATCCATTCAGAAATGATGCCGGAAAGGTCCCCAAATGATCCCCTAATAGTCCCGAAATTACCCTGATGGGATCCCGGACGGATCCCGAAAACCATCCAGAAATGATGCCGAAAGGGTTCCCAAATGATCCCGTATTAGTCGCGAAAAAGTCCCGAAATGACCCCGACGGGATCCCGGACGGATTCCGAAAACCAGCCAGAAATGATGCCGAAAGGGTTCCCAAATGATCCCGTATTAGTCGCGAAAAAGTCCCGAAATTACCCCGACGGGATCCCGAAAACCATCCAGAAATGATGCCGGAAGAGCCCCCAAATGATCCCGAAAAAGTCCCCAAATTACCCCGACGAGATCCGGGACGGATCCCGAAAACCATCCAGAAATGATGCCGGGAGAGCACCCAAATGATCCCGAAAAAGTCCCCAAATGACCCCGAGGAGATCCCGGACGGATCCCGAAAACCTTCCAGAATTGATGCCAAAAGCGTTCCCAAATGATCCCGTATTAGTCGCGAAAAAGTCCCGAAATGACCCCGACGGTATCCCGGACGGATCCCGAAAACCATCCAGAAATGATGCCGGAAGAGCCCCCAAATGATCCCGAAAAAGTCCCCAAATGACCCCGACGAGATCCCGGACGGACCCCGAAAACCATCCAGAAATTATGCCGGCAGAGCCCCCAAATGATTCCGAAAAAGTCCCCAAATTACCCTGACGAGATCCCGGACGGATCCCGAAAACCATCCAGAAATGATGCTGAAAGGGTCCCCAAATGATCCCGTATTAGTCGCGAAAAAGACCCGAAATGACCCCGACGGGATGCCGGACGAATCCCGAAGACCATCCAGAAATGATGCCTAAAGGGACTCAAAATAACCCCGAAAAAGTCCCGTAATGATCCCGGAAACCATCAAGAATTTATCTCTCGAAGGTACGCAAATGATCCCGAAAGTACCCCGACGGGATCCCGGACGGATCCCGAAAACCATCCAGAAAAGATGCCGGAAGGGTCCCCAAATGATCGCGAAATAGTCCGGAATGATTCCGGAATAGTCCCGAAAATGTCTCAAAATAACCCCGACGGGATCCCGGACGGATCCCGAAAACTATACAGAAATGATCCCGGAAGGGTCCCAAAATGATCCCGAAATAGTCCCGAAAAAATCCCGAAATTAACCCGGCGGGATCCCGGACCTATCCCGAAAGCCATCTAGAAATTATCCCGGAAGGGACTCGATATGACCCTTACGGGAATACATATAAGGTGAAGCTAATTATAAAACCATATTAATAAGGCAGCAGGCGCATTGGAGCGAATGAAAGGTTACATAGAAACATACAGGCAAAGCTAATAATAGCACGCTTTTATATGAAAACAATTGAAGGAGGGCGGATGGCGGGTGTAGAAGGAGAGGATTACTGATCGTTCCTCCAAAATTGTCTAGATCTCGATCTATATGTGCCAGATACCAAAAACTATTGTTTAAGGAGAAAATTTATATTGAGTTATAACAATTTATGGATTTTACACCAGGGGGGAGCTAAAGGGGGGGGGGGCGGCGGAGTGTTTCACTGCTTACTTTGTAAGTCCTCGACTTATTTGACCCCTTGAGTCTGTGATATTGGTGAAGGCCAGTATACGTAAAGTTATAATGTGTAAAAATTATTAAAAAGTAATTGCTCGAAGGGGTCGTGGGACCGCCACCCCTTTTTCCATGTTTGAAAAAAATTTCGCTAGTAGACTACTGTCTGTGTCCCAAATTTCATCAAAATCCGTGTAGCCATTCTGGCGTGATTCAGTCGCAAAGACGAAAAAATATAATAATTCAATTATAACTGTTCCTAGGGGGCGGGGACCACGCCCCTTTTGAAATATATATAGCTAGTAGATCCTTCTAGACTATTGGCTATATGTGTGCAAAATTTCATCCAAATCGGTCCAGCCGTTCTTGCGTGATTGAGTCACAAAGACAAACGTCTGGACAAACATCCAAACATCCAAACATCCAAACATCTTAACATCCAAACTTTCCCATTTATAATATATACTAGCCTTTACCCGCGGCCCCGTCCGCAAGGAGAAAATAAAATATATGTGCTATTCACGTTAGCCTGCTTATCAAGTTGTCTGTTTAAAAATTTTTTCTGTCAATGTATTTTATTTTTTAATACAGTAAAAAAAAGAACTAACTGAGCTGATGGGCACGCTTACATGAATAGTACCATACACTTTTTTCGAATTAAAAAAAATACATTTTGTTTCTAAGTTAAATTAATTGATATGACAGGGGTGAAAGAATTACTACTCATAGAACAAAGGAGTGAAACTGCAATTAGCTAAAACCAAAAAGAAGTTTTTAAATGAAAGCAGTGTTGCTTTTTCGGGTATTTAGTTGGTTAAAATATTACAAAAATTTTAATTATAGTTGTAATAGTTCGTTACAGGATTTATTTAAAAATAGAACGAAAAAGCTGTGATATATTAAAAATAAAACATACCGAATTTTAATTACGAATAATTTGCGGTAAATCCACGGCCATGTGTGCTGAATTACCGGTTTCGAAGAGACCTAAAATGATCCCGGAAGTGTCCCTAAATGACACCAAATAGTCACGAAATGATGCCGACGGCATCCTGGACAAATCTCGAAAACTATCCAGAAATGATGCCGGCAGGGTCCCAAAATAATCCCGAAGTAGTCACGAAAAGTCCCGAAATGACGCTGACGGGATCCCGGACTAATCCCGAAAACCATCCAGATTTGATTCCTGAACGGTCCGCAAATGATCCCGATATAGTCCGAAAAAGTCCCGAAAAAACTCTGACGGGATCCCGGACAAATCCCGAAAATCGCCCAGAAATTATCCCGGAGGAGTCCCAAAATGATTCCGAAATAGTAGTCACGAAAAAGGCCCGAAATGACCCTGACGGGATCCCGAAAACCATCCAGAAATGACTCTGGAGGGATCCCCAAATGATCTCGGGAAAGTCCACAAACCATCCAGAATTGATCTCTGAAGGTTCCGCAAATGATCCCGAAATAGTTCCGAAGGTCACGAAAAACTCAGACCCATCCCGAAAATCATGAAGAAATTATCCTGGAAGGGTCACAAAATTACCCCGAAATAACTCCGACGGGATCCCGGACAGATCCCGAAAATCATCCAGAACTGAGCTCTGAAACGTCCGCAAATAATCCAGAAATAGTCCGCAAAAAGTCCCGAAAAAACTCCGTCGGGATCCCGGACAGATCCCGAAAATCACCCAGAAATTATGCCGGCGGGGTCCCAAAATGATTCCGAAATAGTCCCGAAAAAGTCCCGAAATGACCTTGAGGGGATCCCAGACCGATACCGAAAACCATCCAGAATTGATCTCTAAAGGGTCCGCAATTTATCCCAGATAAAGTCGCGAAAAAACTACGAAGGGATCCCGAACAGATCCCGAAAATCATAGAGAAATTATCCCGGAAGGGTCCCAAAATGATCCCGAAATATTCCCGAAAAGGCCCGAAATAACCCCGACGGGATCCCGGACGGATCCCGAAAACCACCCAGAAATGATCTTTAAGGGCAGCTGACCCCGAAATAGTCGTGAAAAAGTCCCGAAATTACCCCGACGGGATCCCTAAAACCATCCAGAAATTATCCCTGAAGGATCCCCAAATGATCCAAGAACAGTCTCGAAATTCCCTGACATTTTCCCGAAAAAGTAAAAAAATAAACCCGACGGGATCTCGGACGCATCCCGAAAACGATCCAGAAATCATGCCGGAAGGGACCCCAAATGATCCCGAAAAATTCCCGAAATTCCCCCGATGGGATCCCGAACGGATCCCGTATCATCCAGAAATGATGCCGGTTGGTACCCCAAAATGATCCCGAAATAGGCCAGAAATGACCCCGTCGGGATTCCGGACGGATCCCCAAAAGTATACAGAAATGATGCTGGAAGGTGAAATGATCCCCTTAAAGAAAGATGAAAAATGAAATGATCCCCTTATAGTTCCGAAATGATCCTGACGGGATTCCCGACGGATCCCGGAAACTATCCAGAAATGATGCCGGAAAGGTTCCCAAGTTATCCCCAAATAGTCCCGAAATTACCCTGACGGTATCTCGGACGGATCACGAAAACCATCCGGAAATGATGGCGAAAGGGTCCCCAAATGATCCCGCATTAGTCGCGGGTTCCGAAATGACCCTGACGGGATCCCCGAAGGATCCCGGAAACTATCCAGAAATGATGCCGGAAAGGTTCCCAAGTTATCCCCAAATAGTCCCGAAATTACCCTGACGGTATCCCGGACGGATACCTAAAACCATCAAGAAAAGTGGCCGGAAGATACCCCAAATGATCCCGAAAAAGTCCTGAAATGATCCAGACGGGATCCCGGACGAATCCCGAAAACTATCCATCTAGGTACCCCAAATGATTCCGAAATAGTCCCGAAATGACCCCGCCGGGATCACGGGCGGATCCCGAAAAAGTCCTGAAATGACTCCGACGGGATCCCGTACGGATCCCGAAAATCATCCAGAAATGATGAAGGTAGGTACCCAAATGATCCCGAAATGATCCCGGCGGGATCCCGGACGGATCCCGAAAACCAACCAGAAATGATGCCGGTAGGTACCCCAAATGGTCCCGATATGACCCCGTCGAATCCCGAACGAATCCCTAAAACTATCCAGAAATGATGCCGGAAAGGTCCCCAAATTACCCCCTAATAGTCCCGAAATTACGCCGACGGAATCCCGGACGGATCCGGAAACCATCCAGAAAAGATGCCGGAGGAGACCCCAAATGATCCCGCTAAAGTCCCCAAAATGACCCCGACAGGGTCCCGGACGGATCCCGTAAACCATCCCGAAATGATGCCGGAAGAGACCCCAAATGATCCCGCAAAAGTCCCAAAATGACCCCGACAGGATCCCGGACGGATCTCGTAAACCATCCAGAAATGATGCCGGAAGATACCCCAAATGATCCCGCAAAAGTCCCAAAATGACCCCGACAGGATCCCGGACGGATCCCGAAAACCATCCAGAAATGATGCCGGAAGAGACCCTAAATAATCCCGCAAAAGTCCCAAAATGACCCCGACAGGATCCCGGACGGATCCCGAAAACCATCTAGAAATGATGCCGGAATGGACCCCAAATGGTCCCGAAATGACACCGACGGGATCCCGGACGGATACCGAAAACCATCCAGAAATGATGCCGACAGGTACCCCAAATTATCCCGAAATAGTCCCGAAATGATCCTGACGGGATCGCGGACGGATTCCGAAAACCATCCAGAAATGATGCCGATAGGGTCCCCAATTGATCCTGTATAAGTCGAGAAAAAATTCCGAAATTACTCCGACGGGATCCCGGACGGATCACGAAAACCATCTAGAATTGATACCGGAAGGTACCCCAAATGATGCCGAAATAGTCCCGAAATGACATCGACGGGATCCCGGACGGATCCCGAAAACCATCCAGAAATGATGCCGGAGGAGACCCCAAATGATCCCGCTAAAGTCCCAAAATGACCCCGACAGGGTCCCGGACGGATCCCGTAAACCATCCAGAAATGATGCCGGAAGAGACCCCAAATGATCCCGCAAAAGTCCCGAAATGACCCCGACAGGATCCCGGACGGATCCCGTAAACCATCCAGAAATGATGCCGGAAGAGACCCCAAATGATCCCGCAAAAGTCCCAAAATGACCCCGACAGGGTCCCGGACGGATCCCGAAAACCATCCAGAAATGATGCCGGAAGAGACCCCAAATGATTACGCAAAAGTCGCAAAATGACCCCGACAGGATCCCGGACGGATCCCGTAAACCATCTAGAAATGATGCCGGAAGAGACCCCAAATGATCCCGCAAAAGTCCCAAAATGACCCCGACAGGATCCCGGACGGATCCCGTAAACCATCCAGAAATGATGCCGGAAGAGACCCCAAATGATCCCGCAAAAGTCCCAAAATGACCCCGACAGGATCCCGGACAGATCCCGTAAACCATCCAGAAATGATGCCGAAAGAGACCCCAAATGATCCCGCAAAAGTCCCAAAATGACCCCGACAGGATCCCGGACGGATCCCGTAAACCATCCAGAAATGATGCCGGAGGAGACCCCAAATGATCCCGCAAAATTCTCAAAATGACCCCGACAGGATCCCTGACGGATCTCGAAAACCATTCAGAAATGATGCTGGAAGAGACCCCAAATGATCCCGCAAAAATCCCAAATTGACCCCGACAGGATCCCGGACGGATCCCGTAAACCATCCAGAAATGATGCCGGAAGAGACCCCAAATGATCCCGCAAAAGTCCCAAAATGACGCCGACGGGATCCCGGACGGATCCCGTAGACCATCCAGAAATGATGCCGAAAGGTTCCCCAAATGATCCTGTATTAGTCGAGAAAAAGTTCCGAAATGACCCCGAAGGGATCCCGGATGGATCCCGAAAACCATCTAGAAATGATGCCTGAAGGTACTCCAAATGATGCCGTAATAGTCCCGAAATGGCATCGACGGGATCCCGGACGGATCCCGTAAACCATCCAGAAATGATGCTGGAAGAGACCCCAAGTGATCCCGCAAAAATCCCAAAATGACCCCGACAGGATCCCGGACGGATCCCGTAAACCATCCAGAAATGATGCCGGAGGAGACCCCAAATGATCCCGCTAAAGTCCCAAAATGACCCCGACAGGGTCCCGGACGGATCCCGTAAACCATCCAGAAATGATGCCGGAAGAGACCCCAAATGATCCCGCAAAAGTCCCAAAATGACCCCGACAGGATCCCGGACGGATCCCGTAAACCATCCAGAAATGATGCCGGAAGAGACCCCAAATGATCCCGCAAAAGTCCCAAAATGACCCCGACAGGGTCCCGGACGGATCCCGAAAACCATCCAGAAATGATGCCGGAAGAGACCCCAAATGATCCCGCAAAAGTCCCAAAATGACCCCGACAGGAACCCGGACGGATCCCGAAAACCATCCAGAAATGATGCCGGAATGGACCCCAAATGGTCCCGAAATGACACCGACGGGATCCCGGACGGATACCGAAAACCATCCAGAAATGATGCAGGCAGGTACCCCAAATTATCCCGAAATAGTCCCGAAATGACCCTGACGGGATCGCGGACGGATCTCGAAAACCATGCAGAAATGATGCCGGAAGATACCCCTAATGATCCCGAAATAGCCCCGAAATGGTCCCGAAGGGATCCCGGATGGATCCCTAAAACCATCCAGGAATGATTACGGAAAGGACCCAAACTGACCCCGAAAAAGTCCCGTAATGATCCCGGAAACCATCAAGAATTTATCTCTTGAAGGTACGCAAATGATCCCGAAAGTACCCCGACGGGATCCCGGACGGATCCCGAAAACCATCCAGAAATGATGCCGGAAGGGTCCCCAAATGATCGCGACATAGTCCCGAAATGATTCCGGAATAGTCCCGAAAATGTCCCAAAATAACCCCGACGGGATCCCGGACGGATCCCGAAAACTATACAGAAATGATCCCGGAAGGGTCCCAAAATGATCCCGAAATAGTCCCGAAAAAGTCCCGAAATTACCCCGGCGTAATCCCGGACCGATCCCGAAAACCATCCAGAAATGATCCCGGAGGGTCTCGATATGACGCTTACGGGATTACAAATAAGGTGAAGCTAATTATAAAACCATGTTAATAAGGCAGCAGGCGCATTGGAGCGAATAAAAAGTTACATAGAAACATACAGGTAAAGCTAATAAAAGCGTGCTAATAAAAACAATTGATGGAGGGCGGTTGGCGGGAGTAGAGGAGAGGACCACTGATCGTTCCTCCAAAATTGTCTAGATCTCGTTCTGTATGTACCAGATACCAAAAACTATTGATTTAGGAGAAAATTTATATTGAGTTATAGCAATTTATAGATTTTACACCAGAGGGGGAGATAAAGGAAGGGGGGCGGGCGGAGGGTGTCACTGCTTACTTTGTAAGCCCTCGACTTATTTGACCCCTTGAGTCTGTGATATTGGTGAAGGCCAGTATACGTAGTTATAATGTGTAAAAATTATTGAAAAATAATTTCTCGAAGGGGTCGTGGGACCCCCACCCCTCTTTCCATGTTCGAAAAAAATTTCGCTAGTATACTACTGTCTGTGTCCCAAATTTCATCAAAATCCGTGTAGCCATTCTGGCGTGATTCAGTCGCAAAGACGAAAAAATATAATAATTAAATTATAACTGTTCCTAGGGGGCGGGGACCACGCCCCTTTTCAAAAATATATAGTTAGTAGATCCTTCTAGACTATTGGCTATATGTGTGCAAAATTTCATCCAAATCGGTAGAGCCGTTCTTGCGTGATTGAGTCACAAAGTCAAACGTCTGGACAAACATCCAAACTTCCAAACATCCAAACATCCAAACATCCAAACATCTTAACATCCAAACATCCAAACATCTTCACATCCAAACTTTGCCATTTATAATATACTAGCCTTTACCCGCGGCCCCGCCCGAAAGGAGAAAATAAAATATATGTGCTATTCACGTTAGCCTGCTTATCAAGTTGTCTGTTTAAAAATTTTTTCTGTCAATGTATATTATTTTTTAATACAGTAAAAAAAAGAACTAACTGAGCTGATGGGCACGCTTACATGAATAGTACAATACACTTTTTTCGAATTAAAAAAAATACATTTTGTTTCTAAGTTAAATTAATTGATATGACACGGGTGAAAGAATTACTACCCATAGAACAAAGGAGTGAAACTACAATTAGCTAAAACCAAAAAGAAGTTTTTAAATGAAAGCAGTGTTGCTTTTTCGGGTATTTAGTTGGTTAAAATATTACAAAAATTGTAATTATAGTTGTAATAGTTCGTTACAGGATTCATTTAAAAATATAACGAAAAAGCTGTGATATATTAAAGATAAAACATACCGAATTTTAATTACGAATAATTTGCCGTAAATCCACGGCCATGTGTGCTGAATTACCGGTTTCGAAGAGACCTAAAATGATCCCGGAACTGTCCCAAAATGACACCAAATAGTCACGAAATGATGCCGACGGGATCCTGGACAAATCTCGAAAACTATCCAGAAATGATGCCGGAAGGGTCCCAAAATAATCCCGAAGTAGTCACGAAAAGTCCCGAAATGACCCTGACGGGATCCCGAAAACCATCCAGATTTGATTCCTGAACGGTCCGCAAATGATCCCGATATAGTCCGAAAAAGTCCCAAAAAAACTCTGACGGGATCCCGGACAAATCCCGAAAATCGCCCAGATATTATCCCGGAGGAGTCCCAAAATGATTCCGAAATAGTAGTCACGAAAAAGGCCCGAAATGACCCTGACGGGATCCCGAAAACCATCCAGAAATGACTCTGGAGGGATCCCCAAATGATCCCGGAAAAGTCCACAAACCATCCAGAATTGATCTCTGAAGGTTCCGCAAATGATCCCGAAATAGTCCCGGCAGTCACGAAAAACTCAGACCCATCCCGAAAATCATGAAGAAATTATCCTGGAAGGGTCCCAAAATTACCCCGAAATAACTCCGACGGGATCCCGGACAGATCCCGAAAATCATCCAGAACTGAGCTCTGAAACGTCAGCAAATAATCCAGAAATAGTCCGGAAAAAGTCCCGAAAAAACTCCGTCGGGATCCCGGACAGATCCCGAAAATCACCCAGAAATTATGCCGGAGGGGTCCCAAACTGATTCCGAAATAGTCCCGAAAAAGTCCCTAAATGACCTTGAGGGGATCCCAGACCGATACCGAAAACCATCCAGAATTGATCTCTAAAGGGTACGCAATTTATCCCAGATAAAGTCGCGAAAAAACTACGAAGGGATCCCGAACAGATCCCGAAAATCATAGAGAAATTATTCCGGAAGGGTCCCAAAATGATCCCGAAATAGTCCCGAAAAGGCGCGAAATAACCCTGACGGGATCCCGGACGGATCCCGAAAACCACCCAGAAATGATCTTTAAGGGCAACTGACCCCGAAATAGTCGTGAAAAAGTCCCGAAATTACCCCGACGTGATCCCGAAAACCATCCAGAAATTATCCCTGAAGGATCCCCAAATGATCCAAGAACAGTCTCGAAATTCACTGACATTTTCCCGAAAAAGTAAAAAAATAAACCCGACGGGATCTCGGACGGATCCCGAAAACGATCCAGAAATGATGCCGGAAGGGACCCTAAATGATCCCGAAAAATTCCCGAAATTCCCCCGATAGGATCCCGGACGGATCCCGGATCATGCAGAAATGATGCCGGGTGGTACCCCAAAATGATCCCGAAATAGGTCAGAAATGACCCCGTCGGGATCCCGGACGGATCCCCAAAAGTGTACAGAAATGATGCTGGAAGGTGAAATGATCCCCTTAAAGAAAGTTGAAAAATGAAATGATCCCCTTATAGTTCCGAAATGATCCTGACGGGATTCCCGACGGATCCCGGAAACTATCCAGAAATGATGCCGGAAAGGTTCCCAAGTTATCTCCAAATAGTCCCGAAATTACCCTGACGGTATCCCGGACGGATACCGAAAACCATCTAGAAAAGTGGCCGGAAGATACCCCAAATGATCCGGAAAAAGTCCTGAAATGACCCCGACGGGATCCCGTACGGATCCCGAAAATCATCCAGAAATGATGAAGGTAGGTACCTAAATGATCCCGAAATAGTCCCGAAATGATCCCGACGGGATCCAGGAAGGATCCCGAAAACCAACCAGAAATGATGCCGGTAGGTACCCCAAATGGTCCCGATATGACCCTGTCGGGATCCCAAACGGATCCCTAAAACTATCCAGAAATGCTGCCGGAAAGGTCCCCAAATAACCCCGTAATAGTCCCGAAATTACGCCGACGGAATCCCGGACGGATCCGGAAACCATCCAGAAATGATGCCGGAGGAGACCCCAAATGATCCCGCTAAAGTCCCAAAATGACCCCGACAGGGTCCCGGACGGATCCCGTAAACCATCCAGAAATGATACCGGTATGTACCCCAAATGGTCCCGATATGACCCTGTCGGGATCCCAAACGGATCCCTAAAACTATCCAGAAATGCTGCCAAAAGGGTCCCCAAATGATCCTGTATTAGTCGAGAAAAAGTTCCGAAATGACTCCGACGGGATCCCGGACGGATCCCGAAAACCATCAAGAATTGATACCGGAAGGTACCCTAAATGATGCCGAAATAGTCCCGAAATGACATCGACGGGATCCCGGACGGATCCCGAAAACCATCTAGAAATGATGCCGGAAGAGACCCCAAATGATCACGCAAAGGTCCCAAAATGACCCCGACAGGATCCCGGACGGATCCCGAAAACCATCCAGAAATGATGCCGGAGGAGACCCCAAATGATCCCGCTAAAGTTCCAAAATGACCCCGACAGGGTCCCGGACGGATCCCGCAAACCATTCAGAAATGATGCCGGAAGAGACCCCAAATGATCCAGCAAAAGTTCCGAAATGACCCCGACAGGATCCCGGACGGATACCGTAAACCATCCAGAAATGATGCCGGAAGAGACCCCAAATGATCCCGCAAAAGCCCCAAAATGACCCCGACAGGATCCCGGACGGATCCCGAAAACCATCCATAAATGATGCCGGGAGAGACCCCAAATGATCCCGCAAAAGTCCCAAAATGACCCCGACAGGATCCCGGACGGATCCCGTAAGCCATCCAGAAATGATGCCGGAGGAGACCCCAAATGATCCCGCTAAAGTCCCAAAATGACCCCGACAGGGTCCCGGACGGATCCCGAAAACCATACAGAAATGATGCCGGAAGAGACCTCAAATGATCTCGCAAAAGTTCCAAAATGACCACGACAGGATCTCGGACGGATCTCGTAAACCATCCAGTAATGATGCCGGAAGAGACCCCAAATGATCCCGCAAAAGTCCCAAAATGACCCCGACAGGATCCCGGACGGATCCCGAAAACCATCCAGAAATGATGCCGGGAGAGACCCCAAAGGATCCCGCAAAAGTCCCAAAATGACCCCGACAGGATCCCGGACGGATCCTGTAAACCATCCAGAAATGATGCCGGAAGAGAACCCAAATGATCCCGCAAAAGGCCCAAAATGACCCCGACAGGATCCCGGACGGATCCCGTAAACCATCCAGAAATGATGCCGGAAGAGACCCCAAATGATCACGCAAAAGTCCCAAAATGACCCCGACAGGATCCCGGACGGATCCCGTAAACCATCCAGAAATGATGCCGGAGGAGACCCCAAATGATCCCGCTAAAGACCCAAAATGACCCCGACAGGGTCCCGGACGGATCCCGTAAACCATCCAGAAATGATGGCGGAAGAGACCCCAAATGATCTCGCAAAAGTCCCAAAATGACCCCGACAGGATCCCGGACGGATCCCGTATACCATCCAGAAATGATGCCGGAGGAGACCCCAAATGATCCCGCAAAAGTCTCAAAATGACCCCGACAGGATCCCGGACGGATCCCGAACACCATCCAGAAATGATGCTGGAAGAGACCCCAAATGATCCCGCAAAAGTCCCAAAATGACCCCGACAGGATCCCGGACGGATCCCGTAAGCCATCCAGAAATGATGCCGGAGGAGACCCCAAATGATCCCGCTAAAGTCCCAAAATGACCCCGACAGGGTCCCGGACGGATCCCGTAAACCATCCAGAAATGATGCCGGAAGAGACCCCAAATGATCTCGCAAAAGTCCCAAAATGACCACGACAGGATCTCGGACGGATCTCGTAAACCATCCAGAAATGATGCCGGAAGAGACCCCAAATGATCCCGCAAAAGTCCCAAAATGACCCCGACAGGATCCCGGACGGATCCCGAAAACCATCCAGAAATGATGCCGGGAGAGACCCCAAATGATCCCGCAAAAGTCCCAAAATGACCCCGACAGGATCCCGGACGGATCCCGTAAACCATCCAGAAATGATGCCGGAAGAGAACCCAAATGATCCCGCAAAAGGCCCAAAATGACCCCGGCAGGATCCCGGACGGATCCCGTAAACCATCCAGAAATGATGCCGGAAGAGACCCCAAATGATCCCGCAAAAGTCCCAAAATGACCCCGACAGGATCCCGTAAACCATCCAGAAATGATGCCGGAAGAGATCCCAAATGATCCCCAAAAGTCCCAAAATGACCCCGACAGGATCCCGGACGGATCCCGTAAACCATCCAGAAATGATGCCGGAGGAGACCCCAAATGATCCCGCAAAAGTCCCAAAATGACCGCGACAGGATCCCGAACGGATCCCGTAAACCATCCAGAAATGATGCCGGAAGAGACCCCAAATGATCCCGCAAAAGTCCCAAAATGACCCCGACAGGATCCCGGACGGATCCCGTAAACCATCCAGAAATGATGCCGGAGGAGACCCCAAATGATCCCGCAAAAGTCTCAAATTGACCCCGACAGGATCCCGGACGGATCCCGAAAACCATCCAGAAATGATGCTGGAAGAGACCCCAAATGATCCCGCAAAAGTCCCAAAATGACCCCGACAGGATCCCGGACGGATCCCGTAAACCATCCAGAAATGATGCCGGAAGAGACCCCAAATGATCCCGAAAAAGTCCCAAAATGACCGCGACAGGATCCCGTAAAGCATCCAGAAATGATGCCGGAAGAGACCCCAAATGATCCCGCAAAAGTCCCAAAATGACCCCGACAGGATCCCGGACGGATCCCGTAAACCATCCAGAAATGATGCCGGAGGAGACCCCAAATGATCCCGCTAAAGTCCCAAAATGACCCCGACAGGGTCCCGGACGGATCCCGTAAACCATCCAGAAATGATGCCGAAAGGGTCCCCAAATGATCCCGTATTAGTCTAGAAAAAGTCCCGAAATGACCCCGACGGGATCCCAGACGAATCCCAAAAACGATCCAGAAATGATGCCGGTAGGTACCTTTGGTGGTTAACCAAATATTTAAATATATATTTTTTAAAAATATTATGTTATTTATTTGAAGTATAAAAATTTATTTTTGTTTATTTTTGAGTTTAGATATTTTCCAACTAATTAGAATTTTCTTTTTTTGAAGTTATTCAAAATTTTAAGTTAACAGGAAAACTCAATTAAAATTATTTTAAAAATTAAAGTAAAGAGTACAAAGTAGTTAACACTATATTTACTCCCCCTCCAAGAAAATTTGAAACAAACAAATTATTAATTAATATTAAATGTAACCTTTTTTTGTTTTTTGTTGTTTAATGTATTTGTATTTAAATTAGTGTTAATAAGTATGTTTGCTGGTTTAAGTAAATCAATTGAAATATTTTTAATAGTATTATTGTATTGAATTGTAAATGTTTTTTGTTTCTTAGAGATAACTTTAAAAGGTCCTTCATAAGGTGATTCTAAATTAGATTTACGAAGAACTTTAACAAAAACATACTCACAATTTTCTAATTGTTTAGGAACGAAAAAATTTTCTTTGTTATGATGAAAAACTTTAGAACGAACAAGCGAAAAATAATCTCTTATTTTATGAAGAGCGTCATTAGAAAAATCATGTTCTTTATTACTATTTGAAATAATTAATTCACCAGGTATTCTAAGTGTTTGGCCATAAACAAGTTCAGCAGATGAACATTTTAAATCTTCTTTAATAGAAGTTCGTAAACCAAGTAGAATGAATGGTAAAATGTCAGACCAATGAACCGAGTCGTTTGATGCTATAATTGCTGCTTTTAAAGTTCGATGAAATCTCTCTATCATGCCATTTGCTTGGGGATGGTAAGGAGATGTATGAATTTTATGAGAACCTAAAAGTTTAGTTAATTCCGTAAAAAATTTTGAGGTGAATTGTGAACCTTGATCTACTGTAATATTCAATGGTATACCAAATCGTGGTATATAATTTTGAATAAAAGTTTTTACTATAGTATTTGTTGAAATATCTTTAAGTGGATAAGCTTCAGGCCAACGTGAAAATCTGTCAATAATTGTTAAAATATAACAATTTCCATTTGAAACTGGAAGAGGTCCAACAATATCCATATGAATATGTTCAAAACGGCCTGATGGTATTTGAATTTTTTGGATAGGAGATTTAGTATGTCTTGAAATTTTGGATTTTTGACAATTGATGCAAGATGAAGTCCAATCGTTAATCTCTTTACGCATGTTAGGCCAATAATATTTATTTTGAATTAATTTTCTAGTTGTTCTTATACTTGGATGAGATAATGAGTGAATTTTGTCAAATATAATTCTTCTCATAGAATGTGGAACATAAGGTCGAAAAGGTTGTAGAGAAACATCACACCATATGTTTAAATTAATAATTGGAATATGAATTTCTTTTAAATTATTTTTAGAATTTGGATCAGAAATGGTTTTTTGTAAAAATGTATCAGTTTGCTGTTCTTTATATAAAGTTTCTAAATTTATATCTTGAGTTGAAATTGCATTTATTTCTGGAATACGGGAAAGTGTGTCGGCAACTATGTTGTCTTTTCCACGTATATATTGAATATCATTTGTAAATTGAGCAATATATTCAAGATGACGTAGTTGACGAGGAGATCTATCTACTTTAGAATTTAGAACATGAATTAAAGGTTTATGATCAGTATAAATTGTAAAAGTTCTACCTTCAAGAAAATGTTTAAAATGTTTAATTGAATTATAAATTGCTAAAAGTTCACGATCAAATGTTGAATATTTAGTTTCTGTTGTAGTTAGTTTTCTTGAAAAATAAGTTAAGGGTTCTAGTATATTATTGCTAGTTTGTTGAAGAACTGCTCCAATAGCAACATTTGATGCATCTACTGCTAATGATAAAGTACCATTTTTGTCGAAATGTGTAAGTAAAGTATTTTTAGCAAAAAGTTTTTTAACATTTTCGAAAGCTGTTGTGGTTTCATTTGTCCAATTTAATTGTTTGAGTTTGTTTTTAATTGCATGTGTTAACATTTCATGCAGAGGACTAAGTTCTGTTGCTAACATTTTAATATATCTGTGATAGTAATTTATCATACCTAAAAATTTTTGTAATTTATTTATAGAAATTGGTTTTTCAAAATTTGTTATGATTTCAATTCTATCTAAAGATGGTTTAATACCTTCGCCTGAAATTTCGTAACTTAAAAAATTTAATTTATTTACACCGAGAGTACATTTTGAAGGTTTGATATTTAAATTATATTCTTCAAGTCTTTTGAAAACTGATTTTAAATGATTTATATGTTGATCTTCATTATCACTGGCAATAAGAATGTCATCAATGTATGTAAATACAAAATCGAAATCAGAAAATACTTCATTAATAAAGCGTTGGAAAGTTTGAGCACTGTTTCGTAAACCGAAAGGCATTCTTACGAATTCAAACATTCCAAAAGGGGTAGTTATTGCAGTTTTATGAATGTCTTCTTCTGCCATTGGAATTTGGTGGTAAGCACGCACAAGATCAATTTTGGAAAAAAATTGTTTGTTTTTTAAATCAATTGTTAAATCGTGAATATGTGGTAAAGGATACCGATCTGGTGTAGTAATAAAATTAAGTCTTCGATAGTCTCCGCAAGGTCTCCAATCATTTGGTTCTTTTTTAGGAACGAGATGAAGTGGAGATGCAATAGGAGAATTTGAGGGTCTGCATATACCCGTTTTAACTAAAAATTCAAATTCAGCTTTAGCAATTTTAAGTTTGATTGGATCAAGACGTCTGGGTTTCGAAAATGGTAAAATACCTTTTGTTTCTATCCTGTGAACCGTATGGTGTTTAACTTTTTTAGTATAATCTGGTTCACAGGTAATAGATGGAAATTCATTAAGTAATTTTGAAAACTTATTTTCGACAATAGGAATTTTGAGTGAGAAAATATCAGAAAATCCAGAAGATCCAGTAACTTTAATTTTTGTAGTAGAATCCATTATTTCTTTATTTTTAATATTGACAATAATTCCGAATTTTTCTAAAAAGTTTGCTCCTAAAATTGGTGTATCAATATTCGCAATAATGAATGGAAATTCAAAATCTCTTCTTAAACCTAAATCAATTTTAAGTAGTTTTGTACCGAAAGTTTCAATTGAAGAACCGTTTGCTGCGGTCAAAGTAAGATCCGAATTTCTTTTATAAATTTTAAATTTAGAAAAAGGAATAACTGATACAACTGCACCGGTATCGATAAGAAAATTAAGTTTATTGAATTTATCAAATATGAATAGGCGACGAGTAGGTTTAATAATAGTTCCATTATCCGTCACCGTCATAATGGATCGTTTCAGTTTAAATTTTGTTCGGAATTTGAATTGTGATTTTGATTAAAATTACATGGGGGTATACATTTAAGAGCGTTATTCTTAAATTTTTTGTGATACCAACAAATATTTGTTTGTGAAGTAAAATTACGATTGTTTGAAAAATTTCTTGATTTTGAAAAATTTCGAGATTTAAATCTATTTCTATCTTTAGATCTTGAACGGATTTGTAATTGATTAATATCATTAGAAATTTTATTTAAATTTTGAAAAATAGCCGTGGTTAATTCAGTTAAATTTTTAACGCATTGTTCTAAAATATTATTATTTATACTTGAGACTACAGGAGATTTGGAAGAATGACGTTTGTTGATTAAATCAAAAAGTTTGTCAGCTAAAATAATTACTTCATCTTTATTTTGATTGTTACTAGAAGTTAAATGGATTTGTATTTCTTGTGGCAATTTACGAATCCATAATTTGAAAAGTAATTCTTGACTTACAATGGAGTCAGTACCTATAAGTGATTTCATAAATCTGAATAATTCAGATGGTGAACGATCACCAAGTTCAGTTTTTGAAAATAATTGTTCTAATCGTTTTTCTTCGCTAAGAGAAAATCTTTCACATAGAACTTTTTTGATTGTATCATATTTATTAAAAAGAGGAGGAGGGTTAATAACATCTAAAATTTTAGATATAGTATCTCGTTGAAGAGTAATTAGAATATTTTGAAATTTTAAATTATCATCATTGATATTGTTAATTTCAAATTGTCCTTCAACAAGCAAAAACCAGGCATCAGGACAATCTTGCCAAAATTGTGGTAATTTAGTAGATTTAGTAGAAGGAAAATTTGTAAAGTTATCTTGTGTTGAAGTATTTTGTGTTGTATTAGAGATGTTGTTTTGTGTTGTATTAATGTTAGAATTTTGAGTTGTATTGTGAGTCATGATGTTATTTGTATGGTTGATATTTTGATTTTCTGCATTTGTAAATTTACGAGTTCGTATTGGTGAACGTAGAACCATATGAAAAAAAAAAAAAAAATAAAATAAAATAAAATGAAAAATTTGAAAATTAGGAAATATTTAAGATTTTTTTTGGAAAGGGAGTTAACAATTTAAATAAAATATTTAATTTTATATAAAAAATAAGTAAATTTAAATAATTGTTAAAATATAAAAATAATCTTAAAATAAATTTGAAAGTTAAAAGGTTTAAAATTTTAATTTAAATTATAATTGAAAAATTTTAAATTTAATATTAGAATAAAAATTGTACTTACATAAAATTAAATTTAATAAAAAAATATTAAAATTAATAAGTAGTTGATTGATGATTGGCAATGGCATTTACGTTATTCGAGAAATTTTGATTGTTGATAAATATTTTCGTTTTGATTGTAGTTGGAAGTCTGGCCAGTCTGGTGACTAGAAGGTCTATTGAGTTATGTATATCGATTTCTCTGATGAGCAAATAGCTTTCATACATGTAGAATGCACAAATTGTAAAAAATTTCATTACTTTAACATTTTTTTGTTTTCGCAAATCGCAAATCAGTTCGTGCACTTAAAAATGTTGTATGTACATAAATAACTGGTTGTTCGGTTACAAAGCAATTTTGTGTATTGCATAAAATGTTCTAGTTTACGAGTTACACTGGATTGTTTTCATTTTTCTTCATATATTTTTAAGTTGCGTTAAACAATTCATGATAACTTGAACCACACGTGTCTTTTATATTTTAAGTTTTGCATTTAATATTGGCAAGATGACGGTTGAAGACGGTTGAAACTTCGTATGAGTTTCTGTTGGTAGCTACTTTCAGCTAGATGAGAAAAATTGGTTGCGCGGAAGTACTACACCACTTTTGTCAAACGAAAATTATATCGTTCTTGAACTTATTGGGGTTTAATTGATTCGATTGCAGGATCGTTGGTAAGATCGCCAATATATTTGGTGGTTAACCAAATATTTAAATATATATTTTTTAAAAATATTATGTTATTTATTTGAAGTATAAAAATTTATTTTTGTTTATTTTTGAGTTTAGATATTTTCCAACTAATTAGAATTTTCTTTTTTTGAAGTTATTCAAAATTTTAAGTTAACAGGAAAACTCAATTAAAATTATTTTAAAAATTAAAGTAAAGAGTACAAAGTAGTTAACACTATAGTACCCCAAATGATCCGGAAATAGTCCCGAAATGTCCTCGTCGGCATCCTGGACGGATCCCGAAAATTATCCAGAAATGATGCCGGAAAGGTCCCCAAATGATCCCCTAATAGTCCCGCAATTACCCTGATGGGATCCCGGACGGATCCCGAAAACCATCCGGAAATGATGCCGAAAGGGTTCCGAAATGATCCCGTATTAGTCGCGAAAAAGTCCCGAAATGATCCCGAAAACCATCCAGAAATGATGCCGGAAGAGCCCCCAAACGATCCCGAAATAGTCCCGAAATGACCCCGTCCGGATCTCGGACGGATCCCTAAAACTATCCAGAAATGATGCTGAAAGGGTCCCCAAATGATCCCGTATTAGTCGAGAAAAAGTCCCGGAATGACCCCGACGGGATCCCGGACGGATCCCGAAAACCATCCAGAAATTATGCCGGAAGAGCCCCCAAATGATCCTGAAAAAGTCCCCAAATGACCCCGACATACTCCAGAGAAAGTTTCGAAATTGCTCCGAGGGGATCCACGACGGATCGCGAAAACCATACAGAAATGATCTCGGAAGGGTCCCCAAATGATCCCAAAATGGTCCCGAAATGACCCTGATGGATCCGGCAAAACATCAAGAAATTATGCCGGAAGGGTCCCCAAATGATCCCGAAATAATACAGAAAAAGTCACGAAACGACCCCTAGAGGATCCCCAAATGATCCCGTATTAGCCCCGAAAAGGTCCCGAAATAACCCCGATGGGATCCCGCCGATGGGTTGCCGGAAGAGCCCCCAAATGATCCCGAAAAAGTCCCCAAATGACCCCGACGAGATCCCGGACGGATCCCGAAAACCATTCAGAAATGATGCCGGAAGAGCCCCCGAATGATCCCGAAAAAGTCCCCAAATGACCCCGACGAGATCCCGGACGGATCCCGAAAACCATTCAGAAATGATGCCGGAAGAGCCCCCAAATGATCCCGAAAAAGTCCCCAAATTACCCTGACGAGATGCCGAACGGATCCCGAAAACCATCCAGAAATGTTGCCGAAAGGGTCCCGAAATGAACCCGTATTAGTCGCGAAAAAGTCCCGAAATGACCCCGACGGGATGCCGGACGAATCCCGAAGATCATCCAGAAATGATGCCTAAAGGGACTCAAAATAACCCCAAAAAAGTCCCGTAATGATCCCGGAAACCATCAAGAATTTATCTCTCGAAGGTACGCAAATGATCCCGAAAGTACCCCGAGGGGATCCCGGACGGATCCCGAAAACCATCCAGAAATGATGCCGGAAGGGTCCCCAAATGATCGCGAAATAGTCCCGAAATGATTCCGGAATAGTCCCGAAAATGTCTCAAAATAACCCCGACGGGATCCTGGATAGAACCCGAACACTATACAGAAATTATCCCGGAAGGGTCCCAAAATGATCCCAAAATAGTCCCGAAAAAGCCCCGAAATTACCCCGGCGGGATCCCGGAACGATCCCGAAAACCATCCAGAAATGATCCTGGAAGGGCCTCGATATAACCCTTACGGGATTACAAATAAGGTGAAGCTAATTATAAAACCATGTTAATAAGGCAGCAGGCGCATTGGAGCGAATAAAAAGTTACATAGAAACATACAGGTAAAGCTAATAAAAGCGTGCTAATAAAAACAATTGATGGAGGGCGGTTGGCGGGAGTAGAGGAGAGGACCACTGATCGTTCCTCCAAAATTGTCTAGATCTCGTTCTGTATGTACCAGATACCAAAAACTATTGATTTAGGAGAAAATTTATATTAAGTTATAACAATTTATAGATTTTACACCAGAGGGGGGAAAAAAGGTTGCGGGCGGAGGGTGTCACTGCTTACTTTGTAAGCCCTCGACTTATTTGACCCCTTGAGTCTGTTATATTGGTGAAGGCCAGTATAAGTAAAGTTATAATGTGTAAAAATTATTGAAAAATAATTTCTCGAAGGGGTCGTGGGACCCCCACCCCTCTTTCCATGTTCGAAAAAAATTTCGCTAGTAGACTACTGTCTGTGTCCCAAATTTCATCAAAATCCGTGTAGCCATTCTGGCGTGATTCAGTCGCAAAGACGAAAAAATATAATAATTAAATTATAACTGTTCCTAAGGGGCGGGGACCACGCCCCTTTTGAAAAATATATAGCTAGTAGATCCTTCTAGAATATTGGCTATGTGTGTGCAAAATTTCATCCAAATCGGTCCAGCCGTTCTTGCGTTATTGAGTCACAAAGACAAACGTCTGGACAAACATCCAAACATCCAAACATCCAAACATCCAAACATCTTCACATCCAAACTTTGCCATTTATAATATATATATTAGAATTAGATGAACTTGAAAAAAGACTTTGCAAAGGCATTCTTTGATATTTGTTTGGAAACTAAGTGTACTTTCCTTCGTTTTTCAAAAAAAAAATTCTTAAAAGTAGCTTAATTATAACTTAAACAACTATATGTTTTTTTTTCTCACGCGATTTTAATGAAATAAGTTCTAGATTCCCTTCTGGATTACAGGCTATCCATCTGCGAAAGTCTCATAAAAATCCATTCGTTAGTTTCCGAGATTATCGATATCATACAGACAAACAGAAAAAAGTGGTGCCGATGGATTCTACGACATTTCAAACGTCAAGTACACTAATTTTTTTTTAGAAATCTTGGATGTACAGACACGATTTTCTAGAGATTTATTATAGTATAGATTTGTGTCTTTAGCGGCCATCGTGGTGTGATGGTAGCGTGCTCCGCCTACCACACCTTATGCCCTGGGTTCACAACCCGGGCAAAGCAACATCAAAATTTTAGAAATATGGTTTTTCAATTACAAGAAAATTTTTCTAAGCGGAGTTGCCCCTCGGCGGTGTTTGGCAAGCGCTCCGTGTGTATTTCTGCCACGAAAAGCTCTCAGTAAAAACTCATCTGCCTCGCAGATGCCGTACGGAGTCGGCATAAAATCATGTAGGTCCCGTCCGGCCAATTTCTAGGGAAAATCAAGAGGAGTACTACGCAAATTGGAACAGAAGCTCGGCTTTAGATCTCTTCGGAGGTTATCGCGCCTTTTGTGTTTCGATCGCCGTTTCGGGCTCATTTGACTGTTCTTACCCCCTCAATAAAATTCGTTTTAAAACATCTTCTCGTATCCTTCGTTGTAACGATTATATTTTTATAGGTGATGCTAGGACGGTTTATGCAATGATTGGCCCCCTTAGGAGGACACTTTCTCAATTTAATGCTTATTACAATTCCTTGGCGTTTGCTTTTAGTTTTAGCAAATTTACATTTAAGAACCTGATCATATAATATGTAAATTTGAAGTTTTGTATATTAACAGTCGGTAAACACCTTGTTTGTTGATTAAATCTAATCTAATCTAATATATATTATAAATGGGAAAGTTTGGATGTTAAGATGTTTGGATGTTTGGATGTTTAGATGTTTGGATGTTTGGATGTTTGGATGTTTGTCCAGACGTTTGTCTTTGTGACTCAATAACGCAAGAACGGCTGAACCGATTTGGATGAAATTTTGCACACATATAGCCAATGGTCTAGAAGGATCTACTAGCTATATATTTTTTTCAAAAGGGGCGTGGTCCCCGCCCCCTAGGAACAGTTATAATTTAATTATTATATTTTTTCGTCTTTGCGACTGAATCACGCCAGAATGGCTACACGGATTTTGATGAAATTTGGGACACAGACAGTAGTCTACTAGCGAAATTTTTTCCGAACATGGAAAGAGGGGTGGGGGTCCCACGACCCTTCGAGAAATTATTTTTCATAATTTTTACACATTATAACTTTACGTATACTGGCCTTCACCAATATCACAGACTCAAAGGGGTCAAATAAGTCGAGGGCTTACAAAGTAAGCAGTGACACCCTTCGTCCGCCCCCCTTTATCTCCCCCTCTGGTGTAAAATCCATAAATTGTTATAACTCAATCTAAATTTTCTCCTAAATCAATAGTTTTTGGTATCTGGTACATACAGAACGAGATCTAGACAATTTTCGAGGAACGATCAGTGGTCCTCTCCTCTACTCCCGCCATCCGCCCTCCATCAATTGTTTTTATTAGCACGCTTTTATTAGCTTTACCTGTATGTTTCTATCTAACTTTTTATTCGCTCCAATGCGCCTGCTGCCTTACTAACATGGTTTTATAATTAGCTTCACCTTATTTGTAATCCCGTAAGGGTCATATCGAGACCCTTCCGGGATCATTTCTGGATGGTTTTCGGGATCGGTCCGGGATTACGCCGGGGTAATTTCGGGACTTTTTCGGGACTATTTCGGGATCATTTTGGGACCCTTCCGGGATCATTTCTGTATAGTTTACGGGATCCGTCCGGGATCCCGTCGGGGTTATTTTGGAACATTTTCGGGACTATTCCGGAATCATTTCGGGACTATTTCGCGATCATTTGGGGACCCTTCCGGCATCATTTCTGGATGGTTTTCGGGATCCGTGCGGGATCTCGTCGGGGTCACATGGGGACTTTTTCGGGATCATTTGAGGGCTCTTCCGGCATAATTTCTGGATGGTTTTCGGGATCCGTCCGGGATATCGTCGGGGTCATTTGGGGACTTTTTCGGGATCATTTGGGGGCTCTTCCGGCATCATTTCTGGATGGTTTTCGGGATCCGTCCGGGATCTCGCCGGGGTCATTTGGGGACTTTTTCGGGATCATTTTGGGGCTCATCCGGCATCATTTCTGGATGGTTTTCGGGATCCGTGCGGGATCTCGTCGGGGTCATTTGGGGACTTTTTCGGGATCATTTGGGGGCTCTTCCGGCATCATTTCCGGATGGTTTTCGGGATCCGTCCGGGATATCGTCGGGGTCATTTGGGGACTTTTTCGGGATCATTTGGGGGCTCTTCCGCCATCATTTCTGGATGGTTTTCGGGATCCGTCCGGGATCCCATCAGGGTAATTTCGGGACTATTAGGGGATCATTTGTGGACCTTTCCGGCATCATTTCTGGATAATTTTTGGTATCCGTCCGGGATGCCGACGAGGTCATTTCGGGATTATTTCGGGATCATTTGGGATACCTACCGGCATCATTTCTGGATGGTTTTTGGGATTCGTCCGGGATCCCGTCGGGGTCATTTCGGGACTTTTTCTCGAGTAATACGGGATCATTTGCGGGCCCTTTCGGTATCATTTCTGGATAGTTGTCGGGATCCGTTCGGGATCCCGTCAGGGTCTTTTCGGAACTATTAGGGGATCATTTGAGGACCTTTCCGGCATCATTTCTGGATAGTTTTTGGAATCCTTTCGGGATCCCGTCAGGGTCATTTCGGGGCTTTTTCGGGATCATTTAAGGATGGCTTTCAGGATTCGTCCGGGAACCCGTCAGGGTAATTTCTGGACTTTTCCGAGACTATTTCGGGATCATTTTGGGACCTTCCCAAGATCATTTCTGGACGGATTTCGGGATTTGTCCGCGATGCCCTCAGGGTCATTTTGGGACTATTAGGTGAGCATTTGAGGACCGTTCCGGCATCACTTCTGGATGGTTTTCGGTATCCGTTCAGATACCTGTCGGAATAATTGCGGGACTTTTTCGGGATCATTGGGGTCCCTTCCAAAATCATTTCTGGATGGTTTTTGGGATTCGTCCGGCATCCCGTCGGGGTCATTTCGGGACTTTTTCTCGAGTAATACGGGATCATTTGCGGGCCCTTTCGGTATCATTTCTGGATAGTTGTCGGGATCCGTTCGGGATCCCGTCAGGGTATTTTCGGAACTATTGGGAGATCATTTGAGGACCTTTCCGGCATCATTTCTGGTTAGTTTTCGGGATCCTTTCCGGGTCCCATCAGGGTCATTTCGGGACTTTTTCGGCATCATTTAAGATTGGTTTTCAGGATTCGTCCGGTATCCGTCAGGGTAATTTCTGGACTTTTCCCAGACTATTTCGGGATAATTTTGGGACCCTCCCAAGATCATTTCTGGATGGATTTCGGGATCTGTCCGGGATGCCGTCAGGGTCATTTTGGGACTATTAGGTGATCATTTGAGGACCTTTTCGGCATCACTTCTGGATGGTTTTCGGTATCCGCTCAGGATCCCGTCGGAATTATTGCGGGACTTTTGGTGTCCCTTCCGGCATCATTTCTGGCTGGTTTTTGGGATACGTCCGGCATCCCGTCGCGTTCATTTCGGGACTTTTTCTCGACTAATACGGGATCATTTGCGGGCCCTTTCGGCATCATTTCGAGATAGTTGTCGGGATCCGTTCGGAATCCCGTCAGGGTCTTTTCGGAACTATTAGGTGATCATTTGAGGACATTTCCGGCATCATTTCTGGATAGTTTTCGGGATCCTTTCGGGGTCCAGTCAGGGTCATTTCGGGACTTTTTCGGGATCATTTAGAGATGGCTTTCAGAATTCGTCCGGGAACCCGTCAGGGTAATTTCTGAACTTTTCCGAGACTATTTCGGGATAAGTTTGGGACCTTCCCAAGATCATTTCTGGATGGATTTTGGGATCAGTCCGGGATGCCGTCAGGGTTATTTTGGTATTAGGTGATCATTTGAGGACCTTTCCGGCATCACTTCTGGATGGTTATCGGTATCCGATCAGGATCCCCTCGGAATCATTGCGGGACTTTTTCGGGATCATTTGGAGTCCCTCCCAAGATCATTTCTGGATCTGTCCGGGATCCCGTCAGGGTCATTTAGGGGTGCGTTCGAGATCCCATCAGGGTAATTTCGGGACTTCTTCGGGAATATATCGGGATCATTTCTGGATGGTTTATGGGATCCGTCCATGACCCCTTAAGGGTCATTTCGGGACTATTAGGTGATCTTTTGAGGACCTTTCCGGCGTCACTTCTGGATGATTTTCGGTATCCGTTCGGGATCCCGTCGGAATCAATGCGGGACTTTTACGGAATCATTTTGGATTCCTTCCGGCATCATTTCTGGATGGTTTTCGGGATTTGTCCGGGATCCCGTCGGGGTTATTTCGGGACCTTTTCGGGGCTAATACGGGATCATTTGGGGATCCTCTAGGGGTCGTTTCGTGACTTTTTCTGTATTATTTCGGGATCATTTTGGGACCCTTTCGGCATAATTTCTTGATGGTTTGTCGGATCCATCAGGGTCATTTCGGGACCATTTTGGGATCATTTGGGGACCCTTCCGAGATCATTTCTGGATCCGTCCGGGATGCTGTAGGAGCCATTTCGGGATTTTTGTTACTTTTCCGGGATAGTTTTTGCACCCTTCCGGGATCATTTCTGGATCTGTGCGGGATCCCATCTGGGTCTATTCCGGACTATTTCGGGATCATTTTGGAATCCTTCCGGAATCATTTCTGTATGGTTTTCGCGATCTATCGTGGATCCCCTCGGAGCCATTTCGGAACTTTTTCTGGAGTTAGTCGGGATAATTTAGGGACCCTTCCTGGATATTTTCTGGATGGTTTCTGAGATCCGTCCGGGAGCCCGTCAGGGTAATTTCGGAACTTTTTCGGGACTATTTCGGGATCAATTTGGTACCCTTCAGGCATCATTTCTGTGTGGTTATCTGGATAAGTCTAGAATCGTGTCGTTGTCATTTCGGGTTTTTTTGGGACTACTTCGGGAACTTTTGGAAACACTTCCGGGGCGTTTCTGGATGGTTTTCGGGATCCGTCCGCGATAGCGTCGGGGTCATTTCGTGGCTTTTTCTGGATAATTTCGTTATCATTTTGGGATCCTATCAGGTTATCAGCTCATAAAGTTATTTTTTTTACTCAATTACGAAAATAAACTGCATTAGACAGAAACAAAATTTTAAACAGATAACTTTAGGCTATCTGGCAGGCTAATGTGAATAGCCCACATATTTCATTTTCTCCTTGCGGACTTGGCCGCGGGTAAAGGCTAGTCTAATATATATTATAAATGGCAAAGTTTGGATGTGAAGATGTTTGGATGTTTGGATGTTTGGATGATCACGCAAAAACGGCTGGACCGATTTGGATGAAATTTTGCACACATATAGCCAATAGTCTAGAAGGATCTACTAACTATATATTTTTGAAAAGGGGCGTGGTCCCCGCCCCCTAGGAACAGTTATAATTTAATTATTATATTTTTTCGTCTTTGCGACTGAATCACGCCAGAATGGCTACACGGATTTTGATGAAATTTGGGACACAGACAGTAGTCTACTAGCGAAATTTTTTTCGAACATGGAAAGAGGGGTGGGGGTCCCACGACCCCTTCGAGAAATTATTTTTCAATAATTTTTACACATTATAACTTTACGTATACTGGCCTTCACCAATATCACAGACTCAAGGGGTCAAATAAGTCGAGGGCTTACAAAGTAAGCAGTGACACCCCCCTTTATCTCCACCTCTGGTGTAAAATCTATAAATTGTTATAACTCAATATAAATTTTCTCCTAAAGCAATAGTTTTTGGTATCTGGTACATACAGAACGAGATCTAGACAATTTTGGAGGAACGATCAGTGGTCCTCTCCTCTACTCCCGCCATCCGCCCTCCATCAATTGTTTTTATTAGCACGCTTTTATTAGCTTTACCTGTATGTTTCTATGTAACTTTTTATTCGCTCCAATGCGCTTGCTGCCTTATTAACATGGTTTTATAATTAGCTTCACCTTATTTGTAATCCCGTAAGGGTCATATCGAGACCCTCCGGGATCATTTCTGGATGGTTTTCGGGATCGGTCCGGGATTACGCCGGGGTAATTTCGGGACTTTTTCGGGACTATTTCGGGATCATTTTGGGACCCTTCCGGGATCATTTCTGTATAGTTTTCGGGATCCGTCCGGGATCCCGTCGGGTTATTTTGGGACATTTTCGGGACTATTCCGGAATCATTTCGGGACTATTTCGCGATCATTTGGGGACCCTTCCGGCATCATTTCTGGATGGTTTTCGGGATCCGTCCGGGATCCCGTCGGGGTACTTTCGGGATCATTTGCGTACCTTCGAGAGATAAATTCTTGATGGTTTCCGGGATCATTACGGGACTTTTGCGGGATCATTTGGGGTCTCTTCCGGCATCATATCTGGATGGTTTACGGGATCCGTCCGGGATCCCGTCGGCGTCATTTTGGGACTTTTGCGGGATCATTTGGGGTCTCTTCCGGCATCATTTCTGGATGGTTTAGGGATCCGTCCGGGATCCTGTCGGGGTCATTTTGGGACTTTTGCGGGATCATTTGGGGTCTCTTCCGGCATCATTTCTGGATGGTTTACGGGATCCGTCCGGGATCCTGTCGGGGTCATTTTGGGACTTTTGCGGGATCATTTGGGGTCTCTTCCGGCATCATTTCTGGATGGTTTACGGGATCCGTCCGGGATCCCGCCGGCGTCATTTTGGGACTTTTGCGGGATCATTTGGGGTCTCTTCCGGCATCATTTCTGGATGGTTTACGGGATCCGCCGGGATCCTGTTGGGGTCATTTTGGGACTTTTGCGGGATCTTTTGGGGTCTCTTCCGGCATCATTTCTGGATGGTTTACGGGCTCCGTCCGGGATCCTGTCGGGGTCATTTTGAGACTTTTGCGGGATCATATGGGGTCTCCTCCGGAATCATTTCTGGATGGTTTACGGGATCCGTCCGGGACCCTCTCGTGGTCATTTTGGGACTTTAGCGGGATCATTTGGGGTCTCCTCCGGCATCATTTCTGGATGGTTTACGGGATCCGTCTGGGATCCTGTCGGGGTCATTTTGGGACTTTTGCGGGATCATTTGGTGTCTCTTCCAGCATCATTTCTGGATGGTTTTCGGGATCCGTCCGGGATCCTGTCGGGGTCATTTTGAGACTTTTGCGGGATCATATGGGGTCTCCTCCGGAATCATTTCTGGATGGTTTACGGGATCCGTCCGGGACCCTCTCGGGGTCATTTTGGGACTTTAGCGGGATCATTTGGGGTCTCCTCCGGCATCATTTCTGGATGGTTTACGGGATCCGTCCGGGATCCTGTCGGGATAATTTTGGGACTTTTGCGGGATCATTTGGGGTCTCTCCCGGCATCATTTCTGGATGGTTTTCGGGATCCGTCCGGGATCCTGTCGGGGTCATTTTGGGACTTTTGCGGGATCATTTGAGGTCTCTTCCGACATCATTTCTGGATGGTTTACGGGATCCGTCCGAGATCCTGTCGGGGTCATTTTGGGACTTTTGCGGGATCATTTGTCTCTTCCGGCATCATTTCTGGATGGTTTACCGGATCCGTCCGGGACCCTGTCGGGGTCATTTTGGGTCTTTAGCGGGAACATTTGGGGTCTCCTCCGGCATCATTTCTGGATGGTTTTCGGGATCCGTCCGGGATCCCGTCGATGTCATTTCGGGACTATTTCGGCATCATTTGGGGTACCTTCCGGTATCAATTCTAGATGGTTTTCGGGATCCGTCCGGGATCCCGTCGGAGTCATTTCGGAATTTTTTCTCGACTAATACAGGATCATTTGGGGACCTTATCGGCATCATTTCTGGATGGTTTTCGGAATCCGTCCGCGATCCCGTCAGGGTCATTTCGGGACTATTTCGGGATAATTTGGGGTACCTGCCGGCATCATTTCTGGATGGTTTTCGGTATCCGTCCGGGATCCCGTCGGTGTCATTTCGGGACCATTTGGGGTCCATTCCGGCATCATTTCTGGATGGTTTTCGGGATCCGTCCGGGATCCTGTCGGGGTCATTTTGGGACTTTTGCGGGATCATTTGGGGTCTCTTCCGGCATCATTTCTGGATGGTTTTCGGGATCCGTCCGGGATCCTGTCGGGGTCATTTTGGGACTTTTGCGGGATCATTTGGGCTCTCCCGGCATCATTTCTGGATGGTTTACAGGATCCGTCCGGGATCCTGTCGGGGTCATTTTGAGACTTTTGCGGGATCATTTGGGGTCTCTTCCGGCATCATTTCTGTATGGTTTTCGGGATCCGTCCGGGATCCTGTCGGGGTCATTTTGGGAATTTTGCGGGATCATTTGGGGTCTCTTCCGGCATCATTTCTGTATGGTTTACGGGATCCGTCCGGGATCCTGTCGGGGTCATTTTGGGCCTTTTGCGGGATCATTTGGGTTCTCTTCCGGCATCATTTCTGGATGGTTTACGGGATCCGTCCGGGATCCTGTCGGGGTCATTTTGGGACTTTTGGGGGATCATTTGGGGTCTCTCCCGGCATCATTTCTGGATGGTTTTCGGGATCCGTTCGGGATCCTGTCGGGGTCATTTTGGGACTTTTGCGGGATCATTTGGGGTCTCTTCCGGCATCATTTCTGGATGGTTTACGAGATCCGTCCAGGATTCTGTCGGGGTCATTTTGGGACTTTTGCGAGATCATTTGGGGTCTCTTCCGGCATCATTTCTGGATGGTTTACGGGATCCGTCCGGGACCCTGTCGGGGTCATTTTGGGACTTTAGCGGGATCATTTGGGGTCTCCTCCGGCATCATTTCTGGATGGTTTTCAGGATCCGTCCGGGATCCTGTCGGGGTCATTTTGGGACCTTTGCGGGATCATTTGGGGTCTCTTCCGGCATCATTTCTAGATGGTTTTCGGGATCCATCCGGGATCCCGTCGGAGTCATTTCGGAACTTTTTCTCGACTAATACAGGATCATTTGGGGACCCTTTTGGCATCATTTCTGGATAGTTTTAGGGATCCGTTCGGGATCCCGACGGGGTCATATCGGGACCATTTGGGGTACCTACCGGCATCATTTCTGGATGGTTTACGGGATACGTCCGGGACCCTATCGGGGTCATTTTGGGACTTTAGCGGAATCATTTGGGGTCTCCTCCGGCATCATTTCTGGATGGTTTCCGGATCCGTCCGGGATTCCGTCGGCGTAATTTCGGGACTGTTAGGGGGTTATTTGGGGACCTTTCCGGCATCATTTCTGGGTAGTTTTAGGGATCCGTGCGGGATCCCGACGGGGTCATATCGGAACCATTTGGGGTACCTACCGGCATAATTTCTGGTTGGTTTTCGGGATCCGTCCGGGATCCCGTCGGGATCATTTCGGGACTATTTCGGGATCATTTGGGTACCTACCTTCATCATTTCTGGATGATTTTCGGGATCCGTACGGGATCCCGTCGGGGTCATTTCAGGACTTTTTCGGGATCATTTGGGGTACCTAGATGGATAGTTTTCGGGATTCGTCCGGGATCCCGTCTGGATCATTTCAAGACTTTTTCGGGATCATTTGGGGTATCTTCCGGCCACTTTTCTAGATGGTTTTCGGTATCCGTCCGGGATACCGTCAGGGTAATTTCGGGACTATTTGGGGATAACTTGGGAACCTTTCCGGCATCATTTCTGGATAGTCTCCGGGAACCTTCAGGGATCCCGTCAGGGTCATTTCAGAACCCGCGACTAATGCGGGATCATTTGGGGACCCTTTCGCCATCATTTCCGGATGGTTTTCGTGATCCGTCCGGGATACCGTCAGGGTAATTTCGGGACTATTTGGGGATAACTTGGGAACCTTTCCGGCATCATTTCTGGATAGTTTCCGGTATCCGTCGGGAATCCCGTCAGGATCATTTAGGAACTATAAGGGGATCATTTCATTTTTCATCTTTCTTTAAGGGGATCATTTCACCTTCCAGCATCATTTCTGTATACTTTTGGGGATCCGTCCGGGATCCCGACGGGGTCATTTCTGGCCTATTTCGGGATCATTTTGGGGTACCAACCGGCATCATTTCTGGATGGTCCGGGATCCGTCCGGGATCCCATCGGGTGAATTTCGGGAATTTTTCGGGATCATTTGGGGTCCCTTCCGGCATCATTTCTGGATCGTTTTCGGGATCCGTCCGAGATCACGTCGGGTTTATTTTTTTACTTTTTCGGGAAAATGTCAGGGAATTTCGAGACTGTTCTTGGATCATTTGGGGATCCTTCAGGGATAATTTCTGGATGGTTTTCGGGATCCCGTCGGGGTAATTTCGGGACTTTTTCACGACTATTTCGGGGTCAGTTGCCCTTAAAGATCATTTATGGGTGGTTTTCGGGATCCGTCCGGGATCCCGTCAGGGTTATTTCGCGCCTTTTCGGGACTATTTCGGGATCATTTTGAGACCCTTCCGGGATAATTTCTCTATGATTTTCGGGATCTGTTCGGGATCCCTTCGTAGTTTTTTCGCGACTTTATCTGGGATAAATTGCGGACCCTTTATAGATCAATTCTGGATGGTTTTCGGTATCGGTCTGGGATCCCCTCAAGGTCATTTCGGGACCCTTTCGGGACTATTTCGGAATCATTTTGGGACCCCTCCGGCATAATTTCTGGGTGATTTTCGGGATCTATCCGGGATCCCGACGGAGTTTTTTCGGGACTTTTTCCGGACTATTTCTGGATTATTTGGGGACGTTTCAGAGCTCAGTTCTGGATGATTTTCGGGATCTGTCCGGGATCCCGTCAGAGTTATTTCGGAGTAATTTTGGGACCCTTCCAGGATAATTTCTTCATGATTTTCGCGATGGGTCTGAGTTTTTCGTGACTTTCGGGACTATTTCGGGATCATTTGCGGAACCTTCAGAGATCAATTCTGGATGGTTTGTGGACTTTTCCGGGATCATTTGGGGATCCCTCCAGAGTCATTTCTGGATGGTTTTCGGGATACCTTCAGGGTCATTTCGGGCCTTTTTCGTGACTACTATTTCGGAATCATTTTGGGACTCCTCCGGGATAATTTCTGGGCGATTTTCGGGATTTGTCCGGGATCCCGTCAGAGTTTTTTCGGAACTTTTTCGGACTATATCGGGATCATTTGCGGACTGTTCAGGAATCAAATCTGGATGGTTTTCGGGATCCGTCCGGGATCCCGTCAGGGTCATTTCGGGACTTTTCGTGACTACTTCGGAATTATTTTGGGACCCTTCCGGCATCATTTCTGGATAGTTTTCGAGATTTGTCCAGGATCCCGTCGGCATCATTTCGTGACTATTTGGTGTCATTTATGGACACTTCCGGGATCATTTTAGGTCTCTTCGAAACCGGTAATTCAGTACACATGGCCGTGGATTTACGGCAAATTATTCGTAATTAAAATTCGGTATGTTTTATCTTTAATATATCACAGCTTTTTCGTTCTATTTTTAAATGAATCCTGTAACGAACTATTACAACTATAATTAAAATTTTTGTAATATTTTAACCAACTAAATACCCGAAAAAGGAACACTGCTTTCATTTAAAAACTTCTTTTTGGTTTTAGCTAATTGTAGTTTCACTCTTTTGTTCTATGAGTAGTAATTCTTTCACCCCTGTCATATCAATTAATTTAACTTAGAAACAAAATGTATTTTTTTTAATTCGAAAAAAGTGTATTGTACTATTCATGTAAGCGTGCCCATCAGCTCAGTTAGTTATTTTTTTTACTGTATTAAAAAATAAAATACATTGACAGAAAAAATTTTTAAACAGACAACTTGATAAGCAGGCTAACGTGAATAGCACATATATTTTATTTTCTCCTTGCGGACGGGGCCGCGGGTAAAGGCTAGTATATATTATAATTGGCAAAGTTTGGATGTGAAGATGTTTGGATGTTAAGATGTTTGGATGTTTGGATGTTTGGAAGTTTGGATGTTTCTCCAGACGTTTGTCTTTGTGACTCAATCACGCAAGAACGGCTGGACCGATTTGGATGAAATTTTGCACACATATAGCCAATAGTCTAGAAGGATCTACTAACTATATATTTTTGAAAAGGGTCGTGGTCCCCGCCCCCTAGGAACAGTTATAATTTAATTATTATATTTTTTCGTCTTTGCGACTGAATCACGCCAGAATGGCTACACGGATTTTGATGAAATTTGGGACACAGACAGTAGTATACTAGCGAAATTTTTTTCGAACATGGAAAGAGGGGTGGGGGTCCCACGACCCCTTCGAGAAATTATTTTTCAATAATTTTTACACATTATAACTACGTATACTGGCCTTCACCAATATCACAGACTCAAGGGGTCAAATAAGTCGAGGGCTTACAAAGTAAGCAGTGACACCCTCCGCCCGCCCCCCTTCCTTTATCTCCCCCTCTGGTGTAAAATCTATAAATTGCTATAACTCAATATAAATTTTCTCCTAAATCAATAGTTTTTGGTATCTGGTACATACAGAACGAGATCTAGACAATTTTGGAGGAACGATCAGTGGTCCTCTCCTCTACTCCCGCCAACCGCCCTCCATCAATTGTTTTTATTAGCACGCTTTTATTAGCTTTACCTGTATGTTTCTATGTAACTTTTTATTCGCTCCAATGCGCCTGCTGCCTTATTAACATGGTTTTATAATTAGCTTCACCTTATTTGTAATCCCGTAAGCGTCATATCGAGACCCTCCGGGATCATTTCTGGATGGTTTTCGGGATCGGTCCGGGATTACGCCGGGGTAATTTCGGGACTTTTTCGGGACTATTTCGGGATCATTTTGGGACCCTTCCGGGATCATTTCTGTATAGTTTTCGGGATCCGTCCGGGATCCCGTCGGGGTTATTTTGGGACATTTTCGGGACTATTCCGGAATAATTTCGGGACTATTTCGCGATCATTTGGGGACCCTTCCGGCATCATTTCTGGATGGTTTTCGAGATCCGTCCGGGATCCCGTTGGGGTACTTTCGGGATCATTTGCGTACCTTCAAGAGATAAATTCTTGATGGTTTCCGGGATCATTGCGGGACTTTTTCGGGGTCAGTTTGGGTCCTTTCCGTAATCATTCCTGGATGGTTTTAGGGATCCGTCCGGGATCCCTTCGGGACCATTTCGGGGCTATTTCGGGATCATTAGGGGTATCTTCCGGCATCATTTCTGCATGGTTTTCGAGATCCGTCCGCGATCCCGTCAGGGTCATTTCGGGACTATTTCGGGATAATTTGGGGTACCTGCCTGCATCATTTCTGGATGGTTTTCGGTATCCGTCCGGGATCCCGTCGGTGTCATTTCGGGACCATTTGGGGTCCATTCCGGCATCATTTCTGGATGGTTTTCGGGATCCGTCCGGGTTCCTGTCGTGGTCATTTTGGGACTTTTGCGGGATCATTTGGGGTCTCTTCCGGCATCATTTCTGGATGGTTTTCGGGATCCGTCCGGGACCCTGTCGGGGTCATTTTGGGACTTTTGCGGCATCATTTGGGGTCTCTTCCGGCATCATTTCTGGGTGGTTTACGGGATCCGTCCGGGATCCTGTCGGGGTCATTTTGGGACTTTTGCGGGATCATTTGGGGTCTCTTCCGGCATCATTTCTGGATGGTTTACGGGATCCGTCCGGGACCCTGTCGGGGTCATTTTGGGACTTTAGCGGGATCATTTGGGGTCTCCTCCGGCATCATTTCTGGATGGTTTTCGGGATCCGTCCGGGATCCCGTCGATGTCATTTCGGGACTATTTCGGCATCATTTGGGGTACCTTCCGGTATCAATTCTAGATGGTTTTCGTGATCCGTCCGGGATCCCGTCGGAGTAATTTCGGAATTTTTTCTCGACTTATACAGGATCATTTGGGGACCCTATCGGCATCATTTCTGGATGGTTTTCGGGATCCGTCCGCGATCCCGTCAGGGTCATTTCGGGACTATTTCGGGATAATTTGGGGTACCTGTCGGCATCATTTCTGGATGGTTTTCGGTATCCGTCCGGGATCCCGTCGGTGTCATTTCGGGACCATTTGGGGTCCATTCCGGCATCATTTCTAGATGGTTTTCGGGATCCGTCCGGGATCCTGTCGGGGTCATTTTGGGACTTTTGCGGGATTATTTAGGGTCTCTTCCGGCATCATTTCTGGATGGTTTTCGGGATCCGTCCGGGATCCTGTCGGGGTCATTTTGGGACTTTTGCGGGATCATTTGGGGTATCTTCCGGCATCATTTCTGTATGGTTTACGAGATCCGTCCGGGATCCTGTCGGGGTCATTTTGGGACTTTTGCGGGATCATTTGGGGTCTCTTCCGGCATCATTTCGGGATGGTTTACGGGATCCGTCCGGGACCCTGTCGGGGTCATTTTGGGGACTTTAGCGGGATCATTTGGGGTCTCCTCCGGCATCTTTTCTGGATGGTTTCCGGATCCGTCCGGGATTCCGTCGGCGTATTTTCGGGACTATTAGGGGGTTATTTGGGGACCTTTCCGGCATCATTTCTGGATAGTTTTAGGGATCCGTTCGGGATCCGACGGGGTCATATCGGGACCATTTGGGGTACTTACCGGCATCATTTCTGGTTGGTTTTCGGGATCCGTCCGGGATCCCGCCGGGATCATTTCGGGATCATTTGGGTACCTACCTTCATCATTTCTGGATGATTTTCGGGATCCGTACGGGATCCCGTCGGAGTCATTTCAGGACTTTTTCGGGATCCGCCCGTGATCCCGGCGGGGTCATTTCGGGACTATTTCGGAATCATTTGGGGTACCTAGATGGATAGTTTTCGGGATTCGTCCGGGATCCCGTCTGGATCATTTCAGGACTTTTTCGGGATCATTTGGGGTATCTTCCGGCCACTTTTCTAGATGGTTTTCGGTATCCGTCCGGGATACCGTCAGGGTAATTTCGGGACTATTTGGGGATAACTTGGGAACCTTTCCGGCATCATTTCTGGATAGTTTCCGGGATCCTTCGGGGATCCCGTCAGGGTCATTTCGGAACCCGCGACTAATGCGGGATCATTTGGGGACCCTTTCGCCATCATTTCCGGATGGTTTTCGTGATCCGTCCGAGATACCGTCAGGGTAATTTCGGGACTATTTGGGGATAACTTGGGAACCTTTCCGGCATCATTTCTGGATAGTTTCCGGGATCCGTCGGGAATCCCGTCAGGATCATTTCGGAACTATAAGGGGATCATTTCATTTTTCATCTTTCTTTAAGGGGATCATTTCACCTTCCAGCATCATTTCTGTATACTTTTGGGGATCCGTCCGGAATCCCGACGGGGTCATTTCTGGCCTATTTCGGGATCATTTTGGGGTACCAACCGGCATCATTTCTGGATGATCCGGGATCCGTCCGGGATCCAATCGGGGGAATTTCGGGAATTTTTCGGGATCATTTGGGGTCCCTTCCGGCATGATTTCTGGATCGTTTTCGGGATGCGTCCGAGATCCCGTCGGGTTTATTTTTTTACTTTTTCGGGAAAATGTCAGGGAATTTCGAGACTGTTCTTGGATCATTTGGGGATCCTTCAGGGATAATTTCTGGATGGTTTTAGGGATCCCGTCGGGGTAATTTCGGGACTTTTTCACGACTATTTCGGGGTCAGTTGCCCTTAAAGATCATTTCTGGGTGGTTTTCGGGATCCGTCCGGGATCCCGTCGGGGTTATTTCACGCCTTTTCGGGAATATTTCGGGATCATTTTGGGACCCTTCCGAGATAATTTCTCTATGATTTTCGTGATCTGTTCGGGATTCCTTCGTAGTTTTTTCGCGACTTTATCTGGGATAAATTGCGGACCCTTTAGAGATCAATTCTGGATGGTTTTCGGTATCGGTCTGGGATCCCCTCAAGGTCATTTCGGGACTTTTTCGGGACTATTTCGGAATCATTTTGGGACCCCTCCGGCATAATTTCTGGGTGATTTTCGGGATCTGTCCGGGATCCCGACGGAGTTTTTTCGGGACTTTTTGCGGACTATTTCTGGATTATTTGCGGACGTTTCAGAGCTCAGTTCTGGATGATTTTCGGGATCTGTCCGGGATCCCGTCGGAGTTATTTCGGGGTAATTTTGTGACCCTTCCAGGATAATTTCTTCATGATTTTCGGGATGGGTCTGAGTTTTTCGTGACTTTCGGAACTATTTCGGGATCATTTGCGGAACCTTCAGAGATCAATTCTGGATGGTTTGTGGACTTTTCGGGGATCATTTGGGGATCCCTCCAGAGTCATTTCTGGATGGTTTTCGGGATCCCGTCAGGGTCATTTCGGGCCTTTTTCGTGACTACTATTTCGGAATCATTTTGGGACTCCTCCGGGATAATTTCTGGGCGATTTTCGGGATTTGTCCGGGATCCCGTCAGAGTTTTTTCGGGACTTTTTCGGACTATATAGGGATCATTTGCGGACCGTTCAGGAATCAAATCTGGATGGTTTTAGGGATCCGTCCGGGATCCCGTCAGCGTCATTTCGGGACTTTTCGTGACTACTTCGGGATTATTTTGGGACCCTGCCGGCATCATTTCTGGATAGTTTTCGAGATTTGTCCAGGATGCCGTCGGCATCATTTCGTGACTATTTGGTGTCATTTAGGGACACTTCCGGGATCATTTTAGGTCTCTTCGAAACCGGTAATTCAGCACACATGGCCGTGGATTTACCGCAAATTATTCGTAATTAAAATTCGGTATGTTTTATCTTTAATATATCACAGCCTTTTCGTTCTATTTTTAAATAAATCCTGTAACGAACTATTATAACTATAATTAAAATTTTTGTAATATTTTAACCAACTAAATTTTCTCCTAAATCAATAGTTTTTGGCATCTGGTACATACAGAACGAGATCTAGACAATTTTGGAGGAACGATCAGTGGTCCTCTCCTCTACTCCCGGCCTCCGCCCTCCATCAATTGTTTTTATTAGCACGCTTTTATTAGCTTTACCTGTATGTTTCTATGTAACTTTTTATTCGCTCCTATGCGCCTGCTGCCTTATTAACATGGTTTTATAATTAGCTTCACCTTATTTGTAATCCCGTAAGGGTCATATCGAGACCCTTCCGAGATCATTTCTGGATGGTTTTCGGGATCGGTCCGGGATTACGCCGGGGTAATTTCGGGACTTTTTCAGGACTATTTCGTGATCATTTTGGGACCCTTCCGGGATCATTTCTGTATAGTTTTCGGGATCCGTCCGGGATCCCGTCGGGGTTATTCTGGGACATTTTCGGGACTATTCCGGAATCATTTCGGGACTATTTCGCGATCGTTTGGGGACCCTTCCGGCATCATTTCTGGATGGTTTTCGGGATCCGTCCGGGATCCCGTCGGGGTACTTTCGGGATCATTTGCGTACCTTCGAGAGATAAATACTTGATGGTTTCCGGGATCATTACGGGACTTTTTCGGGGTTATTTTGGGTCCCTTTAGACATCATTTCTGGATGGTCCTCGGGATTCGTCCGGCATTCCGTCGGGGTCATTTCGGGACTTTTTCGCGATTAATACGGGATCATTCGGCATCATTTCTGGATGGTTTTCGGGATCCGTCCGGAATCTCGTCGGGGTCATTTGGGGACTTTTTCGGGATCATTTGGGGGCTCTTCCGGCATCATTTCTGGATGGTTTGCGGGATCCGTCCGGGATCTCGTCGGGGTCATTTGGGGACTTTTTCAGGATCATTTGGGGGCTCTTCCGGCATCATTTCTGGATGGTTTTCGGGATCCGTCCGGGATCTCGTCGGGGTCATTTGGGGACTTTTTCGGGGTCATTTTGGGGCTCTTCCGGCATCATTTCTGGATGGTTTTCGGGATCCGTCCGGGATCCCATCAGGGTAATTTCGGGACTATTAGGGGATCATTTTGTAACCTTTCCGGCATCATTTCTGGATAATTTTCGGGATCCGTCCGGGATGCCGACGAGGTCATTTCGGGACTATTTCGGGATCATTTGGGATACCTACCGGCATCATTTCTGGATGGTTTTCGGGATCCGTCCGGGATCTCGTCGGGGTCATTTCGGGACTTTTTCGGGATCATTTTGGGGCTCTTCCGGCATCATTTCTGGATAGTTTTCGGGATCCGTCCGGGATTCCGTCGGGGTCATTTCGGGACTTTTTCGCGACTAATACGGGATCATTTTGGAACCCTTTCGGCATCATTTCTGGATGGTTTTCGGGATCCGTCCGGGATCCCTTCGGGGTCATTTCGGGACTTTTTCGGGATCATTTTGGGGCTCTTCCGGCATCATTTCTGGATAGTTTTCGGGATCCGTCCGGGATCCCGTCGGGGTCATTTCGGGACTTTTTCGCGACTAATACGGGATGATTTTGGAACCCTTTCGGCATCATTTCTGGATGGTTTTCGGGATCCGTCCGGGATCCCGTCGGGGTAATTTCGGGACTTTTTCGGGATCATTTGGGGGCTCTTCCGGCATCATTTCTGGATGGTTTGCGGGATCCGTCCGGGATCTCGTCGGGGTCATTTGGGGACTTTTTCAGGATCATTTGGGACTCTTCCGGCATCATTTCTGGATGGTTTTCGGGATCCGTCCGGGATCTCGTCGGGGTCATTTGGGGACTTTCTCGGGGTCATTTTGGGGCTCTTCCGGCATCATTTCTGGATGGTTTTCGGGATCCGTCCGGGATCCCATCAGGTAATTTCGGGACTATTAGGGGATCATTTGGTAACCTTTCCGGCATCATTTCTGGATAATTTTCGGGATCCGTCCGGGATGCCAACGAGGTCATTTCGGGACTATTTCGGGATCATTTGGGATACCTACAGGCATCATTTCTGGATGGTTTTCGGGATCCGTCCGGGATCTCGTCGGGGACATTTCGGGACTTTTTCGGGATCATTTTGGGGTTCTTCCGGCATCATTTCTGGATAGTTTTCGGGATCCGTCCGGGATCCCGTCGGGGTCATTTCGGGACTTTTTCGCGACTAATACGGGATCATTTTGGAACCCTTTCGGCATCATTTCTGGATGGTTTTCGGGATCCGTCCGGGATCCCATCAGGGTAATTTCGGGACTATTAAGGGATCATTTGGTAACCTTTCCGGCATCATTTCTGGATAATTTTCGGGATCAGTCCGGGATGCCGACGAGGTCATTTCGGGACTATTTCGGGATCATTTGGGATACCTACCGGCATCATTTCTGGATGGTTTTTGGGATTCGTCCGGGATCCCGTCGTGGTCATTTCGGGACTTTTTCTCGACTAATACGGGATCATTTGCGGACCCTTTCGGCATCATTTCTGGATAGTTGTCGGGATCCCGTCACGGTCATTTCGGGACTATTAGGGGATCATTTGAGGACCTTTCCGGCATCATTTCTGGATTGTTTTCGGAATCCTTTCGGGATCCCGTCAGGGTCATTTTGGGACTATTTCGGGGATAATACGGGATCATTTGGGGATCCCCTAGGGGTCGTTTCGTGACTTTTTCTGTTTTATTTCGGGATCATTTGGGGACCCTTCCGGCATAATTTCTTGATGGTTTGCCGGATCCATCAAGGTCATTTCGGGACCATTTTGGGATCATTTGGGGATCCTTCCGGGATCATTTCTGGATCTGTGCGGGATCCCATCTGGGTCATTTCCCGACTATTTCGGGATCATTTTGGGATCCTTCCGGAATCATTTCTGTATGGTTTTCGCGATCCGTCGTTGATTCCCTCGGAGCCATTTCGGAACTTTTTCTTGAGTATGTCGGGGTCATTTGGGGACTTTTTCGGGATCATTTGGGGGCTCTTCCGGCATCATTTCTGTATGGTTTTCGGGATCCGTCCGGGATCCCGTCGGGGTCATTTTGGGACTTTTTCTCGACTAATGCGGGATCATTTGGGGACCCTTTCGACATCATTTCTGGATAGTTTTCGGTATCCGTCCGGGATCCGGACGGGGTAATTTCGGGATTATTTCGGGATTATTTCGGGATCATTTGGGATACCTACCGGCATCATTTCTGGATGGCTTTTGGGATTCGTCCGGGATCCCGTCGGGGTTATTTCGGGACTTTTTCTCGACTAATACGGGATCATTTGCGGACCCTTTCGGCATCATTTCTGGATAGTTGCCGTGATCCGTTCGGGATCCCGTCACGGTCATTTCGGGACTATTAGGGGGTCATTTGAGAACCTTTCCGGCATCATTTCTATATAGTTTTCGGAATCCTTTCGGGATCCCGTCAGTGTCATTTCGGGGTGTTTTCGGGATCATTTAAGGATGTCTTTCAGTATTCGTCCGGGAACCCGTCAGGGTAATTCCTGGACTTTTCCGAGACTATTTCGGGATCATTTTGGGACCTTCCCAAGATCATTTCTGGATGGATTTCGGGATTTGTCCGGGATGCCGTCAGGGTAATTTTGGGGCTATTAGGTTTGCATTTGAGGACCTTTCCGGCATCACTTCTGGATGGTTTTCGGTATCCGTTCAGGATCCCGTCGGAATAATTGCGGGACTTTTTCGGGATCATTGGGGTCCCTTCCGACATCATTTCTGAATGGTTTTTGGGATTCGTCCGGCATCCCGTCGGGGTCATTTCGGGACTTTTTCTCGACTAATACGGGATCATTTGCGGGCCCTTTCGGTATAATTTCTGGATAGTTGTCGGGATCTGTTCGGGATCCCGTCAGGGTCTTTTCGGAACTATTGGGAGATCATTTGAGGACCTTTCCGGCATCATTTCTGGTTAGTTTTCGGGATCCTTTCCGTGTCCCATCAGGGTCATTTCGGGACTTTTTCGGCATCATTTAAGATTGGTTTTCAGGATTCGTCCGGGATGCCGTCAGGGTCATTTTGGGACTATTAGGTGATCATTTGAAGACCTTTCCGGCATCACTTCTGGATGGTTTTCGGTATCCGTTCAGGATCCCGTCGGAGTAATTGCGGGACTTTTTCGGGATCATTTGGTGTCCCTTCCGGCATCATTTCTGGATGGTTTTTGGGATTCGTTCGGCATCCCGTCGGGGTCATTTCGGGACTTTTTCTCGACTAATACGGGATCATTTGCGGGCCCTTTCGACATCATTTCTAGATAGTTGTCGGGATCCGTTCGGGATCATTTCCGGACTATTTCGGGACCATTTTGGGATCCTTCCGGAATCATTTCTGTATGGTTTTCGCGATCCATCGTGGATCCCCTCGGAGCCATTTCGGAACTTTTTCTGGAGTTAGTCGGGATAATTTAGGGACCCTTCCTGGATATTTTCTGGATGGTATTTGAGATCCGCCCGGGAGCCCGTCAGGGTCATTTCGGAACCTTTTCGGGATCATTTTGGAACACCTTCAGGGATCATTTCTGTGTGGTTCTCTGGATACGTCTAGAATCGTGTCGCTGTCATTTCGGGTTTTTTTGGGACTATTCGGGGAACTTTTGGAGACCCTTTCGGGGCATTTCTGGATGGTTTTCGGGATCCGTCCGCGATAGCGTGGGGGTAATTTCATAGCTTTTTCTGGATAATTTCGGGATCATTTGGGACCCTATCAGGTTATCAGCTCATTTAGTTCTTTTTTTTACTCAATTACAAAAATAAAATGCATTAGACAGAAAACAAAATTTTAAACAGATAATAAGTAGGCTAACGCGAATAGCCCATATATTTAAATTTCTCCTTGCGGAAGGGGCCGCGGGTAAAGGCTAGTATATTATAAATGGGAAAGTTTGGATGTTAAGATGTTTGGATGTTTGGATGTTTGGATGTTTGGATGTTTGTCCAGACGTTTGTCTTTGTGACTCAATCACGCAAGAACGGCTGGACCGATTTGGATGAAATTTTGCACACATATAGCCAATAGTCTAGAAGGATCTACTAGCTATATATATTTCAAAAGGGGCGTGGTCCCCGCCCCCCTAGGAACAGTTATAATTTAATTATTATATTTTTTCGTCTTTGCGACTGAATCACGCCAGAATGGCTACACGGATTTTGATGAAATTTGGGACACAGACAGTAGTCTACTAGCGAAATTTTTTTCAAACATGGAAAAAGGGGTGGGGGTCCCGCGACCCCTTCGAGCAATTACTTTTTAATAATTTTTACACATTATAACTTTACGTATACTGGCCTTCACCAATATCACAGACTCAAGGGGTCAAATAAGTCGAGGACTTACAAAGTAAGCAGTGAAACACTCCGCCGACCCCCCCCCCCCCCCCCCTTTAGCTCCCCCCTGGTGTAAAATCTATAAATTGTTATAACTCAATATAAATTTTCTCCTAAAACAATAGTTTTTGGTATCTGGCACATATAGATCGAGATCTAGACAATTTTGGAGGAACGATCAGTAGTCCTCTCCTTCTACACCCGCCATCCGCCCTCCTTCAATTGTTTTTATTAGCACGCTTTTATTAGCTTTACCTGTATATTTCTATGTAACCTTTCATTCGCTCCAATGCCCTGCTGCCTTATTAATATGGTTTTATAATTAGCTTCACCTTATATGTATTCCCGTAAGGGTCATATCCAGTCCCTTCCGGGATAATTTCTGGATGGCTTTCGGGATCGGTCCGGGATCCCGCCGGGGTAATTTCGGAATTTTTTCGGGACTATTTCGGGATCATTTTGGGACTTTTTCGGGGTTATTTTGAGTCCCTTTAGGCATCATTTCTGGATGGTCTTCGGGATTCGTCCGGCATCCCGTCGGGGTCATTTCGGGTCTTTTTCGCGACTAATACGGGATCATTTGGGGACCCTTTCGGCATCATTTCTGGATGGTTTTCGGGATCCGTCCGGGATCTCGTCAGGGTAATTTGGGGACTTTTTCGGAATCATTTGGGGGCTCTTCCGGCATCATTTCTGGATGGTTTTCGGGATCCCGTCGGGGTAATTTCGGGACTTTTTCGCGACTAATACGGGATCATTTGGGAACCCTTTCGGCATCATTTCTGGCTGGTTTTCGGAATCCGTCCGGGATCCCGTCGGGGTCATTTCGGGACTTTTTCGCGACTAATACGGGATCATTTGGGAACCCTTTCGGCATCATTTCTGGATGGTTTTCGGGATCCGTCCGGGATCCCATCAGGGTAATTTCGGGACTATTAGGGGATCATTTGGGGACCTTTCCGGCATCATTTCTGAATGGATTTCGGGATCTGTCCGGGATGCCGTCAGGGTCATTTTGGGACTATTAGGTGATCATTTGAGGACCTTTCCGGTATCATTTCTGGATAGTTTTCGGGATCCGTTCGGGATTCCGTCGGGGTACTTTCGGGATCATTTGCGTACCTTCGAGAGATAAATTCTTGATGGTTTCCGGGATCATTACGGGACTTTTTCGGGGTTATTTTGAGTCCCTTTAGGCATCATTTCTGGATGGTCTTCGGGATTCGTCCGGCATCCCGTCGGGGTCATTTCGGGTCTTTTTCGCGACTAATACGGGATCATTTGGGGACCCTTTCGGCATCATTTCTGGATGGTTTTCGGGATCCGTCCGGGATCTCGTCAGGGTAATTTGGGGACTTTTTCGGAATCATTTGGGGGCTCTTCCGGCATCATTTCTGGATGGTTTTCGGGATCCCGTCGGGGTTATTTTGAGACATTTTCGGGACTATTCCGGAATCATTTCGGGACTATTTCGCGATCGTTTGGGGACCTTTCCGGCATCATTTCGGGATGGTTTTCGGGATCCGTCCGGGATCCCGTCGGGGTACTTTCGGGATCATTTGCGTACCTTCGAGAGATAAATTCTTGATGGTTTCCGGGATCATTACGGGACTTTTTCGGGGTTATTTTGAGTCCCTTTAGGCATCATTTCCGGATGGTCTTCGGGATTCGTCCGGCATCCCGTCGGGGTCATTTCCGGTCTTTTTCGCGACTAATACGGGATCATTTGGGGACCCTTTCGGCATCATTTCTGGATGGTTTTCGGGATCCGTCCGGGATCTCGTCAGGGTAATTTGGGGACTTTTTCGGAATCATTTGGGGGCTCTGCCGGCATAATTTCTGGATGGTTTTCGGGGTCCGTCCGGGATCTCGTCGGGGTCATTTGGGGACTTTTTCGGGATCATTTGGGGGCTCTTCCGGCATCATTTCTGGATGGTTTTCGGGATCCGTCCGGGATACCGTCGGAGTAATTTCGGGACTTTTTCGCGACTAATACGGGATCATTTGGGAACCCTTTTGGCATCAATTCTCGAAGGTTTTCCGGATCCGTCCGGGATCTCGTCGGGGTCATTTGGGGACTTTTTCGGGATCATTTGGGTGCTCTCCCGGCATCATTTCTGGATGGTTTTCGGGATCCGTCCCGGATCTCGTCGGGGTAATTTGGGGACTTTTTCGGGATCATTTGGGGGCTCTTCCGGCATCATTTCTGGATGGTTTTCGGGATCCCGTCGGGGTAATTTCGGGACTTTTTCGCGACTAATACGGGATCATTTGGGAACCCTTTCGGCATCATTTCTGGCTGGTTTTCGGAATCCGTCCGGGATCCCGTCGGGGTCATTTCGGGACTTTTTCGCGACTAATACGGGATCATTTGGGAACCCTTTCGGCATCATTTCTGGATGGTTTTCGGGATCCGTCCGGGGATCCCATCAGAGTAATTTCGGGACTATTAGGGGATCATTTGGGGACCTTTCCGGCATCATTTCTGAATGGATTTCGGGATCTGTCCGGGATGCCGTCAGGGTCATTTTGACACTATTAGGTGATCATTTGAGGACCTTTCCGGTATCATTTCTGGATAGTTTTCGGGATCCGTTCGGGATTCCGTTGCGGTCATTTCGGGACTATTAGGAGATCATTTGAGGACCTTTCCGGCATCACTTCTGCATGGTTTTCGGTATCCGTTCAGGATCCCGACGGAATAATTGCGGGACTTTTTCGGGATCATTTGTGGTCCCTTCCGGCATCATTTCTGGATGGTTTTTGGGATTCGTCCGGCATCCCGTCGGGGTCATTTCGGGACTTTTTCTCGACTAATACGGGATCATTTGCGGGCCCTTTCGGAATAATTTCTAGATAGTTGTCGGGATCCGTTCGGGATCCCGTCAGGGTCTTTTCGCAACTATTAGGAGATCATTTGGGGACCTTTCCGGCATCATTTCTGAATGGATTTCGTGATCTGTCCGGGATGCCGTCAGGGTCATTTTGGGACTATTAGGTGATCATTTGAGGACCTTTCCGGCATCACTTCTGCATGGTTTTCGGTATCCGTTCAGGATCCCGACGGAATAATTGCGGGACTTTTTCGGGATCATTTGTGGTCCCTTCCGGCATCATTTCTGGATGGTTTTTGGGATTCGTCCGGCATCCCGTCGGGGTCATTTCGGGACTTTTTCTCGACTAATACGGGATCATTTGCGGGCCCCTTTCGGAATAATTTCTAGATAGTTGTCGGGATCCGTTCGGGATCCCGTCAGGGTCTTTTCGCAACTATTAGGAGATCATTTGAGGACCTTTCCGGCATCATTTCTGGATAGTTTTCGGAATCAGGGGTCACTTCGGGACTTTTTCGGGATCATTTAAGGATGGCTTTCAGGATTCGTCCGGTAACCCGTCAGGGTAATTTCTGGACTTTTCCGAGACTATTTCGGGATCATTTTGGGACCTTCCCAAGATCATTTCTGAATGGATTTCGGGATCAGTCCAGGATGCCGTCAGGGTCATTTTGGGACTATTAGCTGATCATTTGAGGACCTTTTCGGCATCACTTCTGGATGGTTTTCGGTATCCGTTCAGGATCACGTCGGAATCATTGCGGAACTTTTTCGAAATCATTTGGGCTTCCTCCCAAGATCATTTCTGGATGGATTTCGGGATCTGTCCGGGATCCCGTCAGGGTTATTTAGGGATGCGTTCGAGATCCCGTTAGGGCCATTTCCGGACTTCTTCGGGACTATATCGGGATCATTTCTGGATGGTCTACGGGATCCGTCTAGGATCCCTTAAGGGTCATTTCGGGACTATTAGGTGATCATTTGAGGACCTTTCCGGCATCACTTCTGGATGATTTTCGGTATCCGTTCGGGATCCCGTCGGAATCATTGCGGGACTTTTTCGGAATCATTTGGGATCCCTTCCGGCATCATTTCTGGATGGTTTTCGGGATTTGTCCGGGATCCCGTCGGGGTTATTTCGGTACCTTTTCGGGGCTAATACGGGATCATTTGGGGATCCTCTAGGGGTCGTTTCGTGACTTTTTCTGTATTATTTCGGGATCATTTGGGGACCCTTCCGGCATAATTTCTTGATGGTTTGCCGGATCCATCAGGGTCATTTCGGGACCATTTTGGGATCATTTGGGGACCCTTCCGAGATCATTTCTGGATCCGTCCGGGATGCCGTAGGAGCCATTTCGGGATTTTTTGTTACTTTTCCGGGATAGTTTTTTGACCCTTCCGGGATCATTTCTGGATCTGTGCTGGATCCCATCTGGGTCATTTCCGGACTATTTCGGGATCATTTTGGGATCCTTCCGGAATCATTTCTGTATGGTTTTCGCGATCCCTCGTGGATCCCCTCGGAGCAATTTCGGAACTTTCTCTGGAGTATGTCGGGGTCATTTGGGGACTTTTTCGGGATCATTTGGGGGCTCTTCCGGCATAATTTCGGAATGGTTTTCTGGATGGTTTTCGGGATCCGTCCGGGATCCCGTCGGGGTCATTCCGGGACTTTTCCTCGACTAATACGGGATCATTTGGGGACCCTTTCGGCATCATTTCCGGATAGTTTTCGGGATCCGTCCGGGATCCGGACGGGGTCATTTCGGAACTATTTCGGGATCATTTGAGGTATTTTTCGGCATCATTTCTACATGGTTTTCGGATGCGTCCGGGATCCCGTCGGGGTCATTTCGGGACTTTCTCAACTAATTCGGGATCATTTGGAGACCCTTTCGGCATCATTTCTGGATGGTTTTCGGGATCCTTTCGGGATCCCAGCAGGGTAATTTTGGGGACTATTAGGGGATCATTTGGGGACCTTTCCTTCATCGTTTCTGGATAGTTTTCGCGATCCGTTCGGCATCCCGTAGGGGTCATTGCGGGACTACTTCGGGATCATTTTGGGGTACTTCCGGCATCATCTCTAGATAGTTTTCTGGATCCCGTCGGGGTCACTTCGGGACTTTTTATCGACTGATACGGGCTCAAATGGGGACCCTTTCGGCATCATTTCTGGATAGTCTGCGGGATCCGTCCGGGATCCCGTCAGGGTCATTTCGGGACTATTTGGGGATCATTTGAGGACCTTTCCGGCATCATTTCTTGATAGTTTTCGGGATCCGTCCGGGATCCCGTCGGGATCATTTCGGGACTTTTTCGGGGCTATTTCAGGATCATTTGGGGTATTTTCCGACATCATTTCAGTATGGTTTTCGGGATCCATCCGGGATTCCGTCGGGGCCATTTCGGGATGATTTGGTGTCCCTTCCGGCATAATTTCTGGATGGTTTTCGGGATCCGTCAGGAATCCCGTCGGGGCCACTCCTGTACTTTTTCGGGACTATACGGGATGATTTGGCGAGCCTTTCGGTATCATTTCTGGATGGTTTTCGGGATCTGTACGGGAACCCATAAAGGTAATTTTGGGACTTTTCGGGGCTATTTCTGTATCATTTTGGGACCCCTCCTGGTTAATTTCTGGATGATTTTCGGGTTCTGTCCTGGAATTTTAGTATCATCTTGGGACCCTTCCGGGATCATTTTAGGTCTCTTCGCAACCGGTAGTTTAGCACACATGTCTTTTTAAATTATGAGCTTTTATGGCCGTGGATTTGCTGCTAATTATTCGTTATTAAAACTGGGTATGTTTTATCTTCAATCTAACACAGCTTTTTCATTCTATAATCGTGTAAGGAACTGTTATAACTATAATTACACTTTTTGTAATATCTTAACCAACTAAATACCCGAAAAAGCAACACTATTTTCATCTAAAAAATTCTCTTTGGTTTTAGGTAATTGTAGTTTCACTCCTTTATTCTATGAGTAGTAATTCTTTCACCCCTCTCATATCAGTTAATTGAATTTAAAACAAAATGTATTTTTTCATTCGAAAAAACTGTATTGTACTATTCATGAAAGCGTGCCTTTCAGCTTACCTCCTCATTTAGTTCTTTTTTTTTATTAAATTACAAAAATAAAATACATTAGACAAAATAATTTTTAAACAGATAACTTGATAATCAGGCTAACGTGAATAGCACATATATTTTATTTTCTCCTTGCGGACGGGGCCGCGGGTAAAAGGCTAGTAAATAAATAAATGTAAGGCTCGATAACCTCCGAAGAAAACTAAGGCTGAACTTCTCTTCCAATTTGCGTCGTGCTCCTCTTGATTTTCCCTACAAATTGTCCGGGCGGGACTTACATGTTTTATGCAGACTCCGAACGGCATCTGCAAGGTAGATGAGTTTTCACTGACAGCTTTTCATGGCAGAAGTACACTCAGAGTGCTTGCCAAACACTGCCGAGGGGCGACCCCGCTTAGAAAAATTTTCTTCTAATTGAAAAACCTTATTTCTAAAATTTTGATGTTGCTTTGCTCGGGGTGTGAACACAGGGCATACGGTGTGGTAGGCGGAGCACGCTACCATCACTACCGTCACACCACGGTGGCCGTTGATCAAATAAATAAATATTATATTGCTTTCTTTTTGTTGTTATAGCAGTGTTTTGCCCCATTTAATACGTGCGACCACTCACTAATCCATGTCCTCTTACGGGAGTCCGAGGAAACTTGCAGTTTCAATAGAGGTGGGTCAGAGACATGGGTGTTTAAGGGATTGGTTCCGCATTGCAACTGTAACAAGTAAGGAAGTCTAAGTTCGGGTGAAACCGAACATTACATACCCAGCGTGTACGTGAAGTGCTGTTATTGTTTGTTTTGTGTGCTTAATAGTGTTACACGGCTGCGCAATAATACATATACATATTGTTCTATTCTGAACTAATTTTCCTACTAGTTATGGCTGCCGAATCATAGAAAATTTCTTAGTCATAAAAGGGGCGGTGCCACGCCCATTTTTTTTAAATTTGAACATTTTCCTATTTATTGTTATAAATCCACTTCGGTAATTAAAAACCTTTGATATAAAGCTGTTTTTTGCAAAGATATAGCTTATTTTATTCGTCCACGACCCTTTTAAAAATCTTTTATATAAAAGTGGGCGTGGTCCTTAACCGATTTCGTTCATTTTTCTTCAAAGCTATGAAAAGTGGGAGTGGTTATAATCCGATTTCGCTCATTTTCAATACCAATCTCTTCTGGGTCCAGATAAACTCGTGTACCAAATTTGGTGAAGGCATCTCAATATTTACTCAAGCTATCGTGTTAGCGGACAGACGGACGGACGGACGGACATGGCTCAATCAAATTTTTTTTCGATACTGATAATTTTGAAATATGGAAGTCTATATCTATCTCGATTCCGTTATACCTATACAAGCAACTGTTATCCAATCAAAGTTATAATCACCTGTGAACAAGTACAGCTGGGTATAAAAATGATTGGTGTCACGTAGGGAAATATTACAAGCGGGACATACATTAAGTATGTCGGTGTTGATTCTGTATAAGTAAGAGGTAAGCCTATTGCCGTATACGGATCAAAGTTGAGCTAGAGTGGCACGCATCCCCCTGGGCGGTTGATTTCCTCAACTGCGAGTTCTGGATATTTGTCTTTAAGAACAGTGTTCACCGAGCCAGTCCCTGGCATAACAGTCCGACACCTTTTGTGGATGTCTTATCATGCTCCTTTTTCCATACTACTGAATTTTTAAATTCCGGATTTTTTTAATAGTGCTATAAGAGATGACGTCTTAAGATCTTTGGAGGCTGGCCCTCTGCAAGCAGATGTGTCTTGGGATTCCCAGGTTCCTGCGCGTATTCCCTCCCTACTATGTAGGTGATATTCTGGGTACATAAAAAGACATCCCGTAGCAATTCTGAGTGCAGTGTTTTGACAGGCCTGCAGTTTCCTCCAATTTCTTTTAGGCTCGGCGACTTTATTGGGGACGCGTAGCATACACGCCGCCGGCCAATCGCTTTATATGTGGTTATGAGCGTTACTTTCTCTGAGAAGTTATTGAGACTAGGAAAATGGAAATAGGGTGTGGAAATAGAAATGGGAGTGGCAGTGGAAATAGAAGTGAGAGTGGGTGTGCGATTTGGAGTGGAAATGGAAATAGCTATGGGAGTGGGAGTGCAAATGGGTTTTGGAATGGGAGATAGTCAAATAGAATAAGAATATTATGAAAAATGGAAGATAGAAAAGAAGAGAATGGGATAGATAGTGAAGAGAACAAAGCATGCCTGGTACTCTAGTGTTAACATACAATTTTATAATGGACATTTAAAAGTTAATAATATTTTGCACCTTCTGCGAGCGTTCGTATCGCTGAACTGTCGAATAAATAACTCCAATATTCGGTATTGCAATATGGTCTTTTTTTTATTTATAACGTACTTCACAAAAGCGTGTTTAAATCTAACTGATTACTGATTCCTCAGCTTGCGCTGCTTTTATATTCTCGGTTTTCTCGTTCACCCATTTCTCCTAAAGTCTAGTCTTTTCGCGAGAAACTGTTCGAGAACAATTGTATCTCATGCTTCATTACAAGCTATATACATTGTGACGAATATGAGTGATACTAAGTGATACTCACATCCCTAGTCTGACGCTAAGTAAATGAAGTCACAATAACAATAAAGCAGAGAGTCACTTGTATCTACATAAACGAATAAATAATTATGTCTTCACATATTAACGTACACGCAGCAGAGAAGATATGCACAAACACATGCAGATATCTTATCTCAGATGCTCCCAAAAGTATGCAATTGTAATTGTTGAAGTGTCGCTCACAAATACATGCATATGAGAAGCTATATACGTGCATCTGTAGTTATAATCATATGGCGGTAACTAAGTAAATTCTGGAAGCGCCTAGAAGATGCCACGAGGAAATCACAGAGTGTAAAAGCACCAGCGGGTAGAGGCGCTATGAATCAGTTTTTGATTAAGCACTCAATCTGTCGGGCAATAGTAGAGTTTCATTTGAGCCATCAATCAGTTTGCTTATTAAGCAAGCTATTCGTTGCAAAGTATAAGTGTTATTGTTAAGTACTTTAATAAAGGCCATTTTTCCATTATTCAATATTGGAGTAATTTATTCAACAGTTTAGCGATACGAATGTTGGCAGAAGATTGCAAATAAGGGGAATTGCAGTAAATTCGTTACAATTGGTGTCAGAAGAGGAATTGTTGAATAAATTCCAGAGGACAACAAGGACATGGCAAAGTTCAGTGAATTGAAGATCCAGCAACTGAAAAATGAGTTGGAGAACCGTGGATTAAATACAACCGGCAATAAGATCGAACTTCGAGCACGGCTACGAGAGGTAATGGAGTCGCAAGGAATTGATGTGGACGAGTTTGTCTTTTATCCTGATGGGGACGAGACAACAACAAAAATTTAAGAGAAAAACGAAACATCGCAAACAGTCACGATCACAGACTTGAACATGATATTGGCTGCAATAACTGCTCAAACATCGACAGTGGCATCTCAGCTGGAATCGCAGGTAACACGTTTAACATCCAATTTCAGAAATGTCGTCACAAATGTCATTTCAACTGGAATCGCAGGAGACACGCATAACATCGAAGATTGAAGCACAAGAAACGCGTATGTCAGAAATGTCGACACAGATTACATCCAAGATGGAAACTCAGCTGGCATCGCGGGAGAACCGTATAACAGCGAAGATTGAAGCACAAGAGGCACGAATATCCGAAATGTCGGCGCAAATTTCAGCACGGAAATCATCGCAGATCTCTTCTCAACTGGAAGAGCAAGAAGGACGTATTACCTCCAAGTTGGAGGCGCAAGATACAAAAATTTTACAGTTTGAGGAAAAAATCGAGGCCGAGGTGGATGCTTTGAGAGGACGTATCGAGCAGTTGCAACTGAATCGCCCAGCAGTTTCAACGAGTAATCCAACGGTAAAAACACCATCCTTTGACGGTTCTGTTCCTTTCCAGGTCTTCAAGCTACAGTTTGAGAAGACCGCAGCAGTGAACAACTGGAATGCGGAAGATAAAGTTGCTGCACTGTTCGTGGCATTGAAAGGGCCTGCAGCGGAAATCTTACAGACGATTCCAGAGTACGAACGGAACAGTTATGAAGCATTGATGGCTGCTGTAGAACGACGTTATGGAAGCGAGCATAGAAAACAGATATTCCAAAATGAGTTGCAAAACCGCTACCAAAAAGCAAATGAGACATTGCAGGAGTTTGCTTCAGATATTGAAAGATTGGCTCATCTTGCAAATGCGGACGCACCCGTAGAATACACTGAAAGTGTAAAAATCCAGAGCTTCATAAATGGCATACGAGATGTGGAAACGAAGCGGGCTACATATGCGTATCCAAAACAAACATTTGCTGAAACGGTATCGCATGCACTGACTCAGGAAACAGCCTCACTTTTGAGTAAGCCAGCGTACAAAGGTCATCGCGTGGAAGTGCAAAGGCCAGACTGGGTAGGCGTAATTTTGGAAGCATTGAAGGGCACGCAGCAGAAGAATAATGATGTAGTCAAATGCTTTAAGTGTGGAAAGCCAGGGCATATTGCGCGTTATTGCAAAAACAACCCTATCAGTTGGGTGGTCGTAAACGTAGAGCAGAAGGAGATGAGCAAATCTCCAAGACCACTCAATCGTTAAACTAAATCGAGTCAGCCGCAAGGGGCGACAGCTGGCTCCCGCAATTGAATGTCCCATAATCTCTATCTCGCAGATTGGAAGAAGATCGAGCAATCTTACTGTTGGAGGACATGTGGATGGAAAGGAACGTTTACTGACTGTAGATACGGGTGCATCTCATTCCATCATTCGATCGGATGAAGTCAACAAAAAGATAAGACCATTGCTTGGAGAAAGATTACGTACAGCCATGGGGGAGGATACCCAGGTAATTGGAGAAGTAGAATGTGAAGTAGCAATTGGGAACGTCACGGTACTACACAATTTTATAGTGGCAGATATTGTTGATGAAATCATAATTGGAGTGGACTTCTTAATCAACCAAGGGATCAAGATCGATATGCAAACCAAGACGATGCGATATAAGAACATGGATGTGCCACTTAATTTCGGCTACGACAGAGGCTACAGCAGTAAACGAGTGCTGGTGGAAGAGAGTCAGCAAATACCTCCAAAATCCGAAGCAGTCATCTGGGCAAAGGCTAATGGAGATTGTAGGACAAACAAATTGTGGGTTGTCGAAGCAGCAAACAAACCAGCACTGAACATACTTGTAGGAAAAACCCTGGCTAAGACAAAACAAGATGAACGTATTCCTGTAAGAGTACTCAATGAGTTCAAGTCACCACTCAAACTGACCAAAGGAGCTATTTTGGGAAGATGCCAAGAGGCTGAAGTAGTTATTAACTGTGAACAGCTCCAGGAACACGTTTCAGCTAGTAATACTGATCTTTCAAATGACATCACGGCATGTACGCAGGGGCTAGATGAAGCCTATCAGAGAAAAGCAAAACAACTGCTCCTAAAGTACGCGAACATATTTGACCAGGATGGTTCCAAACCAGGCCGCACCAACGTTGTGAAACATCAAATTGACACCGGAGATGCGAGGCCGATCCGTCAAGCTCCACGTAGTGTTCCACTGGCGAAGCGGAAAGTTGTGAATCAAATCATACAAGAAATGAGCGACAGCGGCGTCATCGAACCATCAGCTAGTTCATGGAGCTCACCGGTAGTACTTGTAAACAAGAAGAATGGAAAAATGACATTTTGCGTGGACTACCGGAAGTTGAATGACGTAACGAAAAAGGATAGCTATCCATTGCCAAGAATTGACGACATTCTGAACTCGCTATCTGGTACGAAATGGTTTTCCATACTGGACTTGAAAAGCGGCTACTGGCAAGTTGAGGTGAAGGAGGAAGATAAAGAGAAAACAGCCTTCAGTGTCGGTGATGGTCTTTGGCAATTTACAGTGATGCCTTTTGGACTTTGTAATGCACCAGCTACTTTTGAGAGACTCATGGACCAGGTACTGAAAGGACTACATTGGAAAACATGCTTGGTGTACCTGGACGACATCGTCGTATTGGGCAAGAACTTTGATGAACATCTTAAGAACTTGGAGGAAGTTTTCCAGAGAATAGCTGGCGCTGATCTGAAGTTAAGTCCCAAAAAGTGTGCGCTGTTTAAAAAGGAAGTAAATTATCTGGGTCACAAGGTAACGACAGAGGGCATCTGCACTGTTAGCATATCCGATTCCAGGAGCAACATTTATTCTAGGTACAGATGCGAGTGGATATGCTATAGGAGGTGTTTTATCACAACTGGTCGATGGACAGGAGAAGGTAGTTGCATACTACAGCCGTTCGATTGGAAAAGCAGAGAGGAACTATTGCGTTACACGGAGACAGCTGTTGGCATTGGTAGAGTGCATTAAACATTTTCACAAATAACTCTACGGCCAGCGATTCCGCGTCAGGACAGATCACGCAGCGTTGAAATAGCTTCTGCAGTTCCGTAATCCAGAAGGACAATTGACGCGGTGGATCGAGCGGCTACAAAGCTATGACATTTCCATTGAGCATCGGAAAAGTAGTACCCATAGGAATGCCGATGCAATGTCACGCAGACCATGTAGTTTGGAATGCAAGCACTGTTCAAAGGCCGAGGCTAAAGAAGACATTATAGATGTCCGGCTAATGACTATAACGTGTGCGGATGAATGGGGCAAGGAACAACTAAGGAAGTGTCAGCTAGAAGATACAGATCTGTCACATGTTATGCAAGGGGTCGAACGAAACGAAAGACCAAATAGAGAGGAGATGTCAGCAGCGAGTCCCATTGCGAAGTCATATTGGGCACAGTGGAACAGTTTAGAATTGATATCCGGCTGCTTGCATCGAGTATGGTAGAGTGAGGGTGGTCAAAGGAAAAAGAAACTGATAGTTATTCCCAGAAAGAGGATTCCTGACGTGCTGTTGCTGTTGTTGTTGTAGCAATGCTCACCCCACCTAATAGCCGCAACCGATCACAAATTGTCATCAATATCCTCTAACGGGAGTCCAAGGAAACTTGCCGTTTCAACAGGGGTGGACCATAAGGAAAGGGGTGTTAGAGGCGTTGGTTCCACATTACAACTAAAGAGATGGTTGGTGTCATTTGGGGACACATTGCAAGGGGGGCATACATTTTGTATGTCGGGGTTGATTCTGGATAGGTAAGAGTTTAACCTGTTACAGTATCCAGAACGAAGTTGAGCAAGAGTGACACGCGTTTCCCTGGGGAGTATGCGTTCCTCTTCCGCGAGTTCTGGATATTTTTCTTCAAGTACTGGATTCACCGGGCAATTCCCGACATAAAGGTCCGACGCCTGTCTATGGAGTTCACCAAGGACCTGCTTGTGTTTTTTCGCTTCATACGGCTGGCTTCTCAGGTGCCGTATTTCCTCAAAATGCTTACGGAGATGACTCCTTAGGCCCCTAGGCGGTGCTGGTTCGTCAATCAGATGTCTGTTGGGATGCCCAGGTTTCTGGGTATTCAACAGAAACTGTTTGGTCAGCATCTCATTTCTCTCCCTGATGGGGAGTATTCTCGCCTCATTATGCAGATGGTGTTCTGGGGGCATAAGAAGACAGCCCGTGGTGATTCTGAGAGCAGTATTTTGGCAGGCCTGTAGTTTCTTCCAGTGGGTAGTTTTTAGGCTTGGCGACCATATGGGTGACGCGTAGCACGTAATCGGCTGGCTAATTGCTTTGTATGTGGTCATGAGCGTTTCTTTATCTTTTCCCCAGGTACTGCCAGCAAGGGATTTGAGGATTTTATTACGGCTCTGAATTTTCGGAACAATTGCGGTTGCGTGCGCACTAAAATGTAGATCCTGATCAAACGTCACACCCAAGATTTTGGGGTGTAGGACAGTCGGTAGCGTAGTGCCATCAACGTGGATGTTCAATATGGTCGACATTTGGGGCGTCCATGTTGTAAATAAGGTCGCGGAAGATTTAGTCGGTGACAATGCCAGGTTTCGCGAGGCGAAAAAACTGGAGAGATCAGGGAGATAGCCGTTTATTTTATTGCATAGCTCATCGATCTCTGGGCCTGGGCCTGTGGCCATTATTGTGCAGTCATCGACGTAGGAAACGAATGTGACTCCTTCCGGTGGTGAAGGTAGCTTAGATATGTAGAAATTAAACAAAAGTTGGGATAGGACACCATCCTGTGGCACCCCTTGTTTAATTCTCCTTGGTTTTGATGTTTCGTTTCTGAATTGCACCGATGCCTGCCGACCACCCAGAGAATTTGCGGTCCACCTTTTAAGACATGGGGGAAGGGTAGACCCTTCCAGGTCTTGCAGTAACGAGCCATGGTTGACCGTATCAAAGGCTTTTGATAGGTCTAGCGCTACGAGTACTGTTCTATGGTGGGGGTATTGATTCAAACCGCAATTTATCTGGGTGCTAATGACATTTAGGGCGGAGGTAGTGCTATGGAGTTTTCTGAAGCCATGGTGATGAAGGGCTAGCTGCAAATGTGCTTGGAAACAAGGGAGCAAAATGGCTTCAAGCGTCTTTGCCACTGGTGACAGGAGAGATATCGGACGATATGACTCACCTACGTTAGCTGGTTTCCCAGGCTTTAGTAGCGGGACCACCTTGGCCATTTTCCATTTCTCAGGTATGACAAAGGTGGAAAGAGACAGGTTGAAGACATGCGCTAAATATTTGAAACCCTCTTTCCCTAGGTTTTTAAGCATCGGCATGGCTATGCCGTCTGGGCCCACTGCTTTGGATGGTTTAGCGCGACCAATGGCGTCCTCAACCTCTCTAGTGATGATGGTGATTGGTGACGCGCTGCATTTGTGTTTATGTGCGTGTCTATTGGCTCTCCGTCTATCTTTGTCGACCGTAGGATGCATTATATATTGTCGGCAGAAAACGCTCGCGCATTTTTTCGCATCCGACAGCACCTTATCGCCAAAAGCGATGGAAACTTTGTCTTTGTGCTTAGTCGGATTCGATGACCTTACGGTGGACCACAGTTTACCTACACCGGTAGAGAGGTTACAACCTCTTAGGTGCTCTTCCCATTTCGCCCGCTTGTGTTCGTCCACAAGCAATCTGTCTTATAAGGTCGCGTTCCCTCGCTAAGCTCGCCGCCTCCGCCGGGAAGTGGGGCCGGATTTCGGGAATTCTCCCGGCGGGAATGAAATATGCCGAGGCGGATTCAATGACCTTACGGAAGGCACGCTCCCCTTGGCGGGCATCAGTCGGTATAGGGAGGGCAGCAAAGCTGCTGTCTGTTGCAGATTTATATTCTTCCCACTTTCCTTTTTTGAAGTTTATGAAAGTGCGTTTTTCGGTGACGATGAAGTCGGCGGTACGCTCGAACGAAATAAGTATGGGCAGGTGGTCGGATGCCAATGTTACCATCGGCTGCCAGTTGACGCAGTTTACGAGTTCTGCGCTCACGATTGAGATATCTGGCGAGCTATGACAGCTTCCTACCATAGGTGTGGGGGCGTCTCCGTTTATTGTGCAGAACGTTGTTTCTTCTATTTGATCCGCCAACATCTCACCCCTACTGTCCGCCCGCAAGTTTGAATGCCATAGGTCGTGATGGGCATTGAAATCGCCTAAGATAATGCGATTTTTGCCAGTGAGTAAGGCCTCGATATTAGGGCGGTATCCACTGGGGCAACAGGTGACAGAAGGGATGTAGATGTTGATGATTTCTAGATTTGCATCGCCTGACCGGACAGATAGGCCTTGACGTTCTAAGACATTGTCCCTGCGGTCGATGCCAGGATCAAATATATGATATTGCACAGAGTGGTGTATAATAAACGCGAGGCCGCCTCCATTTCCGCTCTCGCGGTCTTTCCTGTGGACATTATACCCAGAGCAGGTCTGCAATGCAGATCTTGCTGTGAGTTTAGTCTCTTGAATCGCAGCAATGCTGATGTTGTGCCGCTCCATGAAATCGACTATCTCCGTAATCTTCCCAGTTAATCCATTACAGTTTAACTGCAGAATTCTGAAGTGCATGAGGGGTGACGCCGCCACTCCAGGGGTAAGTGACGGGTGACTACGCCTAGGTTGTGGAAGGCCAGGACGCAATTGCTGTTGTGGCCTTGGGACTGGGCGCCCTTGGGCAAGCACTGGGGTACCTGGATGATTTGGGTTTGCGACCTGGCAACATGGCGCGATGAAACCCGTCGAGGGGTTGCCATCGCGGAGACCAGAACATCTAGGAAAGTGGCACCACCCAAGGCAGGAGCTGCATTGAGCGGATGTCGCAAACCTATATATTCTGTGCTGGCAGACGGTGCAAACGGAGGTAGGGACTAAGAGTCTGTTCCCTGACCTGCACGATTGCTGCCAGAAAAGAGGGGGGAGAAAAAGACGGGGCACGGGCTGATGCTCAGCATTGCTACCAGCTCCACTACGAAGGTAGTAGTTATGAGTGGTATCAGCTGTTTGAGTTGTTGGCCAGTGGGGGGGGGGGGGGGGCGCTTAGGAGTAGACTACGGGACGCCCTTGGGCGTGAGCAGCAAGGAGCCACAAAAGATTTATAAAAGTTACGTGACGTCGGGTTTTGGGATCAAGCCCAGAACAACCTGTCCGATGCAACCATCCCTTGCACGAGACACACTGAACAGAGTATGACCGTCCTAAAAAGATTCTTTTCTGGCAAAAGCAGCAAAACAATTTCTCAGGACCGGGGTCAGGAGACGGACCCGGATTGGGTTCGATACCTTCCCGGAGTAAGAGAATATGTAGCAGTCCTGCTGCAAGGATCTGCTGGGAGGATGACAATTTGTGGGAAGGACGAAACAAATTAAATGGGGTCACACTGAAATGACAGTCCTTGGTCGGGAAAAATCCCGAGTCGCTCCGGTACATAGAACCGACTGCCTTGGGAAGCGTGCCTGACGTGCTCAACGAGCTGCATAATGGTCCAAGCGGAGGACCCGAAGTCATGGCCAGATGAAGCAATATAACTCAGGTGCGCCATTTGAAACGATCGCCATGGATGTTGCAGGTCCATTTCCTACTAGCAACTGCGGAAACAAATATGTACTGGTGGTTATGGATTACTTCATCAAATGGCCAGAGGTATACCCAATCCCAAATAAAGAAGCGGAAATAGTAGCAGAAGTGTTTATAAACAATTGGGTTGCAATGTATGGTGTACCAATGGAGTTACATTCTAACCAAGGCAGGAATTTTGAATCAGCTGTGTTCCAAGAAATGTGTAAATCATTAGGAATTCGAAAAACACGGACAACTGCATTGCATCCTCAGTCCGATGGTATGGTGGAACGATTCAATAGAACATTGGAGGAGCATTTAAGAAAAGTAGTAGACAAGTACCATAAGGAGTGGGATACACATATCTTATTATTCTTGATGACTTACCGATCGGCAGTGCATGAGACAACATGCCAAACTCCCGCAAAGGTAATTTTTGGCAATGACCTTAGACTGCCAGCTGATTTGAAGTTTGGGATAGATGCCGATGCGGAGAGAAATGTCAAGAAATCCACTGATGTCTTGGAAGAAGAGCTGAGAGAGATACACGATCTTGTAAGGCAACGGTCAAAAATTATGAGTGACAAGATGATAGCGAGGTACGATAAAGCAATTAATTCGGAAGAGTTTCAGGAAGGAGATTTGGTGCTGTTATACAACCCACAACGAAAAAAAGGGTTTTCCCCGAAATTGCAGTGTAATTGGGAAGGCCCATACAAAGTCGTAAAACGGATCAACGATGTAGTGTACCTCGTACAAACCATTGGCATACCACGAACCAAAATGAAAGTGATTCATTTGGAAAGGCTGGCAGCGTTTAGAACGAGAGATTTCGTCCCGATCAGACTTAGGTGGAGGGCAGTGTGACGAATATTAGTGACACTAAGTGACACTCACATCACTAGTCTGATGCTAAGTAAATGAAGTCACAACAACAATAAAGCAGACAGTCACTTGTATCTACATAAACGTATAAATCATTATGTCTACACATATCTACGCATCTATTTCACAATGGGCTTCTGTTAATTGTCTTTGTTTGAATGCTGTTAAGTCATATGAGTTGCCTATAAGTAGCAGTGTAGTGCATGTAGAAGATATTCCAAAGTTGTATGTTGGTAACGCAGATTTAGTATTTACTAAAAAGGTTAAAAATTTGGGATTTGTTGTAAACTCTACGATGATTTGCTCAGACCATATAAACAAAATTGTAAGCAATGTGTATATTTTTCTACGTAGATTATAAATCTTCATTTACGCCTCTTGAGATGAGAAAGAAACTGGCACGTCAATTAATTCTACCCCACATCACCTTTTTTGAGCTTGTATATAGCAAGCTAGATTCTGCTTCGTCTCACAAAATCGATGTTGCGTTTAACAATGTTGTGCGTTACGTTAACGAAATCAAGAGATATGATCACATCACTGCATGGAAGACCAAAATTCTGGAGTACACTATTTCCTACTATCTTGCTGCTAGAGATTGTACGTTACGTTAAATTAATACTAACAAGATCCAGAAGGCATCAAAGTCTGATAATACCTAAATATAAATACGTGTCCTCTTCATGGCCTTTCTTCGTTAATGCTGCTAGGCTCTGGAATTCAATTCCAGAAGATGTCAAAGATTTTATGGGAAGATGTAAATACAGAAGGGTAATTCACAATTTCTACAGTGTGAAAGTGATTGCGATCTGACTTGCTCTATATATAGTTCCTTCCTTTCTTTTTTCCTTTCACTAAATTTTTCAAATTCTAACTTTTAAATTACAAATATAATATTAATATTAAATAAGTTCTGAATTTAAAATACTACGTTTATGCTGTAAGTTACTTGCGAATTGTAAGTTTTAAAATTTTTCAATTTCCACTTTTGTCATGTACTTTAAAAGACTCAGTCTTATATGTACATCCTTATATTCTAAATAAATAAATAAATCAATTCATAAAGTAGCAATCATCCAAAATTTGTCGGGCATTTTTATTTATTTTTATAGAAAATTTTACTAAAGATCCTTGAAAAATTACGCGGAACGTGATATTTGCACCGTTGAAGCAATTCAATTGCCATCATACTGAGGTTCTTTAATTTTTCTATGGAAACATATGCTCTTATAACATATTTCATATACCCCCGCAACAATACTCCCCCATCATACCGACGGACATACAAAATTTTAATATTTTTCATTCAATATTCGTTGCGGTGCATTGTTGGTGTCGTAAATTGTTTACCAACGTTTCTTTGCCATTAGAATAATAAAATTTTAGCCATACATAAAACATAACGTAAAGGTAAAAAACTTGCTGCAGTCAAAGCCATTTACTCAAAAAATTGTCAATAATAAATAAAAATTCCCGCTCTCTACACAGTGAAAAACTAATATCATATTGCACTTTCGATACTCATATTTCATATTGTTATTTATTGCAAATGTTTGTTTTTTATTTTTTTGTTTTATGTTTGTTTTCTGTTTCTCTTTGTTTCCTGAATATGCACAGCAGAGCTGTGTTAACGGATACCTTACGACAAACTCACTCTGTATGACAACGACCTAAGTAAATATTTATGCATATTTGTTGCATTTTTCGCTAACATTGTGTTTACATTTCAATTTATGTGGCGTTGTTGTTGTTGTTTTTTTTTTTTTTTTGACCAAATTTTGCTACGTTGAACCAGTGATGATAATCATGGTACATTTGTACTTTTTTGTACATTTCGCTTCCCGAAAGTACGTTGGTACTACATTGACATATTTGGTCCTTTTTTTTAAATACGGCACTACACTTTAAGTTATTTGCAAAGCAGCTCTGAATGTACAAAACAATTTTAAATTTTTCGAAGAAAATATATAGTTAAGTTGTTTTGTTGCCGAGTACAATTTGCCATTTGCAATTATGGATCATTTAAATATGCTTATGAAAAATAGCATAACAGGGGAGTGGGCCTTAGTTCTATAGGTGCACGCCTTTTCGAGATATCGCCATAAAGGTGGAACAGGGTGACCCAGAACGTCATCTGTCCGGTGCCGCTAATTTATTTATATATGTAATACCACGAACAGTATTCCTGCTAAGATTCCAAGGGCTTTTGAAATCGCCCTGCAGAACTTTTACATTTTATTCTACTTAATATGGAAGGTTTCACACCCATTTTACAAAGTTTTTTCCAAAGTTATATTTTGCGTCAATAAACCAATCTAATTACCACGTTTCATCCCTTTTTTCGTATTTGGTATAGAATTATGGCATTCTTTTCATTTTTCGTAATTTTCGATATCGAAAAAGTGGGCGTGGTCATAGTCGGATTTCGGCAATTTTTTACGCCAAGATAAAGTGAGTTCAGGTAAGTACGTGAACTAAGTTTAGTAAAGATATATGGATTTTTGTTCAAGTTATCGTGTTAACGGAATAGGAGTAACGCCCTTGCCAAATTTCATCATGATATCTTCAACGACTGACAAATTACAGCTTGCAAAAATTTCAAATTACCTTCTTTCAAAAGTGGGCGGTGCCACGCCCATTGTCCAAACTTTTACCAATTTTCTATTCTACGTGATAAGTTCACCTACCAAGTTTCATCGCTTTATCCATTTTTGGTAATGAATTATCGCACTTTTTGGTTATTAAGAAATTTTCGATATCGAAAAAGTGGGCGTGGTTATAGCCCGATATGGTTCATTTTAAATAGCGATCTGAGATGAGTTCCCAGAAACTACATACCAAATTTCATCAAGATACCTCAAAATTTACTCACTTTATCGAGTTTACGGACGGACGGACGGACATGGCTAAATAAATACCTTTTTCGCCAAATCATTTTGATATATAGAAGTCTATATCTAACTCGATTAGTTTATGCCGTTACGAATTTCCGTTATGCGAACAAAGTTAATATACTCTGTGAGCTCTGCTCATCTGAGTATAAAAATGTAGCAGTTTTGATTCGAATTTTTGATTAAAGTGCATTGCCAAATTTTTAGTTTTGATACTTTTGAACGATAGTAGCACGCAGGGTATTTTTAATGCCATTATTAAATATTTGAAAGACCATTCAATACCACTTGAAACAAGTAAGGAAGGCTAAGTTCGGGTGTAACCGAACATTACATACTCAGTTGAGAGCTATGGAGACAAAATAAGGAAAATCACCATGTGGGAAAATGAACTTAGGGTAACCCTGGAATGTGGTTGTATGACATGTGTATCAAATGGAAGGTATGAGAGTATTTTAAGAGCGAGTAGGCCATAGTTCTATGGATGGACGCCATTTAGGGATATCGCCATAAAGGTGGACCAGAGCTGACTCTAGAATTTGTTTGTACGATATGGGTATCAAATGAAAGGTGTTACTGAGCATTTTAAGAGGGAGTGGGCCTAAGGTCTATCGGTGGACGCCTTTTCGAGATATCGCCATTAAGGTGGACCAGGGGTGACTCTAGAATGTGTTTGTACGATATGGGTATCAAATGAAAGGTGGTAATGAGTATTTTAAAAGGTAATGGGCTTAAGTTCTATAGGTGAACGCCTTTTCGAGAAATCGCCATAAAGGTGGACCAGGGGTGACTCTAGAATATGTTTGTACTATATGGGTATCAAATGAAAGCTGTTAATGAGTATTTTGAAAAGGAGTGATCCTTAGTTCCATAGGTGGACGCCGTTTCGAGGTATCGCCATAAAGGTGGACCAGGGGTGTCTCTAGAATGTGTTTGTACGATATGGGAATCAAATGAAAGGTGTTACTGAGCATTTTAAGAGGGAGTGGGCCTAAGGTCTATCGGTGGACGCCTTTTCGAGATATCGCCATTAAGGTGGACCAGGGGTGACTCTAGAATGTGTTTGTACGATATGGGTATCAAATGAAAGGTGGTAATGAGTATTTTAAAAGGTAATGGGCTTAAGTTCTATAGGTGAACGCCTTTTCGAGATATCGCCATTAAGGTGGACCAGGGGTGACTCTAGAATGTGTTTGTACGATATGGGTATCAAATGAAAGGTGGTAATGAGTATTTTAAAAGGTAATGGGCTTAAGTTCTATAGGTGAACGCCTTTTCGAGAAATCGCCATTAAGGTGGACCAGGGGTGACTCTAGAATGTGTTTGTACGATATGGGTATCAAATGAAAGGTGGTAATGAGTATTTTAAAAGGTAATGGGCTTAAGTTCTATAGGTGAACGCCTTTTCGAGGTATCGCCATAAAGGTGGACCAGGGGTGTCTCTAAAATGTGTTTGTACGATATGGGAATCAAATGAAAGGTGTTACTGAGCATTTTAAGAGGGAGTGGGCATTAGGTCTATAGGTGGACGCCTTTTCGAGATATCGCCATTATGGTGGGCCAGGGATGACTCCAGAATGTTTGTACGATATGGGTATCAAACGAAAGGTATTAATGAGGGTTTTAAAAGCGAGTGGCCCTTAGATGTATATGTGAAGGCATTCTCGCGATATCGACCAAAATGTGGACCAGGTGATCCAGAAAATCATCTGTCGGGTACTGATAATTTATTTATATATGCAATACCACTAACAGTATTCCTGCCAAGATTCCAAGGGCTATTGATTTCGCCTTGTAGAACTTTTTCATTTTCTTCTACTTAATATGGTAGGTGTCACACCCATTTTACAAAGTTTTTTCCAAAGTTATATTTTGCGTCAATAAACCAATCCAGTTACAATGTTTCATCCCTTTTTTCGTATTTGGTATAGAATTATGGCATTTTTTTCATTTTTCGTAATTTTCGATATCGATAAAGTGGGCGTGGTTATGGTCGGATTTCGGCAATTTTTTATACCAAGATAAAGTGAGTTCAGGTAAGTAGTGGGCTAAGTTTAGTAAAGATATATCGGTTTTTGCTCAAGTTATTGTGTTAACGACCGAGCGGAAGGACAGACGGTGGACTGTGTATAAAAACTGGGCGTGGCTTCCACCGATTTCGCCCATTTTCACAGAGAACAGTTACCGTCATAGAGTCTATGCCCCTACCAAATTTGAGAAGGATTGGTAAATTTTTGTTCGACTTATGGCATTAAAAGTATTCTAGACAAACTAAATGACGTGGCTACGCCCATTTTGAAATTTTCTTTTATTTTTGTATTTTGTTGCTTCATATCATTACTGGAGTTGAATTTTGACTTAATTTTCTTATATACAGTAAAGATATTAAATTTTTTGTTAAAATTATAATTTAAAAAATTTTTTTTTTAAAAAGTGGGCGTGTTCTTCATCCAATTTTTCTAATTTTTATTTAGAACATATATAGTAATAGTAGTAACGTTCCTGCCAAATTTCATCACTATATCTTCAACGACTGCCAAATGACAGCTTGCAAAACTTTTAAATTACCTTCTTGTAAAAGTGGGCGGTGCCACGCCCATTGTCCAAAATCTTACTAATTTTCTATTTTGCGTCATAACGTTAACCCATCTACCAAGTTTCATCCCTTTAACCGCCTTTGGCAATGAATTATCGCATTTTTTCTGTTTTTCGAAATTCTCGATATCGAAAAAGTGGGCGTGGTTATAGTCCGATATCGTTCATTTTAAATAGCGATCTGAGACGAGTGCCCCGGAATGTACATACCAAATTTCATCAAGATACCTCAAAATTTACTCAATTTATCGTGTTAACGGACAGACGGACGGACGGACGAACGGACGGACGGGCGGACGGACGGACGGACATGGCTCAATCAAATTTTTTTTCGATACTGATGATTTTGATATATGGAAGTCTATATCTATCTCGATTCCTTTATACCTGTGCAACCAACCGTTATCCAATCAAAGTTAATATACTCTGTGAGCTCTGCTCAACTGAGAATAAAAATGATTGGTTTCTCTGCCGACAATTGCTCGGCTATGATGGGAGCAAAAAGCGGAGTGCAAGCAAGGTTAAAAAAGTTGTTCCGAATCTGCATGTTAATGAATATTAGCTTCAATGGCCGCTTGTTATGTATTTCCCAACAAAATTGAAAAATTTTTAAAAGGAGTAAACTATCATTTTTGTAGCAGCCCCCTTAGGAGGGTATACTTTCAGAGTTGTCAAGGAGAATTCGGTACAGAAATGTATGTTATACTAAAGTACGCCCCCACAAGGCGGCTTTTTAGACTAGCAGTCATACATAGAATTCTTGAGCAATGGGATTCCCTCAAGTATTATTTTAATCTTTACGTATTTGAAAACAAAAGCAGTAATCAAAATATTAATCCTATATGAAATTTCTCAAAGTCTTATTAATAAAGTATATTTAACATTTCTTTCTTATATTTTAAATGAAATAAATAATGTGAATATAGAAGTGCAATCTGAAGATTTTCGCATACTTTACTTATTACCAAATTAAAAATTTTATAAAAAAAAGTCTTATTTAATCGGTCCAACATATAGTATTGTGCCTTTAGTTACGGACTTGTTTCAGAAATCTGCATTTGATAAAATACAGAAAATTAATTCTGAATTTAGAGCTTTAGTAGAGCATGAGAACCTTAAAAAATTCAAGAATTTGAATATATTCAACTTTTGGGAAGAATTAAGATCAGTTAAAAATAAATTAAATGCGCAAATGTTTTCCAATATTTATAGAATAGTTCAAGGCATATTTTCGATTCCACATTCATCCACAAACGTAGAAAGGGTATTTTCTATACAAAATTTAATTGAAACTAAATGTAGAAAGAGACTGCAAATAAACACAGTTTCGAATTTAATAAAAACTAAAGACTTGATGAAATTAACTAACAGTAGTTATCATAATATAGATACGAAAAAAAACTTTTTGTCAACTGAGGTATTTAAGAACTTTTGTACCTAAAATGTTTTTATGAAATGTTTTTGCATTGAATGCAGCTGTTATTTTTTTTTTAAATATTAATTTTATGTTCCTTACTGGTACTCAATAAAGAAATGTTTTTATATAAGTACATAATTGTACGCTTCAATCGATAAACTTCTTTTATTATTTTTACTGGAAAAGTATTTCTTCATAAATAATATTTCCCTGTTATACTACCTTTAATTTGTGTTAGAAAGTTTCCTGACTAAAAACAGTTTATGATAAAGAAGCAGAATATAGCTCTAGTTTGGTTCAAATTCACATCCGAAGACTTTCGGTACATTTTTGGATGATTTGGTACATTTTTTTTCCTCGTTTGGTACAAAATGAAAAAATCCATTTCTCATCCCTGCGTTGAACGTTATTGTGAACCTAACCACATATGTATGTATGTTTTTATTTGCGCAAACTTTTTCCTGCACTCACATGGGTTTCCATACATACATACATATATACTCAGACATTATATCACCTTCTAGCCTAATGGAGTTGCTGTGGAAACTAACCAAAACCTTCACTTTAGGGTAGAAAACATCAACCAAGGATGAGGAAAATTGTTATTAAAAATAATTTGGTTTTGCTAGATATTTTATCTCTAAACATAAATCCGACCTAAAATAATTTCAACAAAAATATCAAATATTATAAAAACGCAATATATATATATACACATGTAGATCCATAGCAACATAAGGGTGTGACATTTTTTGGGAATATTTTTTTAGGCCCGGTTTTTCAGTAGTTGGCTAAGCTAAGCTTAAACTAAGTTTTCTTAAACTCTAGTCAAATTTAAACTACAGTTAATCTACTCAGCACTGTTTCAGTCACAGTTTAAGGCCGCCTTTGGGGTTGGCTTTTTTGTGCGGCAGCACTGGTTTTTTATTATCTAGATAATTTGCAGATACGGATTTTGGATGGATTTTGTTAACTCAACAAACACGAAAAAAAAATTGTGCAGCGAAATATATATGAAGTTCATTCTCCAATCACTACCAACCTTTGAGAAATTTTGTAAAAATAAGAGTTTTCGAGTTGATCTCCAACGTCAATAATATTTTCCAATTGTTATCCAACTTTCGGGAGATTTTGATGTACAGTTCTCAAATGAATATTCAACACATTTCTCCAGTTGATATCCTACATTGGATATTCATTTGAGGTAAGGTTGAAAAAATCTCACAGGTGGTAAGACCAAAGAGAGTAGATTATTGCTTGATTGATTGATTTAACTTAAGCTGTTATGCCAATATTTTCAAGCCAGCTTATTTCAAATAGGTAATTTTTCCAAAAACAAAATAAATTCCAGCAAGGATTACAGAGTTAAACAACCTGAAAAAATCAGCTATGTTGAAGCGGCCCACATAGCAAAAAGTATGGCGAATTCTTCTCGCAGCCGCCCTACAAATTCCACAAAGATTTACAAGTCTACAATGTACCATCTTATAATTTTTAAAATCTTTGGTAAGACCAAAACCAACAGCTGTTTATTGTGAGAAATAAAAACCTGCTTGATGGCAGTAATTAGCGTAATTATTCAAAAATTAATTATATATTTTTTATTTTATTTTTGTGAAAATACTGAAGTATGGAATTTTACATTTAAGTCCAGTTAAAGAAACACAAGTTGTTAATTAAATTTTTTAATTTAAGAAATAGCATTTTTTGCTTTATAGAAAATCCTTTCTTTTGCTGACACGCTGTAATTCTCCAGCTGAGTCACTGTTTCGAAACAACTCCTGGGATTTTAGAAGTATGCCTATTTATCAACATGAGCTCTAATGGTACTCAAGCCCAAATGCATGTTGGGTATGTAGTTTTGGTTGTAATCTTTTATTATTTTAATCATTTAAAACTACTTACAAACAAGTAAGGAAGGTTAAGTTCGGGTGTAACCGAACATTACATACTCAGTTGAGAGCTATGGTGACAACATAAGGGAAAATCACCATGTAGGAAAATGAACCGAGGGAAACCCTGGAATGTGTTTGTATGACATGTGCATCAAATGAAAGTCATTAAAGAGTATTTTATTAGGGAGTGGGCCATAGTTCTATAGGTGGACGTCATTTAGGGATATCGCCATAAGGGTTGACTCTAGAATTTGTTTGTACGATATGGGTATCAAATAAAAGGTACTAATGAGGGTTTTAAAAGGGAGTGGTGGTAGTTGTATAGGTGGCCGCCTTTTCGAGATATCGCCATAACGGTGGACCAGGGGTGACTCTAGAATATGTTTGTACAATATGGGTATCAAACGAAAGGTGCTAATGAGTATTTTAAAAGGGAGTGGGCCTTAGTTCTATAGGTGGACGCCGTTTCGAAATATCGCCAAAAGGGTGGACCAGGGGTGACTCTAGAATGTGTTTGTACGATATGGGTATCAAATAAAAGGTACTAATGGGGGTTTTAAAAGGGAGTGGTGGTAGTTGTATAGGTGGCCACCTTTTCGAGATATCGCCATAACGGTGGACCAGGGGTGACTCTAGAATACGTTTGTACAATATGGGTATCAAATGAAAGGTGTTAATGAGTATTTTAAAAGGGAGTAATCCTTAGTTCCATAGGTGGACGCCGTTTCGAGATATCTCCATAAAGGTGGGCCAGGGGTGACCCTACAATTTGTTTGTACAATATGGGTATCAAAAGAAAGGTGTTAATGAGTATTTTAAAAGGGAGTGATCCTTAGTTCCATAGGTGGACGCCGTTTCGAGATATCGCCATAAAGTTGGACCAGGGGTGATTCTAGAATGCGTTTGTACAATATGGGTATCAAACGAAAGGTGTTAATGAGTATTTTAAAAGGGACTGGGCCTTAGTTCTATAGGTGGACGCCGTTTCGAAATATCGCCATAAAGGTGGACCAGGGGTGACTCTAGAATGTGTTTGTACGATATGGGTATCAAATAAAAGGTACTAATGGGGGTTTTAAAAGGGAGTGGTGGTAGTTGTATAGGTGGTCGCCTTTTCGAGATATCGCCATAACGGTGGACCAGGGGTGACTCTAGAATACGTTTGTACGATATGGGTATCAAATGAAAGGTGCTAATGAGTATTTTAAAAGGGAGTGGGCCTTAGTTCTATAGGTGGACGCCGTTTCGAAATATCGCCAAAAGGGTGGACCAGGGGTGACTCTAGAATGTGTTTGTACGATATGGGTATCAAATAAAAGGTACTAATGAGGGTTTTAAAAGGGAGTGGTGGTAGTTGTATAGGTGGCCACCTTTTCGAGATATCGCCATAACGGTGGACCAGGGGTGACTCTAGAATATGTTTGTACAATATGGGTATCAAACGAAAGGTGCTAATGAGTATTTTAAAAGGGAGTGGGCCTTAGTTCTATAGGTGGACGCCGTTTCGAAATATCGCCAAAAGGGTGGACCAGGGGTGACTCTAGAATGTGTTTGTACGATATGGGTATCAAATAAAAGGTACTAATGAGGGTTTTAAAAGGGAGTGGTGGTAGTTGTATAGGTGGCCGCCTTTTCGAGATATCGCCATAACGGTGGACCAGGGGTGACTCTAGAATATGTTTGTACAATATGGGTATCAAAAGAAAGGTGTTAATGAGTATTTTAAAATGGAGTGATCCTTAGTTCCATAGGTAGACGCCGTTTCGAGATATCGCCATAAAGTTGGACCAGGGGTGATTCTAGAATGCGTTTGTACAATATGGGTATCAAACGAAAGGTGTTAATGAGTATTTTAAAAGGGACTGGGCCTTAGTTCTATAGGTGGACGCCGTTTCGAAATATCGCCATAAAGGTGGACCAGGGGTGACTCTAGAATGTGTTTGTACGATATGGGTATCAAATAAAAGGTACTAATGGGGGTTTTAAAAGGGAGTGGTGGTAGTTGTATAGGTGGTCGCCTTTTCGAGATATCGCCATAACGGTGGACCAGGGGTGACTCTAGAATACGTTTGTACAATATGGGTATCAAACGAAAGGTGCTAATGAGTATTTTAAAAGGGAGTGGGCCTTAGTTCTATAGGTGAACGCCTTTTCGAGGTATCGCAATAAAGGTGGACCAGAGGTGACTATAGACTTTGTTTGTACGATGTGGGTATCAACTGAAAGGTGTTAATGAGCATTTTTAAAAGGGAGTGGGCCTTCGTTCTATAGGTGGTCGCTTTTTCGAGATATCGCCATAAAGGTGGACCAGGGGTGACTCTAGAATATGTTTGTACGATATGGGTATCAAATGAAATGTGTTAATGAGTATTTTAAAAGGACGTGGGGCTTAGTTCTATAGGTGGACGCCTTTTCGAGATATCGCCATAAAGGTGGCATGTTTCATCCCTTTTTTCGTATTTGGTATAAAATTATGGCATTTTTTTAATTTTTGGTCATAGTCGGATTTCGTTCATTTTTTATGCCAAGATAAAGTGAGTTGAGATAAGTACGTGAACTAAGTTCAGTAAAGATATGTCGATTTTATCGTGCTAAAGGCCATGCGGAAGGACAGACGGATGACTGTGTATAAAAACTGGGCGTGGCTTCAACCGATTTCGCCCATTTTCACAGAAAACAGTTAACGTCATAAAATCTATGCCCCTACCAAATTGCAAAAGGATTGGTAAATTTTTGTTCGACTTATGGCATTAAAAGTATCCTAGACAAATTAAATGAAAAAGGGCGGAGCCACGCCCATTTTGAAATTTTCTTTTATTTTTGTATTTTGTTGCAAAATTTGTAATCAGTAGGCCGATATAACAACAAAAATTGTTAATACATTCCAGAGCACGGGGAAAAGTGTCAATAAAATATGACACTATGGCAGCATTGCCAACAAACAAGTCCAATTTTCACAGCCATTCTGCAACAGATGTCGCAGTGTTGTGAATATCAATTGGCATGAAACAGAATAGAAGTAGGATTAATGAAGACAAACAAAAAACCGCTGTGATGGCTGAATGGTTATAGCAGCGGCGCCTAAACGTTGCCGATGAAGGAATTTAGCAGTTCCCGAAATGGATCTATACAACGAGCTTTGGCAGTTGTCTAAAATTTTTTCTTACTGCGGGATTTAACATTTTTTAGTTCGAAAGAAATTATTAAATCCGGACATTTATTTTGTAAGTCCGAAAATAGAAATTAAGTTCGGACTTTTTTTTTTTTAAAGACAGAATAAAAACCCGACCTTATAACTATGGTATGGCTCATCCATTTGAAACAAATTTTTTCATACATTACAGTATGGCCTATAAGGTTAAATGTGGTCATATTAAATCGTTCCCGAGATGGTCGGGCTTGTACTTTAATGGTGCTTGTTACCGGAACGTCCCAGATAACACTCCCCGAAACCTCCCGGGAGTTTCTTTATCGCTCCAACAACAGCAACAACAACAACAACTGTTCGTTATGGTTTTTCGAAAACAAGTTTCTAGTATTAGTAGCAAAATTGAAAAGTGTCCCTACAGGTTTCATATTCAGATATTTACGATAATGGATTTGTAAAAAATTCCTTTCATTTGGATGAACCGTATCTTAGTTTTGTTCTAAAAAAATAAAAGTCTTTATTTAACTTTTATTTTCGAACTTACAAAATAAATGTCCGGATTTTATTTTTATTTGTGCATTTTTTTGAAAAAGGATGCATAATTCGTCATGAAAATGCTATGGGTATCCCCGGAATCCCATACACTTTCAACAAAGAAAATTTTCTAAGCGGACTTTTTCTATTCAATAAAAAAAAAAATCTATTAAAATCAGTCACTAATTATAACTAACAGTTGTACTATATTTTTGTCACTAACTTTCGTAACGAGCCTTATTTTCCCACTTTTATTTCAAAAACTAATTCTGAGGATAGTGGATTTTTGGGAAATTTTTATAACTATAATAACTATACCTCGGTATTACTTTTTTTAATTTTCTTATAAATCGGTGATTCTGCTGATTCTCGAACATCGAAGTAAAGTATTTCGAGCTTTAAAAGGTGTATCCCAAATTACCGGTCTGGTCGACAAGCATCGGTGCAATTCAGGAACGTAACATCTAAGTCAAGAAGAATTAAACAAGGGGTACCACAGGGTGGTGTCCTATCTTCGCTTCTGTTTAACTTCTACATATCGAAGCTCGCTCCGCCACCAGAAAGAGTTACCATTGTATTCTACGCCGATGACTGCACGCTAATGACTACAGTTCCCGGCCACAACTATCTCCCTGATCTCTCCAGTTTCCATCATCGGCGACCTTATTTACAAAGTGGACACGGCAAATGTCGACCATATAGGACATCCACGTCGAAGACAATATGCTTACGACTGTCTTACGCCCGAAAGTACCTTAAATCCAGAGCTGTAACAGAGTCCTCAAATTCCCGATATGGTCGCCAAACCCAACGGATACTCTTTGGAAGAGACTACAGGCATGTCAAAACACTGCCCTCATAAACATAACCGCAACGGGCTGTCTTCTTAGGTCCCTTGAACACCACCTACAAAGTGAAACAAGAGTACTCCACGTTAGGGAAAGAATTTAAATGCTGAAAAAACAGTTTTCGTTGAATACCCAGAAACGTGGGCATCTCAACAGACATCTTATTGCAGAGGCCTCTCATCCCAGGGGCTTAAGAAGTCATCTCAGCCGTATGAAGAAAAAATACGAACAGGTCCTCAGTGATATTCACAAAAAGGTGTCGGATCCCTGTGCCAGGAATTGACCGGCGAACACAGTTCTAAAAGATAAATATCCTGTCGCAGAAGAGGAAAGCAATCTCCCTAGGGAGACGCGCGTCACTCTAGCTCCACTTCGATCGGGATACTGTAATAGGTTATAATCTTACTTATGCAGAATCAACCGCGACATACGCAATGTATGTTGCGCTTGTGATGTGCCCCCATTTGAAATCAACCGTCTTTTCAATTGCAATTTGAAACCAATGTGTCTTACACCTTTATCTCTCTGGTCTAACCCTGCCAGTGACAGTTTCCTCGGACTCCCGCTACAGCAGGGCGTGTTTTGTTACAACAACAACAACATTAAAGAATGAGCCTTGTTTTTATGCCATTCTTTACTTATAATACCCTCAAGCACTAAGGATATTTTTTAAATTCTGCGCGTCTCCTTTCTCCAATGAGATTGGACTTCTTAACAACATTTCTACTCTAGCTTCGAAAAGGCCATTTATATCGAACACTAAATCACAATTCCGTTAGCTATCAAACGAGTAAAAAATGCATTGACTTTCAAAAAAAAAATGTATCTAAACCATTTACTAGCTGTAACTGTTCATGAAAAATTGTTGCAACAACAAGCCACATCAGTACTTTTAATTCTTGCTCACCAGTATCACCTTTCTTTGTTTAGTTTCCACTTCTGCGTCTGCTGTAAATTGCGGTGAGTGAGTGTGCGGGTGAGCTTTGATTTTTGCAGTGTTAATTTTTTCCTTTCTACCAAATGCTACAACAAATATACCAAGGAATAGCGCACCAATTTCAGTTAGTTCCGTTGTTTGCTATTAAAGTTGCTTTGTTGGGATTTTTAAACCGGACGGACGGAACGGTTGGTTTGGTGGACGGACATTAGTATGAACGAACTTTTGTTGCCAACAAATGGTAACGGTTGTGGTTACTAGAGTATCATTTTTATTGCTTAATATGTGTATATGTGTGTGTATATATTGCAATTGTGTTTTGTTGACTTTGCTGGATCAACTAAATATTTTCACGCCGTTTAGCATCGCATCTGTAGTTTGATGCATTTATTTTGCATGCACGCAACAACAACATTATTTTTACTACCATACACTAGACTAAGCAAGGATTTCATGGTCATTTGCATGCAGTTTTATGGACATTTTAGTGCCTCGGTACAGCGGGTGTATATTTTGTAAAGCTATGTAGATACAACCAAATATGTGATTATTTATTGTTGCTATTATTGTTTGTATATTTGTGATTTAGTTTTCTAGAATTAATTTTTGACAAAATTAATTGTTTTATATTACTTATTATTAAGAATTCACGAGCTTAACGCCGGCTTATAATAATTGAATACTCAATTATTATGTTTTTTTTTTTCTAAGAAAAACTGAAAAGAAAGAAAGAAACATTTTATTGCGATGGTACCATTTCGAAAACCGCCACGAATTCATTGTCAGGCAGTTTCGTAATATTATCAAAGGTTTCACCGAGATTCGAACCGCGTGTTTTATATTAATTTTGCTTGAGAAGCTGTACTGTTCTCTATTGCACATTGGTCGGACTACAGTTTTTTGCGACTACCTAGAGAGGCCGTCACTAGAGTAGGCACCTTGTCGTTAATGTGAGGGCTTAGCCGAACTCCATAGCGCCCGACTATGAGGCGGAGCTGTTTAGGACTGGCATCTACGCCGTTTCGCCTACTAGGAGGGCGGCGGGATGTCGGTGACCAAGAACTGCCAACCCCTAATCCAGGGTGTTATGCGGACCGTCCGTATTGGCTGATTTGCAGCCAGGGGTAAATTCGGCTGTATTCGAACGGAGCCTTCCCGATACTGGGCCACCTCGGGAAGTATAGATGGCCTTACAACAGTAAGGGGCGCTGCTGTGGCGGACGGTTCTTTCCCCGTATATAATACTGGACTCCTGAGCCCGCCTTGTCGGGCAGGTGGCCGTACGACCAAGATGAACGACTCATTACCTAATTGTAATAAGGATGATGATAAGAGGGGGACTGAGTCGCAAGCTAAGGACGACAAATACGCATTAAGCGATGCGTCGGACACGGGGAGCGAGAGTTGTGCTGACTCAATGAACTCCGTGTTGGAAAAGCACACAAATGAAAACGGTGTAGAAGAGTGGAGAAGGGTACGGAGCAGAGGAAGTAAAAGAGATCTCTCGGAGTACCGTGCAGCACTAAGAATTGTCCAATGCCTGGGAGCAGTGGTCCACCCAACAGAAGTGGAGCTCGAGCGCTTGGAATGGGCCCATGAAGCGGTAGAAGTAGGTCGAAGGCAGTTCAAAAGTTTGCGAGAAACCCTTGGTTCTGCAACCGGTACGAGGAGGAAGAAGTGTCGAATGGCAGAATGAAGAGGCAACGTTCGGCCGAAGGCGATAAACCTGCTTTCAAGAGGCAGAAAGGACCCAGTCCCTGAGCCGCGAGGCAGGGAAGTCGCATAGAAAAGACAAGTAGGCCCAAAGCTGTAAGAGAGATGGGCCCCAATAGAGAGGCAGCAACTACCTCGAAAGCTGCGAGTCAGAGAGAAGTTCCAACTGCGGAAGTAGGAGATAAGCGAAAGGGAGATAACGCTAAGACTCCGGCTTTCTCAGAGGTGCTAAAGGGAGTTAAAGCTAAGACTGCGGCTTTCTCGGAAGTGACAAAGGGAGATAACGCTAAGACTACGGTTTCTCCCGAGAAGATGAGTGATGTGGCAAAGCAGTCACTGACTGTGGCGCTGCTTGATCGTAGCAGTCCTTTCGGACAGATGACTACTGAAAGGTGGAGATCTGTAGAAAGGAGATCATTCGCTTAATGCTTAAGATTATGCGGGAACGACCAAGTAAGCCCCTTCCAACCTTTTATTGAGGGGGGGGGGGGGGGGGGGGGGTAGTATAATGGTGTGAAGATGATAGTGTGCGGGGCTTGCAGTGATTGGAGGAAGTGGTTCAAAACCTCCATAGGCAAAGGCAAGGCACGAACGCGCGGTTTGGGGTGGTGGATAAAACGCAAATCCCCACGGTACCAAAAGTTAAGGTATGGATACCATGCACGATGAAGTCGGAGGATACTCTGCGACTTCTGCAAAATCAGAATCCGAACGTACTGACACATGATTGGAAGGTACTTACTGTATCTCGGCCTACAGAGGAAGGCCAGTTCTACATCTTCAAAATAAACAACAGGCGGAGGATATATTGTACACGCAGCTTGGAAAAATATCATTTGGTACAGGCAGAGTTTATTTGCGACTCAGAAAAAGAAGTCCCGAGGAAAAAAATCCTAACACGCTAGAAGTAGGCCAAGTCTAAAAGGACCTCAAAAGCCTAAGAGAAAACAAGTAAGGAAGGTTAAGTTCGGGTGTAACCGAACATTACATACTCAGTTGAGAGCTATGGTGACAACATAAGGGAAAATAACCATATAGGAAAATGAACCGAGGGAAACCCTGGAATGTGTTTGTATGACATGGGTATCAAATGAAAGGCATTAAAGAGTATTTTATGAGGGAGTGGGCCATAGTTCTATAGGTGGACGCCATTTAGGGATATAGCCATAAAGGTGGATCAGGGTTGACTCTAGAATGCGTTTGTACGATATGGGTATCAAATTAAAGGTGTTAATGAGTATTTTAAAAGGGAGTAATCCTTAGTTCCATAGGTGGACGCCGTTTCGAGATATCGCCACAAAGGTGGAACAGGGGTGACCCTAGAATTTGTTTGTACAATATGGGCATCAAACGAATGGTGTTAATGAGTATTTTAAAAGGGAGTGGGCCTTAATTCTATAGGTGGACGCCGTTTCGAAATATCGCCATAAAGGTGGACCAGGGGTGACTCTAGAATGTGTTTGTACAATATGGGTATCAAAAGAAAGGTGTTAATGAGGGTTTTAAAAGGGAGTGATGGTTGTTGTATAGGTGGTCGCATTTTCGAAATATAGCCATAAAGGTGAACCACGGGTGACTCTAGAATTTGTTTGTACAATATGGGTATCAAAAGAAAGGTGTTAATGAGTATTTTAAAAGGGAGTAATCCTTAGTTCCATAGGTGGACGCCATTTCGAGATATCGCCATAAAGGTGGACCAGGGGTGACTCTAGAATTTGTTTGTACAATATGGGTATCAAAAGAAAGGTGTTAATGAGTATTTTAAAAGGGAGTAATCCTTAGTTCCATAGGTGGACGCCGTTTCGAGATATCGCCATAAAGGTGGGCCAGGGGTGACTCTAGAATTCGTTTGTGCAATATGGGTATCAAACGAAACGAGTTAATGACTATTTTAAAAGGGAGTGGTGGTAGTTGTATATGTGAAGGCGTTTTCCAGATATCGACCAAAATGTGGACCAGGGTGACCCAAAACATTATCTGTTGGATACCGCTAATTTATTTATATATGTAATACCTGCCAAGATTTTAAGGGTTTTTATTTCGCCCTGCAGAAATTTTTCATTTTCTTCTACTTAATATGGTAGGTGTCACAACCATTTTATAAAGTTTTTTCTAAAGTTATATTTCGCTTCAATAAAACAATCCAATTACCTTACCATGTTTCATCCCTTTTTCGTATTTGGTATAGAATTATGGAATTTTTTTCATTTTTTCGTAATTTTCGATATCGAAAAAGTGGGCGTGGTCATAGGCGGATTTCGTTAATTGTTCATACCAAGATAAAGTGAGTTCAAGTAAGCACGTGAACTAAGTGCATTAAAGATATGTCGAGTTTTGCTCAAGTTATCTTATTAACGGCCATGCGGAAGGACAGACGGACGACTGTGTATAAAAACTGGGCGTGGCATCAACCGAGTTCGCCCATTTTCACAGAAAAGAGTTAACGTCATAAAATCTATGCCCCTACCAAATTTCAAAAGGATTGGTTAATTTTTGTTCGACTTATGGTAAAGTATCCTTGACAAATTAAATTAAAAAGGGCGGAGCCACGCCCATTTTGAAATTTTCTTTTATTTTTGTATTTTGTTGCATTATATCATTACTGGAGTTGAATGTTGACATAATTTACTTATATACTGTAAAGATATTAAATTTTTTGTTAAAATTTTACTTTAAAAAAAATTTTTTTTTAAAAGTGGGCATGGTCCTCCTCCGATTTTGCTAATTTTTATTAAGCGTACATATAGTAATAGGAGTAACGTTCCTGCCAAATTTCATCATGATATCTTCAACGACTGCCAAATTACAGCTTGCAAAAATTTTAAATTACCTTCTTCTAAAAGTGGGCGGTGCCACGCCCATTGTCCAAAATTTTACTAATTTTCTTTTCTGCGTCATAAGTTCAACTCATTTACCAAGTTTCGTTGCTTCATCTGTCTTTTGTAATGAATTATCGCAATTTTTCGGATTTTCGAAATTTTCGATATCGAAAAAGTGGGTGTGGTTATAGTCCGATATCGTTCATTTTAAATAGCGATCTGAGATGAGTGCTCAGGAACCTACATACCAAATTTCATGAAGATACCTCAAAATTTACTCAAGTTATCGTGTTAACGGACGGACGGACGGACGGACGGACGGAAGGACATGGCTCAATCAAATTTTTTTTCGATCCTGATCATTTTGATATATGGAAGTCTATATCTATCTCGATTCCTTTATATATGTACAACCAACCGTTATCCAATCAAACTTAATATACTCTGTGAGCTCTGCTCAACTGAGTATAAAAAAGAGGTGGAGGTAGCCGGCGTCACCATGAAGGTGTTAGAAGAGGACGAACAGCCATATGGTGCTGCGAGTCGCACAGTGGTCGCACCCGGCACAACAGTTACGAGAAGTTGAAGGGGGCCTCAAATGCTCTAAACCAAAAGGGCAAGGGGAGGACGACGACGTCACGACGAAAGTGCTGGAGGGCGTTGAGCGAACTCATCCTAACGCTTGAGGAAGGTTCGTTTGACTTGGCGCTGATCCAGGAGCCGTAGCTCTCATCGGGAAGAAAGGTCTCTGGACTTAGCGCGCGCGGATTTGGGGTTTATTACGGCAAACGAAAGTACGGGAGCGAGCTGTAGTGATGGTAAGGAAACCACAATCGTGGGGAGGAGCAGATACGAACGAGAGAGGCGAATTTCTATTTTGCAGATAGCCAACAGGGGAAATGTCCCTCCATACATTGGTCCAACATCCAGCAATGTTTTGGATATTACATTGAGCTCCGAACGTGATATATCAAGGTATGATTGGATGGCTATTGATAGACCATCATTCTCCGACCATGCGTACATCGGCTTTAGCATTCCCATAAAGAGGGTAGATAAGGGAGGAACCTGTAGAAACCCTAAGTCAACGAACTGGACTAAATTCCAGAAACAGATAGAAACAAAACTGGGACAACCCAAAGAGGTTGCCAATGTCGAGGAACTGGAGGGGTCTAGTGAATTCCTTACAAGGACGCTTATGACTGCGTATAACAAAACTTGCCTTCTAAGAAGATTCAGAGGAAAAACAAAGCCGCCATGGTGGAACAATGAGCTGAGTCTTCTAAGAAGACAGGTAAAAGAAATGTTTATGTAAGCAAAGACCGCGGAAAGCGAACCGTTTCGGGACGAATAAAGAGATCTACTGAGGATCTACAAGCGTGAAATTTGCAGGGCGAAGATAATCTCATGGAAAGTTTCTGTACGGACATAGAGTGCTCCAGCGAAACAGCACGGTTGAGAAAAGTCCTAGCAAGAGGAAACATAGTCCAGGGACTAATAAAGAAAGAGAACGGGAAATGGTCACGTAATAGTGAGGAATCCCTTGAGGTGCTCCTCGATACATATTTCCCATCGGAAATGGTTTAGAAGAGCCAGCAGACAGTACTCACACTTCTATCACGGAGCGGGTAGTACCGGGCTTGGTGACCGATACCAAGATCGAATGGGCAGTGAAGACGTTTTATAAGTTTAAATGACCGGACCCAGATGGTATATTCTCGGCCATGCTACAGGTTTCAAGTAGAGCGGTTGTGGAATGGCTTAAAATAATATTCGATGTGTTCATAAGGCTGAATCATGTACCACATTCTTGGAGAACTGCTTGTGTAGCTTTCCTACAAAAGGCGGGGAAGATCGGTCACGTGTATCCCCAAAGACTATATACCCATTAGCTTAACATCATTTCTGCTCAAAACCTTTGAGAGGCTTATAGATGTGTACATAAAGTCCAACGTGGATGAAAGCAGCTCTCCATAACACAACATGCGTACACCAAAGGCAAGTCGGTAGACACCGCATTGCATAGGGTGGTAATAAACATAGAGAAAGCCCTGGAAAATAAGGAGTTTTCTTTAGGAGCCTTCTTAGACATTTCCGGTGCTTTCAATAATGTTTCTAAATGGGCGATTATGGATGGTCTTAATTACATTAAAGTACATCCAGCCTTAACGAGACAGATTGGCTGCATGTTAAATTGCAGGAAGATTACATCACAATGGGGATTGTACGAGGCCACGAAATGAGTGGACAGGGGCACGCCGCTGGGATGGGTGCTATCAACTCTGCTGTGGACGCTGGTCATCAACCAACTGCTCAGGCGATTCGATGAGGGACCTGTAAAACTTAGAGCTTACGCAGATGACGTTGCAATTGTCATAAGTCGTAAGTGCCTTCCAACGACAAGCTCTTTGATGGATCGGGCGCTTCGGGATATTCATACCTCGGCATCAAATGTCGGGTTGGAAGTCAACGCGGAGAAGATGGATAGGTCTTGTTTACAAAGAGGTACAAGGTCCCAATTTGGATCAAGCCTAAGTTAGGAGGGGTAACACTTCAGGAGAAACCTTGCACAAAATATCTAGGAATCATCCTAGACATTAAGCTGTCAAGGAAGCTCAACGTGGAAGAGAGGGTGAAGAAGGCTTCAATGGCACTTTATTCATGTAAAAGAATGCTGGGATGTACATCGGGCTTATCGCCCTCACTTTCTCATTGGGTTTTTACAGCGATTGTAAGCCCTATTCTATTCTATGGAGTTCTTGTTTGGTGGAAAGCCACACAAAACAAGTAAGGAAGGTTAAGTTCGGGTGTAACCGAACATTACATACTCAGTTGAGAGCTATGGTGACAACATAAGAGAAAATAACCATGTAGGAAAATGAACCGAGGGAAACCCTGGAATGTGTTTGTATGACATGTGTATCAAATGAAAGGCATTAAATAGTATTTTATGAGGGAGTAGGCCATAGTTCTATAGGTGGACGCCGTTTCGAAATATCGCCAAAAAGGTGGACCAGGGGTAACTCTAGAATTTGTTTGTACAATATGGGTATCAAATTAATGGTATTAATGAGGGTTTTAAAAGGGAGTGATGGTTGTTGTATAGGTGGTCGCATTTTCGAGATATCGCCAAAAAGGGGGACCAGGGGTGACCTTAGAATTTGTTTGTACAATATGGGTATCAAAAGAAAGGTTTTAATGATTATTTTAAAAGGGAGTAATCCTTAGTTCCATAGGTGGACGCCGTTTCAAGATATCGCCACAAAGGTGGACCAGGGGTGACCCTAGAATTTGTTTGTACAATATGGGCATCAAACGACTGGTGTTAATGAGTATTTTAAAAGGGAGTAATCCTTAGTTCCATAGGTGGACGCCGTTTCGAGATATCGCCACAAAGGTGGACCAGGGGTGAACCTAGAATTTGTTTGTACAATATGGGCATCAAACGAATGGTGTTAATGAGTATTTTAAAAGGGAGTGGGTCTTAGTTCTATAGGTGGACGCCGTTTCGAAATATCGCCAAAAAGGTGGACCAGGGGTGACTCTAGAATGTGTTTGTACGATATGGGTATCAAATTAATGGTATTAATGAGGGTTTTAAAAGGAAGTGGTGGTTGTTGTATAGGTGGTCGCATTTTCGAGATATCGCCATAAAGGTGGACCAGGGGTGACCTTAGAATTTGTTTGTACAATATGGGTATCAAAAGAAAGGTGTTAATGATTATTTTAAAAGGAAGTAATCCTTAGTTCCATAGGTGGACGGCGTTTCGAGATATCGCCAAAAAGGTGGACCAAGGGTGACCCTAGAATTTGTTTGTACAATATGGGCATCAAACGAATGGTGTTAATGAGTATTTTAAAAGGGAGTGGGCCTTAGTTCTATAGGTGGACGCCGTTTCGAAATATCGCCATAAAGGTGGACCAGGGGTGAATCTAGAATGAGTTTGTACGATATGGGTATCAAATTAATGGTATTAATGAGGGTTTTAAAAGGGAGTGGTAGTTGTTGTATAGGTGGTTGCATTTTCGAGATATCGCCATAAAGGTGGACCAGGGGTGACCCTAGAATTTGTTTGTACAATATGGGTATCAAAAAAAAGGTGTTAATGAGTATTTTAAAAGGGAGTATTCCTTAGTTCCATAGGTGGACGCCGTTTCGAGATATCGCCATAACGGTGGAGCAGGGGTGACCCTAGAATTTGTTTGTACAATATGGGTATGAAAAGAAAGGCGTTAATGAGTATTTTAAAAGGGAGTAATCCTTAGTTCCATAGGTGGACGCCGTTTGGAGATATCGCCATAAAGGTGGGCCACGGGTGACTCTAGAATTCTTTTGTGCAATATGGGTATCAAATTAAAGGTGTTAATGAGTATTTTTAAAAGGGAGTGGGCCTTCGTTCTATAGGTGTTCGCCTTTTCGAGATATCGCCATAAAGGTGGACCAGGGGTGACTTTAGAATATGTTTGTACGATATGGGTATCAAATGAAAGGTGTTAATGAGTATTTTAAAAGGGCGTGGGGCTTAGTTCTATAGGTGGACGCCTTTTCGAAATATCGCCATAAAGGTGGACCAGGGGTGACTCTAGAATGAGTTTGTACGATATGGGTATCAAATTAAAGGTATTAATGAGAGTTTTAAAAGGGAGTGGTGGTAGTTGTATATGTGAAGGCGTTTTCCAGATATCGACCAAAATGTGAACCAGGGTGACCCAGAACATCATATGTTGGATACCGCTAATTTATTTATATACGTAGTACCTGCCAAGATTTTAAGGGTTTTTTATTTCGCCCTGCAGAACTTTTTCATTTTCTTCTACTTAATATGGTAGGTGTCGCAACCATTTTATAAAGTTTTTTCTAAAGTTATATTTCGCGTCAATAAAACAATCCAATTACCTTACCATGTTTCATCCCTTTTTCGTATTTGGTATAGAATTATGGCATTTTTTTCATTTTTCGTAATTTTCGATATCGAAAAAGTGGGCGTGGTCATAGTTGGATTTCGTTTATGTTTAATACCAAGATAAAGTGAGTTCAAGTAAGCACGTGAACTAAGTTCATTAAAGATATGTCGATTTTTGCTCAAGTTATCGTATTAACGCCCATGCGGAAGGACAGACGGACGACTGTGTATAAAAACTGGGCGTGGCATCAACCGATTTCGCCCATTTTCACGGAAAACAGTTAACGTCACAAAATCTATGCCCCTACCAAATTTCAAAAGGATTGGTTAATTTTTGTTCGACTTATGGCGTTAAAAGTATCCTAGAAAAATTAAATGAAAAAGGGCCACGCCCATTTTGAAACTTTATTTTATTTTTGTATTTTGTTGCACCATATAATTACTGGAGTTGAATGTTGACATAATTTACTTATATACTGTAAAGATATTAATTTTTTTGTTAAAATTTTACTTTAAAAAAAATTTTTTTTTAAAAGTAGGCGTGGTCCTTCTCCGATTTTGCTAATTTTTATTGAGCGTACATACAATAATAGCAGTAACATTCCTGCCAAATTTCATCACGATATCTTCAACGACTGCCAAATTACAGCTTGTAAAAGTTTTAAATTACCTTCTTTTAAAAGTGGGCGGTGCCACGCCCATTGTCCAAAATTTTACTAGTTTTCTATTCTGCGTCATAAGAGCAACTCATCTACCAAGATTCGTCGCTTTATCTGTCTTTTGTAATGAATTATCGCACTTTTTCTGTTTTTCGAAATTCTCGATATCGAAAAAGTGGGCGTGGTTATAGTCCGATATCGTTCTTTTTAAATAGCGATCTGAGATAAGTGCTCAGGAACCTACATACCAAATTTCATCAAGATACCTCAAAATTTACTCATGTTATCGTGTTAACGGACGGACGGACGGACATGGCTCAATCAAATTTTTTTTCGATCCTGATTATTTTGATATATGGAAGTCTATATCTATCTCGATTCCTTTATATATGTACAACCAACCGTTATCCAATCAAACTTAATATACTCTGTGAGCTCTGCTCAACTGAGTATAAAAACAAGTAAGGAAGGCTAAGTTCGGGTGTAACCGAACATAACATACTCAGTTGAGAGCTATGGAGACAAAATAAGGAAAATCAATCTGGGGTAATCCTGGAATGTGGTTGTATAACATGTGTATCAAATGAAAGGTATTAAAGAGTATTTTAAGAGAGAGTAGGCCATAGTTCTATGGATGAACGCCATTTAGGGATATCGCCATAAAGGTAGACCAGGGCTGACTCTAGAATTTGTTTGTACGATATGGGTATCAAATGAAAGGTGTTACTGAGCATTTTAAGAGGGAGTGGGCCTTAGGTCTATCGGTGGACGCCTTTTCGAGATGTCCCCATTAAGGTGGACCAGGGGTGATTCTATAATGTGTTTGTACGATATGGGTATCAAATGAAAGCTGTTAATGAGTATTTTGAAAAGGAGTGATCCTTAGTTCCATAGGTGGACGCCGTTTCGAGATATCGCCATAAAGGTGGACCAGGGGTGTCTCTAGAATGTGTTTGTACGATATGGGAATCAAATGAAAGGTGTTACTGAGCATTTTAAGAGGGAGTGGGCATTAGGTCTATAGGTGGACGCCTTTTCGAGATATCGTCATTAGGGTGGGCCAGGGGTGACTCTAGAATGTTTGTACGGTATGGGTATCAAACGAAAGGTGTTACTGAGCATTTTAAGAGGGAGTGGGCATGAGGTCTATAGGTGGACGCCTTTTCGAGATATCGTCATTAGGGTGGGCCAGGGGTGACTCTAGAATGTGTTTGTACGATATGTGCATCAAACGAAAGGTGTTACTGAGCATTTTAAGAGGGAGTGGGCATTAGGTCTATAGGTGGACGCCCTTTCGAGATATCGCCATTAGGGTGGGCCAGGGGTGACTCTAGAATGTTTGTACGATATGGGTATCAAACGAAAGGTGTTACTGAGCATTTTAAGAGGGAGTGGGCATTAGGTCTATAGGTGGACGCCTTTTCGAGATATCGCCATTAGGGTGGGCCAGGGGTGACTCTAGAATGTGTTTGTACGATATGGGTATCAAATGAAAGGTGGTAAGGAGTATTTTAAAAGGGAGTAATCCTTAGTTCTATAGGTGGACGCCTTTTCGAGATATCGCCATAAAGGTGGACCAAGGGTGACTCTAGAATCTTTGTACGATATGGGTATCAAACGAAAGGTGTTACTGAGCATTTTAAGAGGGAGTGGGCATTAGGTCTATAGGTGGACGCCTTTTCGAGATATCGCCATTAGGGTGGGCCAGGGTGACTCTAGAATGTGTTTGTACGATATGGGTATCAAATGAAAGGTGGTAATGAGTATTTTAAAAGGGAGTAATCCTTAGTTCTATAGGTGGACGCCTTTTCGAAATATCGCCATTAGGGTGGGCCAGGTGTGACTCTAGAATGTTTGTACGATATGGGTATCAAACGAAAGGTGTTACTGAGCATTTTAAGAGGGAGTGGACACTAGGTCTATAGGTGGACGCCTTTTCGAGATATCGCCATTAGGGTGGGCCAGGGGTGACTCTAGAATGTTTGTACGATATGGGTATCAAACGAAAGGTGTTACTGAGCATTTTAAGAGGGAGGGGGCATTAGGTCTATAGGTCGACGCCTTTTCGAGATATCGCCATTAGGGTGGGACAGGGGTGACTCTGGTATGTTTTTGTACGATATGGATATCAAATTAAAGGTATTAATGAGGGTTTTAAAAGCGAGTGGCCCTTAGATATATATGTGAAGGCGTTCTCGCGATATCGACCAAAATGTGGACCAGGTGATCCAGAAAATCATCTGTCGGGTACTGCTAATTTATTTATATATGCAATACCACTAACAGTATTCCTGCCAAGATTCCAAGGGCTGTTGATTTCGCCTTGTAGAACTTTTTCATTTTCTTCTACTTAATATGGTAGGTGTCACACCCATTTTACAAAGTTTTTTCCAAAGTTATATTTTGCGTCAATAAACCAATCCAGTTACCATGTTTCATCACTTTTTTCGTATTTGGTATAGAATTATGGCATTTTTTTCATTTTTCGTAATTTTCGATATCGATAAAGTGGGCGTGGTTATAGTCAGATTTCGCCCATTTTTTATACCAAGAAAAAGTGAGCTCAGGTAAGTACGTGGGCTAAGTTTAGTAAAGATATATCGGATTTTGCTCAAGTTATTGTGTTAATGGCCGAGCGGAAGGACAGACGGTGGACTGTGTATAAAAACTGGGCGTGGCTTCCAACGATTTCGCCCATTTTCACAGAGAACAGTTACCGTCATAGAATCTATGCTCCTACCAAATTTGAGAAGGATTGGTAAATTTTTGTTCGACTTATGGCAATAAAAGTATTCTAGACAAACTAAATGAAAATGGGCGGAGCCACGCCCATTTTGAAATTTTCTTTTATTTTTGTATTTTGTTGCATCATATCAATACTGGAGTTGAATTTTGACTTAATTTACTTATATACTGTAAAGATATTAAATTTTATGTTAAAATTTGAATTTAAAAAATTTTTTTTTTAAAAAGTGGGCGTGTTCTTCATCCAATTTTGCTAATTTTTATTTAGCACATATAGAGTAATAGTAGTAACGTTCCTGCCAAATTTCATCATGATATCTTCAACGACTGCCAAATTACAGCTTGCAAAACTTTTAAATTACCTTCTTGTAAAAGTGGGCGGTGCCACGCCCATTGTCCAAAATCTTACTAATTTTCTATTCTTTGTCATAACTTCAACCCATCTACCAAGTTTCGTCGCTTTATCTGTCTTTTGTAATGAGTTATCGCACTTTTTCGGTTTTTCGAAATTTTCGATATCGAAAAAGTGGGCGTGGTTATAGTCCGATATCGTTCATTTTAAATAGCGATCTGAGATGAGTGCTCAGGAACCTACGTACCAAATTTCATCAAGATACCTCAAAATTTACTCAAGTTATCGTGTTAACGGACGGACGGACGGACGGACGGACGGACGGACGGACGGACGGACATGGCTCAATCAAATTTTTTTTCGATCCTGATTATTTTGATATATGGAAGTCTATATCTATCTCGATTCCTTTATATATGTACAACCAACCGTTATCCAATCAAACTTAATATAATCTGTGAGCTCTGCTCAACTGAGTATAATAACCTACCTCAAAAAATTAGAGGGGGTATGTAGACTATCAATGCTTAGCATTACGGGAGCCCTGAAAACAACCCCGATGGCTGCATTGTATGCCATTCTGCACATTACACTTGTAGACCTCGTAGCAAAGAACATAGCGTTAACAACTGCAGCCAGGCTCGGTGCCTCGGGGCAGCTTGAGGGCCAACCATACGGCCATAGTAGTATATTGTCATCAATCACAATACGAACAGACTACCTGATTCCCTATATGCGTTTCGAGGGCGATCTTAAGGCCACAATAGAAGTGGACGGTTGTCACAAGGGTGCTCAAATAGCGGAGGGGGCGATACATGTGTACACAGATAGTTCCAAGGTAGTGGAAGGAATAGGGTCTGCGGTGTACTGTGATAATCCGGAAATAAAGAGATCCTACTGGCTGCCGGATTACTGTGGCGTTTTCCAAGCGGAAATAGTAGCCGTAACCAAAGCAGTAGAAGCCCTGGAAGAGAATAGCTAAAGCTGCAACCGTGTTAACTTTTATATTGACAGTCAAGCAGCAATTAAGGCAATAATCTCGCATAGCACAGCATCTAAATGCATGTCAGAGTGTAAATAGTCCCTGGAGAAAATCGGGACAGGGAAAAGCATACACCTATATTGGGTCCCAGTACATATGGGAATAGATGGGAATGAAAAAGCGGATGAACTAGCTAAAAAGGGCGCATCCCTTGAAGCTTGCTCCGTAGAGTCAGTGATAGAAGATGTAGGAAGTGCGCGCTGGAGGAAGAAACGATCGAGCATGTTTTGTGCTCATGCCCTGCGCTTGCCAGGCTAAGACTCCAGCTATTGAGAGTGATACAGCTGTCAGATCTAGAAGCAGGAAGTGGCTTAAGTCCTAGGAAGCTTCTAGTATTTGCCAAGAGGACGGAGTTATTTTATATAATAGGTCCTGTCTTTTGATAGGGTTTTTCAGTTTGGTCGTTAAAGCAAACTTCTGGTAACACTACGGACTGTGCTTAAGATCCGCCACGTCAATACAGACTCCAATGAATATACCAATCAAGCCTCGGATAAAGAGAACACCCTTGTTTGGTCACGACCTCGGCAAACGGTTAAAGGCTAATCGACTTCATCGGAAACAAGTAAGGAAGGTTAAGTTCGGGTGTAACCGAACATTACATACTCAGTTCAGAGCTATGGTGACAACATAAGGGAAAATAACCATATAGGAAAATGAACCGAGGGAAACCCTGGAATGTGTTTGTATGACATGGGTATCAAATGAAAGGCATTAAAGAGTATTTTATGAGGGAGTGGGCCATAGTTCTATAGGTGGACGCCATTTAGGGATATAGCCATAAAGGTGGATCAGGGTTGACTCTAGAATGCGTTTGTACGATATGGGTATCAAATTAAAGGTGTTAATGAGTATTTTAAAAGGGAGTAATCCTTAGTTCCATAGGTGGACGCCGTTTCGAGATATCGCCACAAAGGTGGAACAGGGGTGACCCTAGAATTTGTTTGTACAATATGGGCATCAAACGAATGGTGTTAATGAGTATTTTAAAAGGGAGTGGGCCTTAGTTCTATAGGTGGATGCCGTTTCTAAATATCGCCATAAAGGTAGACCAGGGTTGACTCTAGAATGTGTTTGTACGATATGGGTATCAAATGAAAGGTGTTAATGAGTATTTTAAAAGGGAGTAATCCTTAGTTCCATAGGTGGACGTCGTTTCGAGATATCGCCATAAAGGTGGACCAGGCGTGACCCTAGAATTTGTTTGTACAATATGGGTATCAAAAGAAAGGTGTTAATAAGTATTTTAAAAGGGAGTAATCCTTAGTCCCATAGGTGGACGCCGTTTCGAGATATCGCCATAAAGGTGGACAATGGGTGACCCTAGAATTTGTTTGTACAATATGGGCATCAAACGAAAGGTGTTAATGAGTATTTTAAAAGGGAGTGGGCCATAATTCTATAGGTGGACGCCGTTTCGAGACGTCGTCATAAAGGTGGGCCAGGGGTGACTCTAGACTTTGTTAGTACGATATGGGTATCAAATGAAAGGTGTTAATGAGTTTTTTTAAAAGGGAGTGGGCCTTCGTTCTATAGGTGTTCGCCTTTTCGAGATATCGCCATAAAGGTGGACCTGGGGTGACTTTAGAATATGTTTGTACGATATGGGTATCAAATGAAAGGTGTTAATGAGTATTTTAAAAGGGAGTGGGCCCTACTTCCATAGGTGGACGCCGTTTTGAAATATCGCCATAAAGGTGGACCAGGGGTGAATCTAGAATGTGTTTGTACGATATGGGTATCAAATTAAAGGTATTAATGAGGGTTTTAAAAGGGAGTGATGGTTGTTGTATAGGTGGTCGCATTTATGGGTATCAAAAGAAAGGTGTTAATGAGTATTTTAAAAGAGAGTAATCCTTAGTTCCATAGGTGGACGTCGTTTCGAGACATCGTCATAAAGGGGGGCCAGGGGTGACTCTAGACTTTGTTAGTACGATATGGGTATCAAATGAAAGGTGTTAATGAGTTTTTTTAAAAGGGAGTGGGCCTTCGTTCTATAGGTGTTCGCCTTTTCGAGATATCGCCATAAAGGTGGACCTGGGGTGACTTTAGAATATGTTTGTACGATATGGGTATCAAATGAAAGGTGTTAATGAGTATTTTAAAAGGGAGTGGGCCTTACTTCTATAGGTGGACGCCGTTTTGAAATATCGCCATAAAGGTGGACCAGGGGTGAATCTAGAATGTGTTTGTACGATATGGGTATCAAATTAAAGGTATTAATGAGGGTTTTAAAAGGGAGTGGTGGTTGTTGTATAGGTGGTCGCATTTTCGAAATATCGCCATAAAGGTGAACCAGGGGTGACTCTAGAATTTGTTTGTACAATATGGGTATCAAAAGAAAGGTGTTAATGAGTATTTTAAAAGGGAGTAATCCTTAGTTCCATATGTGGACGCCGTTTCGAGATATCGCCATAAAGGTGGGCCAGGGGTGACTCTAGAATTCGTTTGTGCAATATGGGTATCAAACGAAAGTAGTTAATTAGTATTTTAAAAGAGAGTGGGCCTTAGTTCTATAGGTGGACGCCGTTTCGAAATATCGTCATAAAGGTGGACCAGGGGTGACTCCAGAATGTGTTTGTACGATATGGGCATCAAATTAAAGGTATTAATGAGGGTTTTAAAAGGGAGTGGTGGTTGTTGTATAGGTGGTCGCATTTTCGAAATATCGCCATAAAGGTGGACCAGGGGTGACTCTAGAATTTGTTTGTACAATATGGGTATCAAAAGAAAGGTGTTAATGAGTATTTTAAAAGGGAGTAATCCATAGTTCCATAGGTGCACGCCGTTTCGAGATATCGCCATAAAGGTGGGCCAGGTGTGACTCTAGAATTCGTTTGTGCAATATGGGTATCAAACGTAACGATTTAATGAGTATTTTAAAAGGGAGTGGTGGTAGTTGTATATGTGAAGGCGTTTTCCAGATATCGACCAAAATGTGGACCAGGGTGTTCCAAAACATCATCTGTTGGATACCGCTAATATATTTATATATGTAATACCTGCCAAGATTTTAATGGTTTTTTATTTCGCCCTGCGGAACTTTTTCATTTTCTTCTAGGTGTCACAACCATTTTATAAAGTTTTTTCTAAAGTTATATTTCGCTTCAATAAAACAATCCAATTACCTTACCATGTTTCATCCCTTTTTCGTATTTGGTATAGAATTATGGAATTTTTTTCATTTTTCGTAATTTTCGATATCGAAAAAGTGGGCGTGGTCATAGGCGGATTTCGTTAATTTTTCATACCAAGATAAAGTGAGTTCAAGTAAGCACGTGAACTAAGTTCATTAAAGATATGTCGAGTTTTGCTCAAGTTATCTTATTAACGGCCATGCGGAAGGACAGACGGACGACTGTGTATAAAAACTGGGCGTGGCATCAACCGAGTTCGCCTATTTTCACAGAAAAGAGTTAGCGTCATAAAATCTATGCCCCTACCAAATTTCAAAAGGATTGGTTAATTTTTGTTCGACTAATGGCGTTAAAAGTATCCTAGACAAATTAAATTAAAAAGGGCGGAGCCACGCCCATTTTGAAATTTTCTTTTATTTTTGTATTTTGTTGCACTATATCATTACTGGAGTTGAATGTTGACATAATTTACTTATATACTGTAAAGATATTAAATTTTTTGTTAAAATTTTACTTTAAAAAAAATTTTTTTTTAAAGTGGGCGTGGTCCTCCTCCGATTTTGCTAATTTTTATTAAGCGTACATATAGTAATAGGAGTAACGTTCCTGCCAAATTTCATCATGATATCTTCAACGACTGCCAAATTACAGCTTGCAAAAATTTTAAATTACCTTCTTCTAAAAGTGGGCGGTGCCACGCCCATTGTCCAAAATTTTACTAATTTTCTTTTCTGCGTCACAAGTTCAACTCATCTACCAAGTTTCGTCGCTTTATCTGTCTTTTGTAATGAATTATCGCAATTTTTCGGATTTTCGAAATTTTCGATGTCGAAAAAGTGGGCGTGGTTATAGTCCGATATCGTTCATTTTAAATACCGATCTGAGATGAGTGCTCAGAAACATACATACCAAATTTCATCAAGATACCTCAAAATTTACTCAACTTATCGTGTTAACGGACGGACGGACGGACATGGCTCAATCAAATTTTTTTTCGATCCTGATTATTTTGATATATGGAAGTCTATATCTATCTCGATTCCTTTATATATGTACAACCAACCGTTTTCCAATCAAACTTGAGCTCTGCTCAACTGAGTATAAAAATATAATCAAAGTACATGGCTGTCGCCTGGTCGAAATAAATATAACGTGATTAACCACCTCATGATGGACGGATGGCACGCCTTCAGTGCAACTCTGAAGCAGAGAGGCGTGACTAAGGGGAGGTTGAACTGCTAGCCAGAAGGAAATTTACAAAAAAAATCCGGTGGCAAAAAGAAGGTCATAAGCCCGGGGAAAATTACTGTTAGAACGAAAACGGCGACCCTTCGAAAATTCCTTAGCTAATTCCACTACTAAGGCCAGAAAAATCAGGTAACTTATTTGAGTAATATTGACCGAATCTTCGTTCAGCGTCGGTTTAATTTAGAAACGAAACCTCAAATCATAGGAGAACTAAACAGATGTGATATCTTATCCCCACCTCTGTTTAATTTCTACAGATGAGTTTTCCAGCAGAACGAGTTACTATCATTTTCTACGTCCACGGCTGCATGATAATAGTGTCAGGACCTGGCCTTCTAATAGACGAATTAGTTTATAGATTGAATACCTCTCCATAGACTTTCTGGATTCGTCACCTCGCGTGAATAGTATTATGTCTGTAACTGACCAAATCCATAAATATTACAATCAGTTGAAAAAGTTTACTATATGCTTAGGTTAATTAAGCTGAACTGGCCCGCCCATGAGGACCTAGCGTAAATTAAATGGGTCCGTAGTGTTATGAGAAGTTTATTTCACGACCAAACTGAAAAACTCTATCAAAATCTTGGCAAATACGAGAAGGATTTGTTCCACTTGCTGATTCTAGATCTGACAGCTGTATCAGTCCTAATAGCAGGGCTCGAGCAAAAACGTGTTCCATCGTTTCCTCCTACAACCCGCACTTCCTACATTTGCTATCACTGGCCAAGCCTAATTTAAAGGCATGTGACGCCAGAAGGCAGTATCCAATCAGAATACCCGTCATGAGTCTACAGTCTTCTCTTTTTAATGATATAAACAACTTTATTAGTCTAAGGTTGTAAGACCTACACATAATTTTCGACACTTTACAGCCCCCTTGGTCCATCATGTGCACCTCTCGTCTTCTCTTAATCTCGCTCAATCTGGAACGCCTACGGAGCAAGCTTCATGGGATGCGCCCGTTTTACCTAGTTTATTCGCATCTATTCCCATATGCCCTGGGATCCAATATAAATGTATTGTCACGGATATTAGCATCCCTAAGCTATACCATCACTAAGGCGATGCTAAGCGATGTTTACGTCAATAATCAAATCATGTATACACATATATAAGGCAGCCGAGAGATGTCACACACAGATGCATTTACTTATACGCCTATGTGTGTGCGAGAGACTGTAAACTACAAACTCACATACATCTGAGAGACGCTGAAAAGTAGAAAATTGTAAACAAGTAGAAACTATATGAGAACTATAAACACTCGAAATAGTTGGTAAGTTCTGGAAATAGAAGAGCCTAGATGTATGCAGCGTAAACTATAAAAGCGGCACAAGCGAGTAAAATGTAATTCAGTTTGATTTGAATTGTCAAGCAGTTACGAGTAAGACAATATATAGCGAGCAATAGCACTATTATTTTGAAAGTCAGTTTCCTTTAAGCTATCAGTTTGGTTATTAAGCTATTCGTTGTACAGTTGGAGTGTTATTGTGAAGTACTTTAATAAAGGCCATTTTGCATTACTACAAATTGGAGTTATTTATTCAACAGTTTAGTGATTCGAACTTAGCAGAGGATTGCAAATAAGAGGATTTGCAAGTAAATTCGTTACAATTGGTGTCAGAAGAGGAATTGTTGAATAAATTCCAGAGGACAACAACGACATGGCAAAGTTCAGTGAATTGAAGATCCAGCAACTAAAGAAGGAGTTGGAGAGCCGTGGATTGAATACAAGCGGCGTTAAACTTGAACTTCAGGCACGGCTACGAGAGGCAATGGAAGCGGAAGGAATTGATGTGGAAAAGTATGACTTTCATCTTGATGGCGAGGAAGTAACAAAAGTTGAAGAGAAAAACGAAACATCGCAGACAGTTACGAGCACAGACTTGAACATGATTTTGGCTGCAATATCTGCTCAAACATCGACAATGTCATCACAACTAGAATCGCAGGAGACACGCATAACATCCAAGATTGAAGCACAAGAAACGCGTATGGCAGAAATGTCGACACAGATTACATCCAAGATGGAAACTCAACTGGCAGAGCAGAAGACATATATGGCATCCCAACTGGAATCACAGGAGGCACGTATTTCAGAAATGACGTCGCAAGTGTCATCTCAACTGGAAGACCAAAAGACATATATGGCATCTCAATTGGAAGCGCAAGAGGCACGTATGTCTGAAATTTCGGCAGAAATTTTGGAACAGGTATCATCAAAACTGGAAGCGCAGGATGCAAAAATGGCTCAATTTCAGGCAGAAGTAGATGATTTAAAAGGTCGTATGGAGCAGTTACAACTAAATCGCCCAGCTGTTTCAGCGAGTAATCCAAAGGTAAAGACACCATCCTTTGACGGTTCTGTTCCTTTTCAGGTCTTTAAGCTACAGTTTGAGAAGACCGCAGCAGTGAACCAATGGAATGCTGAAGATAAAGTTGCAGCTCTGTTCGTGGCACTGAAAGGGCCTGCCGCGGAAATCTTACAGACCATCCCAGAGTACGAGCGGAACCATTACGAAACATTGATGAGCGCTTTAGAGAGACGTTACGGAAGCGAGCATAGGAAACAGATATTCCAAATTGAGTTGCAAAACCGCTACCAAAAAGCAAATGAGACATTGCAGGAGTTTGCTTCAGATATTGAAAGATTGGCTCATCTTGCAAATGCAGACGCACCCGTGGAATACATTGAAAGTGTAAAAATCCAGAGCTTCATAAATGGCATACGAGATGTGGAAACGAAGCGGGTTACATATGCGAATCCAAAACTAACATTTGCTGAAACGGTATCACATGCATTGACTCAGGAAACTGCCTCCCTATTAAGTAAACCAGCATATAAGGCTCATCGTGTAGAAGTAGAAAGGCCAGAATGGGCAGACACAATTTTGGAAGCACTGAAGGGATCACAACAGAAGAATGCCGCAGTTATTAAATGTTTCAAGTGCGGCAACCCAGGTCACATTGCACGCCATTGCGATCTTGGTCCTAATAGTTCCAACAATGTGGGTGGCCGTAAACGCAAAGCTGGCGGAAATGAGCAAGAGCGTGTCGAATGTAAATAACGGAAACTTGCCCCGGCTATTGAATGTCCCGTGATATCTGTGTCGCAAATTGGAAGGAAATCAAGCAGTCTTACCGTCAGAGGGAATGTGGATGGTAAAGAACGTGTACTGACTGTAGATACGGGGGCATCTCATTCCTTGATTCGATCTGATTTGGTCTACAGAAGAGTAAAGTCATTACCTGGAGCAAGGTTGCGTACGGTCACAGGCGAGTATAATCAAGTCCAAGGCGAAGTGTTATGTGAGGTATTAATTGGGAAAGTCATTGTTCTACACAAATTCGTTGTGGCGGAGATCGTTGATGAAGTCATATTGGGAGTGGACTTCTTGGTTGACCATGACGTCAGGATCGATATGCAGAGAAAAATTATGCGCTATAAGAACCAGGACATACCACTTAACTTTAGTTTGGAAAAAGGGTTCAGCAGTAATCGGGTACTGGTGGAGAAGACTCGACAGAGACCACGAAAGTCAAGGAAAGTAGATCGAGCAAAGGTTGATGGATCGAATGTGCCAAATAAAGCGAAATTAAAAGTACCTGCGAGGAAAAGACCGGCATCAACAAACCCTAATGGACGCACTAAATTGACTGAAAGAATTTTTCAGAAAGAATGCAAGGATGGTTTCAAGCCAGCGCGCACTTTTGTTGGGAAACGTCGGAACGATACTGAGTATGTGAAGCCAATCCGTCAAGAACAAGCTGTACAAAGTAGTTCTTCATTGGCCAAGCAACAGAGTGCGAGAGAACGATCCAGAATAATGAGTAGTAAGATGGAACACAGGTACGACAGGGAAAATAATTCGGAAGGTTTCCGGAATGGAGATTTGGTACTGTTAAGCAACCCTCACCGGCGGAAAGGTGTTCCAACCCAATTTCGGTGCAGTTGGGAAGGCCCGTACAAAGTTGTGAAGAAGATCAGTGATACCATCTACCGCATACAAAGCATTGAGAAACCACGGAGTAGAAGAGTGGTACATTTGGCGATGCTAGCAGCGTTTAGATAGAGAGATTTGTCTGATCGGGACGATCAGACTTAGGTGGAGGGCAGTGTCACGGATATTAGCATCCCTAAGCTATACCATCACTAAGGCGATGCTAAGCGATGTTTACGTCAATAATCAAATCATGTATACACATATATAAGGCAGCCGAGAGATGTCACACACAGATGCATTTACTTATACGCCTATGTGTGTGCGAGAGACTGTAAACTACAAACTCACATACATCTGAGAGACGCTGAAAAGTAGAAAATTGTAAACAAGTAGAAACTATATGAGAACTATAAACACTCGAAATAGTTGGTAAGTTCTGGAAATAGAAGAGCCTAGATGTATGCAGCGTAAACTATAAAAGCGGCACAAGCGAGTAAAATGTAATTCAGTTTGATTTGAATTGTCAAGCAGTTACGAGTAAGACAATATATAGCGAGCAATAGCACTATTATTTTGAAAGTCAGTTTCCTTTAAGCTATCAGTTTGGTTATTAAGCTATTCGTTGTACAGTTGGAGTGTTATTGTGAAGTACTTTAATAAAGGCCATTTTGCATTACTACAAATTGGAGTTATTTATTCAACAGTTTAGTGATTCGAACTTAGCAGAGGATTGCAAATAAGAGGATTTGCAAGTAAATTCGTTACAGTATCCTTTTTGATGATGCTATACTACTATGGCAGTATGGTCTGCGTTCATGCTGCCCCAAGGCACTGAGTCTCGTTGCAGTTGTTAGCGCTATGTTCTTTGCCAGGTCTACAAGTGGACCTGGATTTTCAAATGAGCACTCTGTGTAAAAACAAGCAAGTCAATAAAAAAATTCATTACCTTACACTATAAAGAATAAATAAAGAGAAAAATGTTTAAAAAAAAATCACCTTTTCTATAATTACATGTGGCGTATTCCTCAGTTGCGGGAGAGAATTATCGTTGGCAAAATTTTAAGATATTTCTCTTCAATTAGTCGTTTAAGAAGTATTGAAAATTTATTACTTAAATCGTCAAAGATAAGCAAATTTAACTGGCTACTTCAATTGATATTGTAATGAATTTCAAGAAATTTTGATTATTATGCACCTTCCTTTATAGTTACTTACCTGTCGAATAAATAAATCAAATATTTAGTATAACAAAATATTCTTTATTTACGACACTACTATGATAGTAGTACCTCACAATTAAATTACTTGCGTACTTCACTTATTCATAATATGTAAAAATCATACTGATTGACACTCACTTGCACTGCGTAGCTTTCATAATCTTTATTTGCCTCGTTCGCCTATTTCTCTCAGGGTCTAGACTTTTCGCGAACAGGATTCGCAAATAATTGCTTGTTTATTCTCGTTCTGTCTTATATATATGTGTATATAAATGTATTCTCGTTGCCTTCTATGTATTTGTAAGTGGTTGTTTTCGATTTCATATGCTTGCCTTGCTGCTGTTGTTGTCCAGCTTTATTACTAGCGGCAAGGTAATGTATCGAAACTACTAAAATTCGCCATAATATACATATTTCTTTAAACTACAATAGGACAACAAATATAAAAGCCAATCTACAAAGGCTAGATTATTTGCTGCACTCATTTACGGGTTATATTACCTATGGTCAATAAATAACACTGATCTCTCCTTTACTGGTATTACCCATATTTTTATTCTCAGTTGAGCAGAGCTCACAGAGTATATTAACTTTGATTGGATAACGGTTGGTTGTACAGGTATAAAGGAATCGAGATAAATATAGACTTCCATATCTCAAAATCATCAGTATCGAAAAAAAGTTTGATTGAGCCATGTCCGTTCGTCCGCACGTCCGTTAACACGATAACTTGAGTAAATTTTGAGGTATCTTGATGAAATTTGGTATGTAGGTTCCTGGGCACTCATCTCAGATCGCTATTTAAAACTAACACTATCGGACTATAACCACGCCCACTTTTTCGATATCGAAAATTTCGAAAAACCGAAAAAGTGCGATAATTCATTACCAGAGATGGATAAAGTGATGAAACTTGGTAGGTTAGTTAAATTTACGACGCAGAATAGAAAATTAGTAAAATTTTGCACAATTGGCGTGCCACTGCCCACTTTTAAAAGAAGGTAATTTAGAAGTTTTGCAAGCTGTAATTTGGCAGTCGTTGAAGATATCATGATGAAATTCGGCAGGAGCGTTACTCAAATTACTATATGTATGCTTAATAAAAACTTGCAAAATCGGAGAACGACCACGCCCACTTTTTAAAAAAAATTTTTTTAATTCAAATTTTAAAAGAAAAGTTAATATCTTTACAGTATATAAGTAAATTATGTCAATATTCAACTCCAGTAATGATATGGTGCAACAAAATACAAAAATAGAAGAAAATTTCAAAATGGGCGTGGCTCCGCCCTTTTTCATTTAATTTGTCTAGGATACTTTTAATGCCATAATTTGAACAAAAATTTACCAATCCTTGTGAAATTCGGTAGGGGCATAGATTCTAGGACGATAACTGTTTTCTGTGAAAAAGGGCGAAATCGCTTGAAGCCACGCCCAGTTTTTATACACAGTCGACCGTCTGTCCTTCCGCTCGGCCGATAACACGATAACTTGTGCAAAAATCCTTTCGCGTACTTATCTGAACTCACTTTGTATTGGTATAAAAAATGGCCGAAATACGACTATGACCACGCCCACTTTTTCGATTACGAAAAATGAAAAAAAAGAATGCCATAATTCTATACCAAATAAGAAAAAAGGGATGAAATGGTGATTGGATTGGTTTTTTGACGCAAAATATAACTTTGGAAAAAACTTTGTAAAATGGATGTGACACCTAAAATATTAAGTAGAAGAAAATGAAAAAGTTTTGCCGGGCGAAATCAAAAGCCCTTGGAATCTTGGCAGGAATATTGTTCGTGGTATTACATACATAAATGAATTAGCGGTACCCGGAAGATGAAGTTCTGGGTCACCCTGGTCCACATTTTGGTCCATATATCGAAAACGCCTTCACATATACAACTAAGGGCCACCCCCTTTTAAAACCCTCATTAATACCTTTAATTTGATACCCATATCGTACAAACACATTCTAGAGTCACCCCTGGTCCACCTTTATGGCGATATCTCGAAAACGCGTCCACCCATAGAACTAAGGCCCACTCCCTTTTAAAATACTTATTAAAACCTTTCGTTTGAAACCCATATTGTACAAACGCATTCTAGAGTCACCCCTGGTCCACCTTTATGGCGATATCTCGAAAAGGCGTCCACCTATAGAACTAAGGCCCAAGCCCTTTTGAAAAACTCATTAACACCTTTCATTTGATACCCATATCGTACAAACAAATTTTAGAGTCACCCCTGGTCCACCTTTATGGCGATATCTCGAAAAGGCGTCCACCTATAAAACTAAGGTCACACCCTTTTAAAATACTCATTAACACCTTTCATTAGATACCCATATCGTACAAACAAATTCTAGAGTCACCCCTGGTCCACCTTTATGGCGATATCTCGAAAAGGCATCCACCCATAGAACTAAGGCGCACTCCCTTTTAAAATACTCATTAAAACCTTTCGTTTGAAACCCATATTGTACAAACGCATTCTAGAGTCACCCCTGGTCCACCTTTATGGCGATATCTCGAAAAGGCGTCCACCTATAGAACTAAGGCCCACGCCCTTTTAAAAAACTCATTAACACCTTTCATTTGATACCCATATCGTACAAACAAACTCTAGAGTCACCCCTGGTTCACCTTTATGGCGATATCTCGAAAAGGCGTCCACCAATAGAACTAAGGTCCACACCCTTTTAAAATACTCATTAACACCTTTCATTTGATACCCATATCGTACAAACAAATTCTAGAATCAGCCCTGGTCCACCTTTATGGTGATATCCCTAAATGGCGTCCATCTATAGAACTATGGCCACTCCCTCTTAAAATACTCTTTAATACCTTCCATTTGATACACATGTCATACAAACACATTCAAGGGTTACCCTAGGTTCATTTTCGTACATGGTGATTTTCCCTTTTTGTCTCCATAGAGCTATCAACTGAGTATGTAATGTTCGGTTACACCCGAACTTAGCCTTCCTTACTTGTCAACACATGACCTTTCCATAAAAGCTGTGCACTAGTTTCCCTCTTTCACGGCTTGTTTATATCTGTTATTATGTCATACATATATTTTCCATTTTTTCAAGAAACATTTACACTGAGCTCTTTTACCTGCTGCCACTGTTGGCTAGTTTTTTCTACTCTTTACCACTTTGGCTATAGTGCTGGGCAACAGGTGTCCATGTAATCCTAATGCATTTTGAATTATTTAGTGCAACGTTGTTGAATATTTCTTTTTATACTTAGTTGAGCAGAGCTCACAGAATATATTAAGTTTGATTGGATAACGGTTGGTTGTACATATATAAAGGAATCGAGATAGATATAGACTTCCATATATCAAAATAATCAGGATCGAAAAAAAATTTGATTGAGCCATATCCGTCCGTCCGTCCGTCCGTCCGTTAACACGATAACTTGAGTAAATTTTGAGGTATCTTGATGAAATTTGGTATGCAGGTTCCTGAGCACTCATCTCAGATCGCTATTTAAAATGAACGATATCGGACTATAACCACGCCCACTCTTTCGATATCGAAAATTTCGAAAAACGGAAAAAGTGCGATAATTCATTACAAAAGACAGATAAAGCGACGAAACTTGGTAGATGAGTTGAACTTATGACGCAGAATAGAAAATTAGTAAAATTTTGGACAATGGGCGTGGCACCGCCCACTTTTAAAAGAAGGTAATTTAAAATTTTGCAAGCTGTAATTTGGCAGTCGTTGAAGATATCATGACGAAATTTGGCAGGAACGTTACTCCTGTTACTATATATACGCTTAATAAAAATTAGAAAAATCGGAGGAGGACCACGCCCACTTTTAAAAAAAAATTTTTTTAAGTAGAATTTTAACTAAAAATTTAATATCTTTACAGTATATAAGTAAATTATGTCAACATTCAACTCCAGTAATGATATGGTGCAACAAAATACAAAAATAAAAGAAAATTTCAAAATGGGCGTGGCTCCGCCCTTTTTCATTTAATTTGTCTAGGATATTTTTTACCCCATAAGTCGAACAAAATTAACCAATCCTTTTGAAATTTGGTAGGGGCATAGATTTTATGACGTTAACTGCTTTCTGTGAAAATGGGCGATATCGGTTGATGCCACGACCAGTTTTTATACACAGTCGTCCGTCTGTCCTTCCGCATGGCCGTTAACACGATAACTTGAGCTAAAATCAACATATCTTTAATGAACTTAGTTCACGTGCTTACTTGAACTCACTTTATCTTGGTATGAAAAATTAACGAAATCCGACTATGACCACGCCCACTTTTTCGATATCGAAAATTACGAAAAATGAAAAAAATGCCATAATTCTATAACAAATGCGAAAAAAAAGATGAAACATGGTAAGGTAATTGGATTGTTTTATTGACGCGAAATATAACTTTAGAAAAAACTTTATAAAATGGTTGTAACACCTACCATATTAAGTAGAAGAAAATGAAAAAGTTCTGCAGGGCGAAATAAAAAACCCTTAAAATCTTGGCAGGTATTACATATATAAATAAATTAGCGGTATCCAACAGATGATGTTCTGAGTCACCCTGGTCCACATTTTGGTCGATATCTGGAAAACGCCTTCACATATACAACTACCACCCTTCCCTTTTAAAACTCTCATTAATGCCTTTAATTTGATACCCATATCGTACACACGCATTCTAGAGTCAACCCTGATCCACCTTTATGGCGATATCCCTAAATGGCGTCCGCCTATAGAACTATGGCCCACTCCCACACAAAATACTCTTTAATGCCTTTCATTTGATACACATGTCATACAAACACATTCCAGGGTTTCCCTCGTTTCATTTTCCTTCATGGTTATTTTCCCTTATGTTGTCACCATAGCTCTCAACTGAGTATGTAATGTTCGGTTACACCCGAACTTAACCTTCCTTACTTGTTCACCATCGCGTTACCATTGTTGCTACA